>NC_064408.1:129602500-130202500 GCF_023375975.1 Astyanax mexicanus | reverse complement strand
TTTACTGAAGATCCCCATTAGAACCAGTTTTGCACATTTGAATGGTGTGTACAGTGTGTGTGTGTGTGTGTGTGTATAGTGTGTGTGTGTGTGTGTGTATAGTGTGTGTGTGTTGTGCATGGTCAGGCGTAACATCTGTCCCATTAGCAAATTTTCTCTGTACCTTTTTAATCAGATGAAAGGAGCAGATAACCCCCCCCCCCCGGCGCTCAGCGGCGCCCCCACTCTCTCTGATGAGGAGATTTTATCAGCGGCTAAAGCTAATTAGCTCACTACCTTCACCTCACTCTCTAATGTGTGTGTGTGTGTGATCATCTAATATCTAATTATAATAAAAATAATGGTACCACTTTAAAATAAGGTTAATTTATTAATAAAAAAAAGGGGTTTATTAATAATTTATATGAATCAGTTTCTCTGATTTTGCTATTTATAGGTTTATATTTGAGTAAAATGAACATTGTTGTTTTATTCTATAAACTACAGACAACATTTCTCCCAAATTACAAATAAAAATATTCTCATTTAGAGCATTTATTTACAGAAAATGAGAAATGACTGAAATAACAAAAAAGATGCAGAGCTTTCAGACCTCAAATAATGCAAAGAAAACAAGTTCATATTCATAAAGTTTTAAGAGTTCAGAAATAATCAATATTTGGTGGAATAATCCTGGTTTTTAATCACAGTTTTTTATTTGCAAAAAGTATAATAATAAAAGAATGTGGAATTTATAGCTGCGGTCCAATCTGAAGGGAGCTGCCTAGGTTGTCATTGCCTTCAAAGGCAGCTCCCTCGTTCGGCAGCATTTTCACCCATAAGGGATCTTATAAGGCAGCGCGTTCGGGACACGCTCTGGAGTCAGCATACGTCATCACGTCTAGCGCGCTGTGCCCGTGAGCTGTTTATAAATAACTAAAGTTAATGATCACTTACCTCGGGATAAATCAGTGGCAAAATGCAGCGGCAGCTATTTCTCTTTTACTCATCCAAATATTACATATATTTAAATATTCATGATTTACTTTAATTCTACACTTTTCCTCACTTAATTCTCAGAGTATGGTCAGTTTTATTTATGTATTTAATTTATTTTTGATTAGATGCTTCATAGAAATGCATGAGTAATGAAACCATAATATAATAAATATTTTGTATGAGCCATCAGAGCTAAATTATCAAACTAAGCTACGTTTCACACAATAGTACATTCATACACAGTCAGCTAATTTATCTTTACCTTTTAGTTGCATAAAACACATGATTCATAAACTTTTTATTTATTTATTTACCCATACCCACTAGTTGAGATGTGATACTACAATAAGCATAGTGACTATAAAACACAGCAAGCAAAAATAATAATGTTAAGAGAGAAAACTTTATTACATTCAAAGAAAAAAATATATATTCATAAAGGGAGCTAACGCTGCCTCCAGCCGGTCTGACCAGCGTTCACTTTCCCCGGCCCACGTTCATCCCTGTGGAAAAAATAAATCTGAATTAGTAACAGTGGTTTATGGAGAACACGCTCATAATTCCACTATTTACACAATTAATCACTCAGTTACAGGTAAATCTAGTTATTCCCTCTAACAATTAAACTGTTTACGCATTAAATCACTAAATTACAGGTTATTCTACACGTTTACACTATTTACACAGTAAATCACTTAGTTATACGTAACAGTGACTTAAAACAGTTAAAACTTTTTATACTGGACGGCCAGGGTATCTTTGTTTCCTAGCGGGGGTTTCCTCAGCGCTGCAGCCGCGTTTGGTACTCTGTAAGTCGGCTAGATGCGTGTTAGCTTACCCGGTAAATTAGCGCGATAAGCTAACGGTAGCTTCCGCCGGTCAGGTCTTACATTAAATGAAGTACAGGCGAAAACAACGATGGAAAACAACTTAAAACAGTCTAAAATATGCTAGTTTGATAAACCCACGCAGCGGTGAGTGGAAATACAGGAGGGAATTACTCACATTCGTACAGAAACTCCCTCGCAGTGCCGGCTCCGTCCGCCATGTTTTTAAATCTGAGCGCTGGAACTCTGAGCTGGTGAAATGCATCATGGGATTGTCTTCGCCGTGAAGGATACATCTCACGCTGCCTTCAGAATCGGGGTAAAATAAGGCAGCTGCCCAGGTAGGAGCACACGCTACCTTCCGAATGGGACAGTCCTTTTCTCGGGAGCGCGCCTATGCTGCCTGCAAATGCTGCCTAGTTGGGCAGCTCCCTTCAGATTGGACCGCAGCTATTATCAATTCGGTACAGGACAGGTTGCTGTTACCCTTTCTATTCATGTGTTGTAACTGCTTATTAATGGTTTATAATCTAATTATTAAACATTAATAAACTAATTTGTGACCTACCTACCTACCTACCTACCTACCTACCTACCTACCTACCTACCTACCCCTCCGAAAATCACAAGCAGCCTAACTGAGTACAGGTCTGACAATCCAGCAAACTTTCGTGGATCTTCATCTAAAGATATGGTAGAAAAAAGGGATTACATTTTGCTAATGGAATAATATAAATGGATGTGGAATTATTATCAATTTGGTAGACGAAAGGTCACTGTTAGCCTTTCTGTTCATGTGTTGTAACTGCTTATTAATGGTTTATAACCTAATTAATAACCATTATAAAAGAACTTTGTAAAAGAGCCTTATTTTAAAGTAGTACAATAATAATTATAATAATAATAATAATAATAGCAAAAACAATCTGTAATAAATGGGAAAAATCCTTCTGTACGAAAATCGTACGACGTATTCCTAAGAAAATCACGAGCAACCTAACTGAATACAGGTCCGACGATCCAGCAAACTTTCGTGGATCTTCATCTAAAGCTATGGTAGAAAAAAGGGATAAAATTTTGCAAATAGAATATTAATGAGAAGAAGAAAAACGAGAAGATTCTGAAGAACAGTAAGATGGCTTTTCCAAGCCAAAGTAAAAATAATACACTTTTCTGCTGAACAGAAACACTAAACGAATAAGACAGTTGATATACAGCTCTGGAAAAAAAATAATAAGTGACCACTTAAAAATGATGAGTTTCTTTGATTTTACCAAATTAAAAACCTCTGGAATATAATCAAGAGGAAGATGGATGATCACAAGCCATCAAACCACCAAACTGAACTGCTTGAATTTTTACACCAGGAGTAAAGCAGCATAAAGTTATCCAAAAGCAGTGTGTAAGACTGGTGGAGGAGAACATGATGCCAAGATGCATGAAATTAAAACTGTGATTAAAAACCAACCAGGGTTATTCCACCAAATATTGATTATTTCTGAACTCTTAAAACTTTATGAATATGAACTTGTTTTCTTTGCATTATTTGAGGTCTGAAAGCTCTGCATCTTTTTTGTTATTTCAGTCATTTCTCATTTTCTGTAAATAAATGCTCTAAATGACAATATATTTATTTAGAATTTGGGAGAAATGTTGTCTGTAGTTTATAGAATAAAACAACAATGTTCATTTTATCTCTGAGAGGAACAGCAGTTCATTGATGAGTTTGTGGAAAGTGTTTGGTGTACAGCAGGTGGAGATGACTCGGCTTGTATCTGCAGATCCAGCGCTGGAGGCTAGAGTGACGACAGCGGCTCTTCAGCAGCTTTTGTGAGGAAAATCCTGAATGTTCTGCCTTTAGAGCTCAGATCCACCCAGAGCTTTATCCTGTCACTGCCCTGCCCTGCTCAGCCTAATTCCCCCGGTAAACACGCCGTCACTGCCGTCAGAAACCACTCCAGCACAGAAATGACCCTAAACCAGTATTCAATATATCACACTGAGGACCCTATCACACACCATGCACAAGATGTGCTGTGAAGTTCATCGCTATCTTACACCCCACCAACAGTCTATTTTCACTCCTTCCTCCTCCCTGCTCTTAATAGCAGCAGAGCTTCTGAATATATCTACACTGATGGGCGTGGTCAAAAACACACAAAAAACTAAACTGAATAAAATACTAGGATCAAAAACAAACCTGGTGCATGCACAGCAAAATAGCACTCCATCTGAAACACTGAAATGATGAGGAACACCTGGGACCAGTAACAAGGGGGCGGGGTTACAAGCAAGACACAAGGTGAAAACACTAATGGCTAGGGCGGAGACAGGACAATAACCAAACAAGGTCATCCAAAAGAGAAAAAACACTGGAAATGAGGTGTGTTCAGGTAAATTTCTGGAGTTTTATCTTGTTTATCTTGGTAACAGAAAACACAGGAGCTCCACTGACTGAATACAACCTAGACAGACGCCAACAGTCAGACGTTCATCGCTATCTCGGCAACACAGGCGCTGTGCCGAGCCGAGCGTACACCCCCACTTATTACACACACATGAACACACAGCAGCACAAACCCAACTTTTACATCAACAGTAAACAGAATAGTAAATAAAATAACATTGCTGTTCCCGTAAATGAGCTGCTGGAGCTCCTTCACAGCGTCAACCAGCAGCTCAGTTTCCTCTGCTGAGAAGAGTTTGTTGAACACGTCCAGGTAGCTGCACCGTTACAATAGCAATCCACCAAAGTCAGAGCTCACCTGATCTACTCTTAAAGAGACACTCTAATTATTTATTATTTCACGTTACGCCCAAAATTGGTACATGACTTTTGTTTTGCAAGTATTTAGATAGGCAAGGTGTACCTTCCCCGACGTTCCGATAGCAAAGACACACTGACACACTGCCCTAAATCAAGGTGCACTGTGCACGAGTGAGAGATTGCCTACAGATCTCTACAATAGGGCCCACTTTTGCGGTACGGAAAGTCGATATATTGCAATGTTTAAATAAAATTTTACGAAAAACTGTAATGATATATAATGATAATATAAACACAGTATTATATTTATAAAATCTAAAAGTTAAAGTAAAAAAAAAATTCTTACCCAAAAAAAATTATTAAAACATTTTAAACTTACATACACACTTCAAATATAACCTCTAAACAAACTCCCAACATCTTCAACATTTTAAACAAACTCCTAAGATCTGCAACTCCTTAAACAAACTCCCGACTTCTTCTACATTTTAACCAAACAAACAACATCTTCAACTCCTCCAATCAAACTCCCAACATCTTCAACATTTTAACCAAACAAACAACATCTTTAACACATCTGAACAAACAACATCTTTAACTCCTCCAATCAAACTCCCTACATCTTCAACATTTTAACCAAACAAACAACATCTTTAACACATCTGAACAAACAACATCTTCAACTCCTCTAAACAAACTTTCACCATTTTCAACTCCTTTAATTCCCAACATCTTCAACATTTTAACCAAACAAACAACATCTTTAACACATCTGAACAAACAACATCTTCAACTCCTCCAAACAAACTTTCACCATTTTCAACTCCTTTAATTCCCAACATCTTCAACATTTTAAACAAACTCCTAAGATCTGCAACTCCTCTAAACAAACTCCCGACTTCTTCAACTCCTCTAAACAAACTCCCGACTTCTTCAACTCCTCTAAACAAACTCCCGACTTCTTCAACTCCTCTAAACAAACTCCCGACTTCTTCAACTCCTCTAAACAAACTCCCGACTTCTTCTACATTTTAACCAAACAAACAACATCTTCAACTCCTCCAAACAAACTTTCACCATTTTCAACTCCTTAAATTTCCAACATCTTCAACTCTTTTAACCAAACTTCTTTAATCGAAATTCTACCTTCAGCAGGTACAGAAAAAACAAACTCTGATTTAAAGCAAAATTTTAACTATTTTAGGAACTCCTAGAACTTAAGATAATTTTCTATACCTACAAAAAAACACCTAAAACACCTAACAGTAGAGATCAGACTAAGCATGTGTCTCAGACCGCCTTCACTGAGTGTAACCCAACCCCCAGCAGTAAAACTGTAGTTTCATGTATTTTTTTTTTTTGACCACTTCCATCGAATTACAGTACCGGAGCTCAGCTCTGAGATACTATAGTCCAGTTTAGGTCTGAATTTAGGCCTGCACTATGCTACTGACCGTGCCTTAGCTTAGCTTAGTTTAGCATAAACCTAGCATGTGATGTTTGGTTGAGTTACGGCTGTGTGAGGAGCTTCAGCCCTGCAGCTGTGTGTGTTAATGAGAGTTAATATCCACTCTTTACAGCCACTTTACCCCCACTAAACCCAGCTTTAACCCAGAGCCGGGGGGCGGGGTCATTACCTGTCTGACAGGTGAGAGCATCTGCTCTGATCTCCACTCTTACTTTCAAACCCTGGAGCAAAAAAAACATCATTACTGTAGAAACAGCAGCTACAGTACAGTGTGTGGCCTGATCAACATCCATTAAATACGTTCCTTTTAGGGGCCAACTTTTGTAGGAAGTCTAAAAGACCAACAAAACCAAGGGGGTTAATGTAACCAAAATTTGGTTCTGGTGCAGAACCAACAACCTACACTGAAAAAATGTGGAGAAGGATTTACTTAAAAAAAAACTTAGGAAGGTTTTTTCATTAAAAACAGCAAGTAATTATAACAGAGCATCTATTCAAGTAATATTTACTCATAATTCTTACCTGCCAAATATTTTATTTATTGGAGTATTCATTTCTGTAGGTGTTAAAACATGGCATAGAATTTCCAAAAACACAGATTTGAAATAACACACTTTACAACAGGTTTCATAACAACTGTTACAACTGAAAATGTTTTATTGTTTTGCCCCAATGAAGTAATGCATCTCCATTTAAAAAAATACATAGTACAATTAACAAGATAAGGGATCAAGGACAACTCAACAGAGATCTATATTTAACCAAATATTCAAGCTTGTTACTTAAAGTCTTACTTGCTGCACCCAAAAAAAACTTGCTTGCTGCTTCCATGGGTCCGTGGCAAACTGGTAAATGATGCAACTTCTTGTTTTTAAATTGGTTACAACATAAAAGACTCAAAGTCACTCATCAAAACAGACTCTGCAACAGCTTCATCCACCAGGCAGTCAGACTCCTCAACACACAGACAGAGTCTCCACTACCAGACTCTGCAACAGCTTCATCCACCAGGCAATCAGACTCCTCAACACACAGAGCCTCCACTACCAGACTCTGTAACAGCTTCTTCCACCAGGCAGTCAGACTGCTCAACCATATTTGCAGCTCAATACTGTATCCTACTTGCACTTAGATAAAATGACAATAAAAGCCTCTTGATTTAACTTGGCCGGTGAGTGACTAAACCATTGGACCAGAATGACCAAGCTGGTGGGTCATCCAGCGTGACCAACATAATCAAGCTTATGGACGAGTACAACCACCATGACCAAATCACTAAACTGGTGGTCCATCATGACCCAGCATTACTAGGATAATTAAGCTGGTGGGCACAAACAGCATGACCAAGGAGGTCAACTAGCATGACAAAGTTTGTGGATCAGTCTGACCACTTTGGTCTACTAATATGACCAACTTGACCAGTTTGACAACCATCCTAGACTGGTTGGTTGTGCCAATAGACCATCTAACCCATCAAACTCCATCATCTTAGATGCGGCTCTGGAAAAAAGAGGAAGATGGATGATCACAAGCCATCAAACCACCAAACTGAACTGCTTGAATTTTTGCACCAGGAGTAAAGCAGCATAAAGTTATCCAAAAGCAGTGTGTAAGACTGGTGGAGGAGAACATGATGCCAAGATGCATAAAAACTGTGATTAAAAACCAACCAGGGTTATTCCACCAAATATTGATTATTTCTGAACTCTTAAAACTTTATGAATATGAACTTGTTTTCTTTGCATTATTTGAGGTCTGAAAGCTCTGCATCTTTTTTATTTTGTTATTTCAGCCATTTCTCATTTTCTGTAAATAAAAGCTCTAAATGAGAATATTTTTATTTGTAATTTGGGAGAAATGTTGTCTGTAGTTTATAGAATAAAACAACAATGTTCATTTTACTCAAATATAAACCTATAAATAGCAAAATCAGAGAAACTGATTCAGAAACTGGAGTGGTCTCTTCATTTTTTACAAAACAGCTGTAAACTACATCTGATTTCCTGAAGCACAGTGTGTGTGTGTGTGTGTGTGTGTGTGTGTGTGTGTGTGTGTGTGTGTGTGTTACGGTTTGTTTGCTTTAGGAAGGGAAAGAGCGCTGTGTCAATACCCTGAGGAAAATCGTTAACACGCCTCTACTGTTCACAACTTTCACTTCCGTTCAGCCCAAACCCAAAGTCCTCCCAGCCGTAACTCTTTAATCAGAATCAATCTCTGAGTGAAAGTGTTTCCCCCTAAATCTAATAAGTCGGTTGCGGTTGGTGGAGGAATTTAGTTTCACTCTTCTTTACAGAATTATTTTAATTCAGATTCATTGGAGGATTTTCCAGCGTAAACATCTAAAACTGTTTAAGATCATCCACAGCATCTCAATCAGACTTTAACTAGAAAAACCCCAAAACCTTCATTTAGTTTTATTTAATCCATTCAGAGGAAAGAGAACTTGTTTGTGAGTTTTGGGTCATTGTCCTGCTGCAGAACCCAAGTTACTCCTGAGCTTGAGGTCTGTAAGGAACAGATGTTTGGATTCTGATTCTCCTTCAGGATTTTCTGGTAAACAGCAGAATTCCTGCTTCCATCTATTTACTGAAGCTAAAATCTGCTTTTAGCTGCACAACAGCACCAGTGAGCTGGAATTATTCACTACAGGACACTCTAAAACTCAGCTCACTTTCAGACAGCCTGTACCTGTTTTACCAAATCTTACTTATTCTTAACTTTATTATTAAAAAAAAGTTATTCTTAAAAAGTTAAGATATTGTTCTTTCATTTTTTTAAATTCCTTTTTAATTGTTTACTTATAGATTTGTATTATTGATTTTTAACTTATTTTGATTTTCTTTTATTATTATTATTATTATTATTGCTTTGTTTTTTATCTATTTGTATTTTCATTTTATTATGTAAAAGTTGTTGTATTAATCTTATTTTATTTTTATCTTATTATTTTATCAGTTAACACAAGCTTTATTCTAATTATTATTTTTATTATTTTTTATTTTATTCTAATTCTTTTTTTTATTTCTTATCTTTTTTATATTTTATTTACTGTTATTTTAAAATAATTACATTTAGCTAGTATTTTCTTTGTCATATCAATCCTTGTTTCTGTAAACGCTCGGTTACATTGAAAATGAGGGTTGCCCTCAATGTACATCAGAGTCAAAACCTTAACTGAGGCTTTAGTGAGATCCTGCAGTTCTTTAAATGTAGTTCTGGGTTCTTTTGGGATCTCCTGGATGAGTTCTTCATGCCCTTTTGGAGTAATTTTGGTCGGCCGGTCACTCCTGGGAAGGTTAACCAGTGTTTACCATATACAGTATACCCACAGTTCGTTTAAAAGAGCTGGTCCAATCAGAGTGAAGTATAATGAGACTCCACCCACATACAGCAGGTGATCATGGGAGGATGTAATGAGGAAGTTCTTAGTTCTTTAATGCGCTCAGTCACTAAACTGCAGAGTGAAACTGAAACTAAACGTACTGAATACAGTACAGAATACTGTGTAACACAAAATGAAACATATAGAACAAAAAAATCTTCATTCCGTTATTTTCTCAGCTGTGTTTAGAATTTTAGTAAATTCCAATTTCTGTATAAACTTCTTTATTTTTATTTTTTTTCTTTATATGTAATTATTTCTACTTTACCGCATTTGATTTGTCAATATATTATTTAAACATTATTTAATACAATAATTATTGTATGTTTTAGAAGTATGAAAAGCTTAAATGTACTCAAATATGATACTCTCGGCTCAAAGGTCACGCCCACTAGAAGAACATTAACATGTAATATGATTAATAACAATAATAGAATTAATAAATAATAAAAACTATCTAAAGCCTATTGTGAGTTCAATTTCACAATGTAGTAAACTGTGTGTGCTTCAATGTTATCAGTTACTTTTGGAGTGTGTGTGTGTGTGTGTGTGTGTGTGTGCGTGTGTGTGGTGTGTTTGTGTGTGTGTGTGTGTGTGTGTGTGGTGTGTTTGTGTGTGTGTGTGTGTGTGTGTGTGTGTGTGTGTGGTGTGTTTGTGTGTGTGTGTGTGTGGGAGATATGAAGAATGCAAACAGACGTTCAGTGTTCAGAACTCTGGCTCCAGGCCTTATCTGGATCCTTCTGCTCAAACCTTCTATTTTAACTCTGCTTAAACTGCATATAACTCAACTCTAACCCTCTACAACTCAACTTTAATCCTCTATAACTCAACTGTAATCCTTTATAACTCCTAAGAGCCCTCATAACTGTTCAAAACTGTACTTTAACCCTCTATTACTCTACTTTAACCGCATATAACTCAATCCTAACCCTCTACATCTCAACTTTAATCCTCTATAACTCAACTGTAACAGTTATGTAACTCCTAAAAGCCCTTATAGCTGTCTAAAACTGTACTTTAACCCTCTATTACTCTACTTTAACTGCATATAACTCAACCCTAACCCTCTGCAACTCAACTTTATTCCTCTATAACTCTACTCTAACATGTTGTAACTCTACCTTAATCACATATAACTCAAACCTCTACAACTCAACTCTCCATATAACTCAATCCTTATCATCTACAACTCAACTGTAATCCGTTATAACTCCTAAAATCCCTTATTACTGTCTAAAACTGTACTCTAACTCTGTATAACTCAACTGTAACCAAATACTCAATCCAAACCCTCTATAAATCTACTCTAATCCTTTATAACTCCTCTAACTGTATACAACTCAACCCTAACCCTCTATAACTATATTGTAACTGCATATAACATGATCCTAACCCTTTACAACTCAACTCTAACCCTCTACATCTCTAACCCTTACACTCTTCAAATCAACTTTCCGTATGACTCAATCCTTACCCTCTACAACTCAATGATATCTTTATAACTCCTAACATCCCGTATATCTGTCTAAAACTGTACTTTTACCCTCTATATCTGTACTCTAACTGTCTATAACTCAACTATAATTATATACTCAATCCTAACCCTCTATAAATCTACTCTAATCCTTTATAACTCCTCTAACTGAATACAACTAAACCCTAACCCTCTATAACTCTACTGTAACTGCATATGACATGATCCTTACCCTCTACAACTCTCTATAACTGTCTTTATAACTCCTAACATCGCGTATAACTGTCTTAAACTCTACTTTTACTCTCTATATCGGTTCTGTCTATAACTCAACTGCAATTGAATACACAATCCTAACCCTCTATAAACCTACTCTAATCTTTTATAACTACTCTAGCTGTCTATAACTCTACCCTTAACCCCTACAACTCAACCCTAACCCTCTATAAGTCTACTGTAACTGCATATAACTCAATCCTAACCCTCTACAACTCAAATGTATTCCTCTATAACTTTACTCTAACCTGTTGTTGCTCTACCTAAATCGCATATAACTCAAACCTCTACAACTCAACTCTCCATATAACTCAATCCTTATCATCTACAACTCAACTGTAATCACCAAACTGTAACTCCTAAAATCCCTGTCTAATAACTGTCTAAAACTGTACTTTAACTCTCTATATCTGTACTCTAACTGTCTATAGTTGACTAAAGTCTGAAGAAGCAGTTTTTTTAAAGATATAGACTGTATATAAGTATGGACAGCAGGACAGGGGTTGAATAGTAAAGCCACTACGTCTCTTACGCCCTCTGGTGGCTGGCTCCAGTACTACTTTTAACCCCGCATATTTCCATTCAACTGGATGAGAGATGGAGGAATCTTTAATCTAAAATTACACATCCGGGAATTTATTTTGGAAGTTGGGTGCTGTACATTCTGCAAGCCCCCTTCCTGTGTTAATAACCCCCAGTGTTTTCTTTACAGTTAATACGTTTTAGCGGAGTTATTCCCTGATATTTAAAGGGGTGTGGCGATGTGATGATTGACAGCTGAGGGTAAGTTGATTGACAGGTCGCCTGAGAGCGTGAACGCGGAGCTCACAGTCAGATCTTTCTGATATTGGTATTTTACTGTTAAAAATGACTGAATTTCTGAAGTAAAGCAAAGGCTTGTTCAGCAGTTTACTGTTGCAATAGAACCTCTAGGAAACTTTCTCTGCAGTTTTTACAGTAAGTGGATCGTTTCCCTCCATCAGTTCATTAGTATTTATACTTCATATTGTTCTTCTCCCTAATTTAGTGTGTAGGTTAGGTTTTTAACCTAGCGTTAGCTACTTAACGCTAATGCTAACTAGTTAACTATGTAAGCTAACTCAGGTTAGCTAAGTTAAGTAACTTGTTTGGTGAAAATGACGGTGAAACGCTAAGACTGATTGAGGGGGAGTATTAAAATATTTCACGATGATTTCACGAGGAGGAATTTGGAGGCGGGGTTTGAGCAGTCACACGGCCCCGCCTCCCACCGCTGCCACGCCAGTTCTGGGTCCAATTAGCCACGCAAGATGGCAACTTCCAGTTCGACCGTATTTCGGCTTCAAAACGCCGTAATGAGAGTGAATGGGGACGTCCTGTCCGTACTTACGCAAAGTCTATGGTTTAAACAGGACTGAAGCTTAATGTATCTCTAGATTCTAGTCTTTAAAAACTAGCTCTGGATATTTTTGAAGGAATTAATAAAGCTCTGGATGAGGGTGGATGAATACTCTAAAGGTAATTGATGTAAATGTTTAAATGAGTTGCTGCACAAACTCTGACTGGAGGTCTGGATGCTCTGGAGCATCACTGAGAGGAAACTTCTACAGATCCAGACCAGCCGGACGGGGACGCCAGCAGAGCGGCGGACTGAGGACATGAGGACATGAGGACCACTCCAGGGGACGTCTGAGACTGAAGATAGTGATGATGATGATGATGATGGCGTCATCAGACAAGGCCTTCCGCAGTGAGTCACAGGGAGGAACCTCCCGTTTCTCAGCATGGTCAGTGTGTGTGTGTGTGTGTGTGTGTGGAGTGTGTGTGATTCTGTGTGTGTGTGTGTGGAGTGTGTGTTGGAAACTGCAGGTCTCTGGAGCTTCTCACCCAAAACTGTGTTTGTGGAGCCGGAGAGGAGATTAGAGCGGCTGCACTTCACTTGTCTCAGTGTGTGTGTGTGTGTGTGTGTGAAAGTGTGTGTGAGAGAGAGAGTGTGTGTGTGTGTTCCTATCGCTCCTTTTTACAGTGTGTGTATGTGTGTGGCTATACAGGTTTTGGTATATTTGTGAGGACCACATGTCCTCAAAAGCACAGTGTTGCGTCATAATTTGTGGGTTTATGTGGACGTGTTAAATTTTATCATTTTATTTTGGTGGTTTAATTCAAAAATCCCAAAAAAGTACAATTTTAGGCTTTAATTTGGTCACTAAATTTAAATTAAGGATTAAGATTAGGATTAATATTAACTAGCTACAGATACGTATCATTGTGTCAAGGGAAGGTCCTCACAAGAACAGCAAAACCAACAATATTGTGTGTGTTCCTATGTACCCTTTTAACAGTGTGTATGTGTGTGACTATACAGGTTTTGGTATATTTGTGAGGACCACATGTCCTCACAAGCTCAGTGTTGCGTCATAATTTGTGGATTTATGAGGACGTGTTAAATTTTACAATTTTATTTTGGTAGTCGAAAATAAAGTTCGAAATTAAGAAATTTAATTTGGTCACTAAGGTTAAATTTACGATTAAGATTAGGATTAATATTAACTAGCTACAGTTTCTTATCAATTATGTTATGTCAAGGGAAGGTGCTCACAAGAACAGCAAAACCAACAATATTGTGTGTGTGTGTGTGTGTGTGTTCCTATGTATCATTTTCACAGTGTGTGTATGTGTGTGGCTATACAGGTTTTGGTATATTTTGAGGCCCACACGTCCTCACAATTAAAGCAGTGTGTTGTAATTTTGGGTTTATGAGGACATTTTCAAATTTTTGAATGTTTTATTTTGGTAGTTAATTTGAAAATCCCAAAAAAAGTACATTTTTAAGTTTAAATTTGTTCACTAAGGTTAAGTTAAGATTAAGATTGTTAATTTAGGATTAGGATTAGGTGTAGTATACATTAGCTACAGTTACTTATCATTATATCAAGTGAAGGTCCTCAACAATGTTTAAATGTTTTATTTTGGTGGTTTAATTCAAAAATCAACAAAAAAGTAAAATTTTAAGCTTTAATTTGGTAACTGAGGTTAAATTAAGGATTAAGCTTAATATTAACTAGCTACAGTTACTTATCATTATGTCAAGGGAAGGTCCTCACAAGAACAGCAAAACCAACAATATTGTGTGGGTGTTCCTATTTAGCCTTTTCATAGTGTGTGTGACTATATGGGTTTTGGTATATTAGTGAGGACCTAATGACCTCACAAGCATTCTGTTGTGTCATAATTTTTTTATCATGTCTTCTTTTTGTAGTTGAATTAGATAAACCAAAAAAAGTACAAATTTAAGTTTTAATTTGGTCACTGAGGTTTAGGTTAGGATTAAGGTTAGGTGTAATATACTCTAAAAATTAGCTATATTTACCATTGTTTCAAGGTAAGGTCCTTACAAAAACAGCAAAACCAACAAAGTGTGTATTCTTATGTCTCTTTCAAAGTGTACGTGTTTATGTGTGTGTGATTACATGGGTTTTAGTACATTTGTAAGGACCTGATGTCCAAACACGTAAATTATAGTCATTTTTTAATATTATGTTTTGATTTTTTTTAGTTTAATTAGAAAATCCAAAAGCGTACAATGGTTTAAGTTGTTAACTGTGGTTTAGTTTGGGATTAAACAAGAGTATAATGTGATAAACCAAAAATAACATGTGTGTTCCTATCTTCCTTTTCACAAAATGTGTGTGTATATGTGACTACACCGGTTTAATTAAAAATTGAAATTACAGAGTAAAATTATTTACTTTTCTCAGTAAATTTAAAGTTAGGATTAAGGTTGGGGTGGTATAAATTAGCTACAGTTATAAATCAGTACAGTTTTGTCTAAAGAAGAAGGTCCTCACAAGTGAAACTAAACCAACAGTAGTGTGTGTGAGTGTTTTTGACTACACTGACCCCACTCTCTTATCAAGGACACAAAGGCGGCGGTAATTAGATTAACTGTGGCTCCAGGCAAACAGTATGGGTGCATGTGTGTGTGTGTGTTTGAGTTTGCAATTTTGCACTACGGACCCTTTTTCACGTTTCCTAAGTCCTTGTTTTGTACAGTTTTGCACTAGTGGGGACCAGCAAGTTCACAATTACTTTTAATTATTTACTAAATGTTCTGTAAACAAACTCCAACTAGTTCAAAATGCAGCATCAATAATATTACAGTGTTTATATGGTCATGGAAAGCCTGGAAAAGTAATGACAATTTGAAAATAGTCATTTCCAGGCCTGGATAAGATTTGGAAAAATAAAAATACCCTAAGTTTTGGAAAAGTCACGCAAATTCGGTCCACAAATCATTGTGTTTCTGTTTATCGATGGATAAAATCTATTTTAAGCTAAAAAAAATAAGTTTAATTCAGTAATTTAGCCAATTTAACACATTTTATTAAACAAAATGTGTCTCAAATTCATTTTAGGCTTAGTATAATCAATTTTAATTGTAGTTTTAGTTGATTTTTGGTTTTATTGTCCATGTGTGCACTGTTTTAAAAATTGTATGATCATGAAAATTTGCATTTAAGGCATGGAAAAGTCATGACGAATTCATGGAAATGTATTGTCAAAAAAAAATCGTTTTTAATGTTTTATTTACAGTCTACAAATTAGTAAATGAATTACCACCTTCATAAAATTAGGCGGTACAAAGCTTAAAATGAATAGAAAAGTGATTTTTGTCTCGTGTCTATAAAACACTATTAATATACTCTTAAAGTGAAAATTTACTTTGCTTGTAGTAAAATATAATAAAAAGTTCTTACCTTTATTGAACACTTGAGAACTTTTTTCTCAAAATAAAACGTTTACATGGCATTTGTTCATACTAGAGACACAACTAGATTTTGAATAAATTTTAAATTTGAATATAAAATCGATGGAATGAGATCTTTGAAGCTGCTTTGCGTCAAACGGTGGTTGCAACAAAAAAGAAAAGCAGTAAATCTGATCTGTTTTTGATTAGATTTGATTGTGTAAAAGTGTGAAAGTGTGAATGTGAGTGTGAAAGCGTGTCGCCTGGTCATTAGTGCACAACCTGTTCACTAGACTCTTTCTCTCTATAGTTGCGCGAGTGCGAAACGCACAGCTTGCGCGAGAGTTCAACAGAAAGAATCAACAGGATAATCTGAAGCGTAAACATATAAAGTGAGCACGGTTCAGGTTGAGGTTGCACGGCTGCGCTGGTTGCGCTGGTGCGCATGCTAAGCAGGCGGCTGCATTGTTGGTGAAATCTAATCTGGTTGTGTTTTTACTGGCTTTGTGTTAAACAGATACGGCTGCATTAGCGAAATTAGCTTAGCGCCAATATTTAACCCTTTTTACCCTTTTTTTAACGTTCTGACCAAGGAAAATGCGATGAAATGATGATGCACATTTTAATATATCACGTATTTTTTTAGTTTGTTTAGGGAAATAGACAAAGGTGTGAAAAGTATCCATATTCATCACACTCTAAAAAGTAATTCTGTGTTTTAGTCAGGAGAAATAATTATCAATAAATTATCAAGTTGAGTGAACTTACCAACCAGTACAACTCAATAAAATGAGATCAGAGAACTTTAACCTGGAAACTTTTTCCTTTTTCATACAGATTTCCCATAGGCTCCTGGCACCATATATTTGCATATTGGGTGTGGCCTCTCCCGTACTTGCCATCTTTGTGTTGTCTGTTGCCCAAAGTTACCTGATCCTAGTCGTGCTTTAGTCTCCTTCACTCTGTGTTCCTGGTGATCACAATATATTGGATTGGAGCTACAGACTTCACTGTTGTGTTGCCCCAGTATTATGCTGTCAGAGTTGGCAGTTCTATAAAAATATAAGTTTATAATATATAAACTACATTATTTAACCCCAAAATACTCGACAAAAAGTGCTGAGCTGATTAAACTTTTGTTGTGCGAATAAACTTAAAATGTTGTATATTTACAACTTAACTGGGTCAAAGCAAAATGATCACTCCACTGAGTTAAGCTGAGCCAATAAATATTTTTTTTCTATATTTGTATAAACATTTCTCAGTTTAGTAGTGTTTTTCTGTTGACTCTGTGTACAACAAACACTTCTGCGTTTGTTAATCTAACTAAAAATGTTTTAGCACCTAATTGCAACACATTTTTTAGTTGGCAGGTCTGGCATACATTTTTCAATGACCTCGACTAATATATTAAGTTACATTACATTACATTACATTACATTACATTACATTACATTTGGCAGACGCTTTTGTCCAAAGCGACTTACAATAGTCAAGTACAATGTAAAATAAGTTTAAAGGAAAAACATCTTTGGATAGGGATAAAAGGAGGTCAAAGGGGAATAATAGGATAGAGGAGTGAAGGAGGGGAAGAAGGAAATGGGGTTAGAAGTAGTTAGTGTGTTAGAGGTGTTAGGAGAGTAGGAGCTCTTTGAAGAGCTCTGTCTTCAGGAGTTTATTAAAGATAGCGAGAGATTCTCCTGATCTGCTAGTAGAAGGTAGTTAGTTAGAGGTGTTAGGAGAGTAAGTACTCTTTGAAGAGCTCTGTCTTCAGGAGTTTATTAAAGATAGCGAGAGATTCTCCTGATCTGGTAGTGGAAGGTAGTTTGTTCCACCATTGGGGAACTCTGTATGAGAACAGTCTGGATTGCTTTGTGTGAGTGTTTGTTTGGTAAAGCGAGGCGACGTTCACTGGAGGAGCGCAGCGGCCGGGAGGTAGCCAACTTAAAATATTAGATAATGATAAAAGAACTACGATAAATTCTATGTTGAAGTGATTCAATAATTTGAGTTTAGGTAAGTGCAGAGACACATAAAACAAATGAGCCATAAAGTTGTACTAACTTAAAAAGGCCAGGAAATTAGTTGCTTAGTGATTTTAAGTTGAATTAACTTAAAAAAAATGTTTACAGTGTATAATAGAGTTTCATAAAACACTTCTGTAGAAGTTTAAAAAGTATCAAATCAACCTTGAACCTTGAGAAAACTGTTTAAAATATATAATTTTTTTTTTTTAAGTTATAAAGTTAAGGTTAAAAAGACGCTGAAACTACATTTGAAAATACGTTATTTTTTATTGAAAGTGAAAGACGAAAAAACAACATATTTTAGAAATGTTCTCTAAAAGAGGTGTGAAGTAACTGCATACAAATACTTTATTACTTTACTTAAGTATAAATGTAGTTTATTTATACTTTACTGGAGTAATTATTATTTTTTACATTTTCACACAATTAAATCTGAACTTTCTGTAATAAAAACAGCCTCGTTATCCTCGTTATATTTCATTTCAGCTGTTTTTTTATTGCGGCTTCTCATCGTTTAATAAATCCAGATAAATCTCTCCATCCAGACAGAGTGAATCTGATTCTGATTGGATGTAGAGAAGTGCTCTACTAAAATACATTCATTTTCATATATAAGCATATATGCAGCTGAAACACTAGAGAACAGTCTAGTGCAAAATCCCAAATTATACTATCAACATTAACATTTCAATATTTTAAAATGTACAGTTATTATGCCTTTTAGTAAAATGTGCTTTGGGGAACTCATGAACTCATCCTGTACAACAGAGGAAACTCTCGCTCCTCTATCCTTTCCTGGGGCTTCCTGTCCTGATGAGTGCCAGTTTCATCAATAAAATATCTTTGATGGTCTTTTTTTTGCGACTGCACCTGAGGATACTTTAAAACTGCTCGAAATTCTCCTTTTCACATTGAACGACCTTCATTTCCCTCCAAAAGTCATTTTCTTGCTTCTCGTAATCTGGATTCGAACATATACATATATACTCAGATATTCACTATTCACTGTATACCTGTAACTCTACCTTTTCACTATTTAGAATACTACACATATTCTGAATAATTCAATTTGTTAATATGTTAATTTCTTAAAGGTTTGGATGAGTTCAGTATTAAAATACAATACAGAACATTTTAATTTAACGAAAAAACACTAAAATAAACAATACAACAAATGAGAGCAGCAGAGACATCACAGAACCGTCCGTGACATCACAGAGCATTCCGTGACATCACAGAGCATGTCATACAAAACATTCAGAGACATCACAGAACATTTCGTTATCCTGATGAGAGCCAGTTTCATCATCATAATGTTTCTGATGGTCTTTGCGGTGACTGAGTAGTCATTTCTTCTCATAACCTGGATTCGAACATTACTGAAATATTCACTATTATTCACTGTATACCTGTAACTCTACCTCTTCACTACTTTACTTTAACTGATGCTCTCAAACACTTTATTAAGAGACAAGAAATTCAAGTAATTAACTCTTGATGAGTTCAGCACAGCTGTTAACTGAAGCCTGAATTCCAGGTGACTCTACCTCATAAAACTGACTGAGAAAATCCAGCAGAGATGTTCAAAACTGATCATCTAAACAAGAGGAGATACTTAAAAAAATATTCTGGTTTGTTTAACACTTTTTTTTGTTGGCTAAATAATTCAATAAGTTTTCCTTAATATTGATCTACAATACAGAATATTTTAAAATAATTAAAAGTAAAAAAAAACTGAATTTAAGACAATGAGGTACTCTCTCATTGGTTGTTAAGGTCATTATCAGGATTCTTTGGCTTTCGACCCTCAAAACATCACTTTTAATCGGTATTTTCCAGCCTAATCGCTTTCTATTTGCTGAAATAAGTGTCCTAATTATAGTGAGATAAGGCAGGGGGCGGGGCTTGTGAGGGTGGGAGTGTTTTATTGGTATCAGTTTGTGAGAACATGCCTGACATTCTCCAGCCGTGAGCGATAAACCTGCTGGAGGTTACACTGATCCACAGGGTCTCTAAATTTGATGTGTATTTTTTTTTTGCATTGTCTTGTTTAGAAATGCATGAAAGTCTGTTAAAGATGTGATTTTATAGGTTGTTCTAAGATCTCAGTGTACTTTTCTGCATTGATGCTGAATAACTGATAACAAATGGAGAACTAGGCTTTTTCTGACATCGTTTTTTAAACATTTCAATCATTTTCTCACAGATTTGTTACAAACCAGAGATCTTTGGATCATCTTTACACCTCAGAGACTCTTTAAACCTCTTTAAATGATTATAAAACATGTTTAAATCACATCGTTATTTACTTTTTTTCTTCTTTTGTACCTCATCACTAGCCGTACATTTTTTTTTTTTTTTTATTTCAGGCATAATAAGTATATTAGTGGGATGGTCATGTATTTTTGGGTTACAGAAGCTGTTTTATGCAACTTCACATGACGCTCAGAAAGGCTCAGATTGTGTAAATCAATCTGAGTTCATAAATAAAGATATAAAAAAAGTTTTGTTGAAGTTCTGAGAGTTTCTTACGTTTTTAAGGGTTTGTTATTCATATTTACATCGTTATTTAGTTTTTTCTTTTGTATCTCATTTCTAGATCAAAAATTTCCTTCATCTGAACTTATTTCAGGCCCAAAAAGCCGGAATTAATGGATATTATCATAAAATATTAAATAATATATTGGGTTAATCCTGTCCGCAAAGTAGATGTTAGAAAGACATTGTTTGCTGTTTGTCTCATTTCCAAGTAGTAAAAATGACCCAGCTAACAACGTTTTTAGAAACCTTTTAAGAATGATCTGTCAGATTTTTTTAGATGTTCTTAGAACAACTTTATTTAACACTTTTAAAATGTTCAAATACTAACACCACATTTAGATTTTTAGTTTTGGGAACATTTCCATAATGTTAACTAACATTTAACTGAATGTCTATTAAACGTATCTGATCTCTTAGTTTAAGGTATCGTATCACACCCCCACATCCTATCATTTAATTTGGTAAAAGTCAAATCAAGAATAGATTCTCTTGAAAACTCTAAGAAACAACATAAATAATGTAATAAATAAAACTAGTAAAATTATTGCAGTACTCCATGAAAATAAACATAATAATTTGCTAAAATATATATTATAACGTATTTGTATTTAATCATATGAGTTTCAGTTATCATGAATAAATTATTAAGGACAGCGTCTTTCACAGTAAAACATCCGGAGACAATTCAAGCCTAGCAATTAATACAATAAACTGATTGTTCTGTATTTGATTAGATTTTAAATGACTGATTGAACTTTAATGTTGGCCAAATAGACTGTATAAATATATATAATATTAATTTATGATAATAAGATAATAATATTTATTACAGTTTAACAACAAGATTTAGACTAAAATTTACAACAATCAATACTGTAAATATAAACATTTAAAATCAATAGGTTTAATAGCAGAAAGTGTTTTAAAAACATGATTATTTGTATTTAAAAGCTAAATATTTGTACTTTTTGCCGCTCTGTCTCTTCATGTTCCTCACAGGTGGGCTTTAACCTGCCTGATGATTCCACATTAACCCCCAGGGTGGCTTCTGAGGTCCTCTAACAGGATTACAGCGTCTCCTGCTGCTATATTCAGATGATGGTCTGGTAAAGTGTTAAATCTTTAACCTGTTCGATTAGACCTCCATTAACCCCAACAGCCCACAGACACTGGGTTTAACCCCTGCAGCTATTATTACCCTTCTATTATAGATTTAATTTACCCTACAGGATCACTGAAATATATAATAATCCACCAAATTACAAAATATGAGAAAATCCATGTTTGTTAATTCTTTAATTTTTATGGTTTTGTAGAGTTTTTCTTGAGACTTTTCAGATTTGTTAAGGTTTTGTTGAGGTTCAGAGAGTTTATTGAGGCTTTTAGTGTTTGTTAACATTGTGAGGACTTGGTTAGTTAAGGCTATCAAGGTTTTATTGAGGTTCTGATGGTTTAAGGCTTTTTAAGGGGATATTAAGGTTGTCAGGACTTGAGAAGTTCAGGTTCTCAGGGATTTGTTGAGGTTCTTATGGTTTTTGAGGATTTTAGGGATTTGAGGAGTTCTTAAAGCTTTTAGGGTTTAATATCAAGGTTTTGTTTCTTGAGGATTTGAGGGTTTATTAAGGTTGTGATGACTTGTTTAGGTTCTGATGTTTTTTTTTAAAAGCTTTGTGTTTTTTAGCGTTGTGAGGACTTAAATAATTGAGGCTGTAAGGGTTTTGTTAAGGTTCTGATAGTTCTTTTGAGGCTTTAGAGTTTGTTTAGGTTCAGAGGACATCAGTTGTTGAAGCTATCAGGATTTTATTGAGGTTCTGATGTTATTTTTAGACTTTTAGGCTTTATTACGGTTGTAAGGAATCTGGGTAGTTGAGTTTAACAGGGTTTTGTTGAGGTTTTTTTTTGAGGCTTTTAGGGTTTATTAAGGTTGTGAGGACTTAGTTGAGACTTTCTGGGTTTTGTTGAGGTTCTAAATGTTTCTTGAGGCTTTTAGGGTTTATGAAGGTTGTGAGGACTTGTGTAATTGAAGCTATAAAGGTTTTGTTGAGGTTCTGATATCTTGAGGCTTTAAGGGTTTGTTAAAGTTGTGAGGATTTGGGTAATTGAAGCTATTATGTTTTTGTTGGGGTTCTGAGGGTTCTTGAGGATTTTTGAGGGTTTATTAACGTTGCGAGGAATTGGGTAGTTGAGTTCATCAGGGTTTTGTTGAGGTTTTGAGGGTTTCTTAAGTATTTGAAGGTTTGTTAATGTTGTGAGGGCTTTTCTTTTATTGTTTTTACTCTTTTATGTGTTCAGTTTTTATTTATTTATCTGTAGTTGAATTTGTATTGGTTCTATTACATTTGACTTTTTTTTACATATAATTTTATGATTCCTACTTTTAAATTATTATTTTTACCTTATTGGTTTTATATGTTAATAATATTTTTTGTATTCCAAGTTTAAATAAAGGTTGGTAGGTAGATAGATAGATAGATAGATAGATAGATAGATAGATAGATAGATAGATAGATAGATAGATAGATAGATAGATAGATAGATAGATAGATAGTTTTAAGATTATGTGGGTTTCTCAAAAATGTTTAATTCCTTTCCGCCGGTTGATGGTCACCTGGTGAACCACACTGGGATGCTTTGTGAACCACCTGCGCTCTGTGTATCAGTTTGAGAAGCACTGGTTCAGGATCAGATGTTTTTAGCTTCTTAAATAAGTAGTTCAGTGTTCAGTCCTCTCGCACCAACAGCTGAGCTTTTATTTGCGGGTC
This sequence comes from Astyanax mexicanus, assembly GCF_023375975.1. Lineage (NCBI taxonomy): Eukaryota > Metazoa > Chordata > Actinopteri > Characiformes > Acestrorhamphidae > Astyanax > Astyanax mexicanus. The sequence continues at coordinate 130,179,272 of NC_064408.1, read as the reverse complement.
TCGAGCCTCCGGTCCGGGTCTGTAATATAAATAATCAGTGTGGAAGTGAGCTGTCAGAACCGGACCGGACCGCGCTGACGGACGTCTCCCCGACCACCCAGAACCTGGTCCTCCCTCACCGCCGCCGCGCCGCCGCCTTCACAATGCCAGGATGCCGTTCTGTTTCCAGAGAAAACACGCCGTGAATCATCCTGCGGGGGTCCGGGGGTGCGCCCCCCCCCGAGCGCTTTATTTAGATCTTTAGCACCCGGCCGGAGGAACACGCGCGTATATTTCATTTAAAACAGGCTACCGATCTCTACCGCTACAGGAAGAACTCAGGAAAATCAGTCCGACAGGAAGCCATGAGTTAACACTCCTACCCGAGAAAGCAGGAATGTGTATTAGAGAACGATACATCACCGGGAAAACGATGCACATCAATACATTTATTATAAACCAAAGAAAAATAAACAGAAAATTAGTCTAAAACTGAAAATAAATTAAAAAACCAAATGAATAATTGCTATTGCACCCATTTAAATTACAACAGAGGCTAGAAAAAGTTTATGTTTGTGCATTTTTGTCATACTTACATTTTTTAGATTATCAAACACACTTTAATATCAAACAAATATAAGCTGACTAAATATAAAAGGCACTTTGTTAAATTATGATATTTATTAAAGAAAAAAAAGAGCTATTTTTATCAATTAAAACAAAAGTTCAATGTAAAACCAAGTTTAGAACAAAGCTGTATTAACTGAAAATGAGGAAACAACATTAAAAACATCTCAACATCTTGTTACTATTCATAAAACCATAATAACCTCAACAGCCCAACATTTACAACATTTACTGACTTGAGTGTCGCGACCCACAAATAAAAGGACATCTGTTGGTGTGAGAACACAGCACCTAAAAACATCTGAACCTGAACCAGTGGTTCTTAAACTCTGGTACACTAAGCATTCCAATGTGGTTCACCAGGTGACCAACAACAGTCGGAAAGAAATTTAACATCTTTAATGTTTTACCTTTATTATACCTTGATATCCTTAACAACCCAAGCCTCTTACGACATTAACAAATCCTAAAAAACCTTAAGAAAACCTCAATAAAATCCCGGTTATGCAGCTTGCAATCAGCTACCGGAGTCCTGAGAGAGCACAGTTGGTCTTGCTCTCTCTGGGTGGGTACAGTACAGTAGATGGCACTCTCTCTTTCCCCTCATCACTCCTAGGGTGATGTGGATCACCACAAGGCTGCGTCTGTGAGCTGATGTATCAGAACCGAGTCGCTGTGCTTTCCTCCAAGCGTTAGCACTGTGATGCTACTCGGCAATGCTACAGCATTAGCAGCAGCTCAAAAAGAGTCTCTAGACTTCACATGTATCGGAGGAGGCGTGTGCTAGGCTTCACCCTCCTGGTGTTGGGGCATCACTAGTGATAGGAGGAGTCCTAATGAGTTGGTTGGGTAGTTGGTGGGTAATTAGATATGCAACTTGAGAAGAAAATGGGATTAAAATTAGAAATAAAATTAAAATAAAAAAATGTAGGCCTACGTCACAGACCTTTTTCTTTTGGTGAAAAAGTTCGACTCAACTCGACCCAAATTCATGTTGGGCATTGAGTTGGGATTAGACAGAGAGTCTAAACTCACAACCAAACCGGGACCTCATATCCTGCTGTGTAGGTGATTTGTTGTTCTGGTAAACCTGGTTTTAGAAAAAGATTTGCTCCTTTCTGGTACAGCTACCCCATGCCCTTACAACCTTAACAAACCCTAAAGGCTTTAAGAACCAATACATCAATTACTTCCTTTTATTTCTAATTAGCCTAGCATTAGCCTTTAGCCTCCAGTCAGAAATGTCTCTTAACCTGAGAACCTCAACAAAACATTGATAGTTTTAACTACTCAAACCCTCACAACCTTAATAAACCCTAAAGCCTTAATAAACCACCAGATCCTTAACAAATTCATGATAGCCTCCAGAATCCAAGCCCGCACAAACATAACAAACTCTAAAAAACTCAACAAAACCATGATAGCCGCAACAGACCATGCCCTCACAAGGTTATCAACACCTAAAAGCCTTAAAAACCTTCAGAACCTCAATAAATTATTTCTGTTCAGGCAAGCATTGGCACTCACAACCTTAATAAACCCTAAAAGCCCTAAGAAACCCACCAGAAGCTCAACAGAACCATGACAGCTCCAACAACCTAAGAACTTGCAACCTTAACAAACCCTATAAAAGCCTTAAGAAACTTCCTAAAACCTCAACAAAACCATAATACCCTCAACAACCCAAGCCCTCACAACCTTAACAAACCCTAAAAGCTTTAAGAAATCCCCCAGAATCTCAACAAAACCATAATATCCTCAAGAACCCATGCCCTCAAAAGGATAACAACACATAAAAGCCTTAATAAACCACCAGATCCTTAACAAAATCATAATAGCCTCCAGAACCCATACCCTCACAAGGTTAACAACACCTTAAAGCCTTAAAAACCTTCAGAACCTCAATCAATTTGTTTTATTTCTATTCGACCTAGCTTTAGCTTTTAGCCTTCAGTCAGAAATGCCTGGTTTTAGTCTAAGTCTTAGAGTCTAAACTCTATAATAAAATTAAACCCTCTTTATCATCCTGGGCCTATTTTGGTTTATTCACAGCGAAACCGGGACCTCATGTCCTGCTGTGTTGGTGATGTGTTGTCCTGGTTTTAAACTGTCCTACATTAGCAGTTGTCCTCCAGCTCGGCCCGTCCCGCTGTCCGGCGTGACATTCCCGTCCCGCTGAAGCTGCAGGACGGCCTGGATCCTCAGCGCTGAGGAAGCTGGAGGAAGAGGAGCAATTCTGTTATGGTCTCGTTATGGAAAAAGTCAATCCCAATAAAAGCAATTGTAAGGTTATTATCTTCTTAGGGTCCCATTTATAGCGAGTAGCACTCAGGGGGCTCTAATCTCATCGCTCGCTTTCTTACTCATCAGATTTACTTAGTGCCGCACACGGCAACCGCCTCCGCCGCACACGGCAACCGCCTCCGCCGCTGCTCATCCGGCTGAGTGAGGAGGAGGGGGAGGGGGGGTGCCTAACAGGGGGGAGGGTGTGACCCTTCTGAGGGGGGTGGGGTTTGGGAGTGTGTATGCATGTGTTAATTTGGCTCTTTGAGCACATTTTCACAAGCTAATGTCATATAGCACAGCCTAGCTTAGCTTAGTGTAGCCTAGCTTAGCTTAGCGTAGCATACACACTGTAACAGAAACACTGCAAACCAGACAAACATACAGCATACATTTTTATATTTTTCTTCCAAAGATATAAATTTGGCAAGCTAAATCCAAGCTAGCATTAGCTTAGCCTTTTTTCAGATTCTGGATTCAGTGTGAATAACCTCAGCCACTGTTCTCTGGTCAGTAATTGTCCTATTTCATTTCTAGTTTGCCTAGAGATAGCATTTTCCAGCATGGCTAACCTTTTAGCTTTTAGCATCCGCTCAGCCATTTGCTCTAATCAAAAGATTAGCAGTCAATCAACATTAGCTTTTTAGGCTTCATTTAGCCATTCTACCTTTTCCTGAGTCTATCCAGCATTAGCTTTAGCCTCCAGACTTTCTGGTACAGCTAGCGTTAGCTTTCCTCTTCTGATTTTCTCAGATGAAAGAGCTATCACAAACTTAACAAACAATAAAACCTCAAAAAACCTCAACAAAACCACGATAGCCTCAACAAATCTCACCTTAAACACCTTAAAGCCTTAAAATCTGTCAGAACCTCGATAAAATATTTCTATTTCTATTTGGACAAGCATTAGCAATTAGAAATGTTTCTTATCCTCAGAAACTCAAAAAAACATTGTTAGCCTTAACAACCCAAGCCCTCACAACCTTAAACATTAAAAACCTCAAAAAACTCAACAAATTAGTTTCCATCCCTGTTCTGTCCCTACCAAAAAATTGTAATTAAGTAAAAGTACCTTTACTTTGCTAAAATTCTACTGAAGTAAAAGTAAAAAAGTCCTTTGAGTAAAAGTTAGTTACTTTTATTTATTGGATGTAAAAAAGTGCAACAAATCATAAATTAATAATTATTAATAAATATATATAAATTATTATTCCACATAATAATTTGGACCTTTCAAGTCAAGTCAATTTATTTATAAAGCACATTTAAAAGACATCAAGTGTCGACCAAAGTGCTGTACAATAAAACAAAACAATATTTAAAAGAAAGGAAATCAGTGGTAAAACTATATATATATACATACATATATATATATATATATATAAAAAGAAAAAAAAATAATAATAATGAGCACTTTAAAGGTCACCTTCCGTCGTTTTTTCTTTCATTTTAAAATGTCTAGTTGTGGTCTCTAGTATGAATGAATGACATGTGAGCCGTTTTTGTAAAAAAAAAGTGCTCAGGTGTCTCTGTATAGCTCTTTTTTAATGGACTGTTTTAGGGGTGTGTCCAAAATGACCGGATTCCAGCTTTGCTCATGAATATTCATACATGCAAACAGCATGCAAATATCTCTCCTCTGATTGGCTAGGAGCACTGCGACGCCCCTCCGCCGCTCTGCCGCTCACTGCCTCCCACCTCCTAACTGATGAGCGGTGATGTTGCGTCGCTTCAGCTCCGCCTCTGGGAGTTTCTCGAGCCAATGTGGGCTGGTCTGTGAGTTTCTGCCTACGTAGGCAGAAAGATCATTCAAAATTCACCCTTTTTTCGGAGGGGGGGAGGGGGGATTTCTTTGCTTAGCTCCTGCAGACAATGGGGGCTGCAAAACAGTTTAATGTGCAGGTGTACACATTCAACTCGGAGAGACCTACTGTATTCCACAAAAAACAAGAAAAATCGCATTTTCGCGGAAGGTGACCTTTAATAATTTACTTATTAATAAATTAATTAATAAATTACTTTACTTAAGAAGACAACAATATAAAAAAGAACAGGGGCAACCATTAATCCCTAGGAAGATTTAAATGCCTGGGTGAATAGATAAGTCTTTAAATGAATCTTAAATGTTTCTAGTGTAGGGGAAAATTTTATAAAAGATGGCAGGCAGTTCCAAAGTTTAGGCGCAGAGACTGAGAAAGCCCTATCACCCTTAAACTTCAGCCTGGAGCGCTAACAGGCAGTATTTGGTCAGACCAGCCCATAAAACATGTTCAAGAACAAGTGGTATAGATTTCTATGATTCATTTTTGTCTCCCGCTAACTGTAATAATAAACACTGCTGGGAAAAGTTCAGCTGCGCTGCCTGAGGCATTTCTCTCACCACCAAGAAAACTTTCAGAAAGATAAACTCAGTTTGTGGACGCAGGTTAAGCAGAGTAACGTAGCACAGCTCAGCTAACTAGCTTGTTAGCTAATCTAGGCAGTTTGATATGTCTCCAGTTCAGTTCAGTGTTCTACTGTAATCCATGATCATTTGCTATAAGGTATTTAGATTATATTCGCCTCAGTCGCCTGTTAACATCACGCAGACAATCACAATTCATACAGCTTTCAGTGCATTTAATATACTATTCATTTAGGATTTTATACACGTCGATTAATTAACATACAGGATAACAAACACAGAGATTACTGCTCTTTATAAAGTAAATCCACAGCTAACCAGTGAATTTAGAATACTCACCACCACATGCTGTCTCAGGTTTGATGTGGAAGTTTTGAAAGCTGACAGCTCTGTCCGGCGGGGCACATTTTGTATTGCAGGAGGACGCTACTGCCTCGTTATTCCACGTGCGATCATCCGTGCCAATTTTTATTTATTTATTTTATTTTTTTACTCAGTAACGGAGAGTTTTCCAATGTAGCGAAGTAAATTACTTGTGTCAAAATGTACTTGAGTTAAAGTAAAATTATCCATTTTAAAAACTACTTTAAAAAAGTCACAAACTACCCATAAAATCTACTCAATTACAGTAACATGAGTAAATGTAATTCATTACTTCCCACCTCTGGTCCCTACTCCATTCTCTCAGTGCACACACATTTACTCAGCTATTTTTTCATTTAATGCTAATTCCCCCCTTTAAAAGTTAAACATTTTGCTAGCTTTACTTTAAAGTTAAACTACGCTACTGGGACATACTGGTACATTTCTGCTTAAATAGCTGCCGGTACAAAACTCACATTCACACACTCACCTGTGCTCCACTCTCTTCCTGGTCTGGCCCAATCAAAGGGCCCAATCATAGTTTTAGCCGCCCTTATATAATGCCCGAGCAAAATTGAGGCATGCTCCGAGGGCCCCATTTAGGGCCAAACCATTTTGAAGGGGTTCTTTGGAGTTTAAAAGATTTTAATTATTCTTTCCTTTTCTTATGTTTATGTTTATTTTATGGGATTGTGGCCTATGGTGTGTAAAATTATTACTTTGAGAATTTTGCTTTTCCATTGTATGATCATTTGATTTATTGTTGGTTTGTTTATAATTGTATCCCCCTGCAGTGGAAAAATATGTTGGTTTTGGTTGGGTTGGGTAGACCAGAGGTGGCTTATTTGAAGCCTCAGTTCCAGCTATGATATAGTTGATTCCTTGTGTAAATTTTTGTAATTATATTTTTTGTTTATTTTTTTTTCTTTTGATATTTTGCACATTTTTGCACCTTTCACCAATAAAATCACTTGCACTGGATGTGCTACTGCAGTTGCCATCGTTTTCTTTTCTACAACACACTACCTTTTGAGGCACAACTAACCTCACCTGCAAGTAATGTGTGACACTTTCAAAACCTAAAAAAAAACTAATAGCCTCAACAAACCATGACCGTAGAACTTTAGCAAACCCTAAAAGCCTTAAAGAAAACCCAGAACCTCAACAAAACCATGATATCCTCCAGAACCCAAGAACTCACAAACTTAACAAACTTTACAAACCTCACAAAACTCTCAGAACCTCAAAAACCCTGATAGCCTCAAAAAAACTAAGTCCTTACAACCTTAGCAAACACTAAAAGCCTTAAAAACCATCAGAACCTCAATGAATTCCTTTTATTTCTTTTCAGCCTAGCATTAGCATTTAGCCTCCAGTCAGAAATGTCTCTTATCCTCACAACCTCAACAAAACATTGATAGTTTTAACAACCCAAGCACTCACAACCTTAACAAACCTTAAAAGCCTTAAAAACATCAGAACCTCAATCAATTCTTTCTATTTCTATTTGGCTTAGCATTAGCTTTTAGAGCTCAATCAGAAATGGCTTTTATGCACAGAACCTCAACAAAACCATAATAGCTCCAACAACCCAAGAACTTGCAGCCATAAAAAACCTTAAAAACCCAGAACTCTAACAAAACTATGATAGCCTCCAGAACCCAAGATATCACAACCTTAACAAACATTACAAATCTCTCAAAAACCCTGATATCCTCAACCACCCAAGCCCTCACAACCTTAACAAACCCTAAAAGTCTTAAGAAATCTCCCAGAACCTCAACAAAACCATGATAGCTCCAACAAACCATGACCTTACAACTTTAGCAAACGCTAAAAGCCTTAAAGAAAACCCAGAACCTCAACAAATCCATGATGTCTCCAACAACCCAAGAACTCACAAACTTAACAAACAATAAAAGCTTTAAGAAAAACCCCAGAAATTTAACAAAACCATGATAGCTCAAAAAACCCAAGCTATTACAACCTTAACCCACATTACAAACCTGAAAAAAAACTCTCAGAACCTCAAAAACCCTGATATCCTAAATTACCCATGCAATCACAACCTTAACAAACCCTAAAAGTCTTAAGAAATCTCCCAGAACCTCAACAAAACCATGATAGCTCCAACAAACCATGACCTTACAACTTTAGCAAACGCTAAAAGCCTTAAAGAAAACTCAGAACTTCAACAAATCCATGATATCTCCAACAACCCAAGAACTCACAAACTTAACAAACAATAAAAGCTTTAAGAAAACCCCCAGAAATTTAACAAAACCATGATAGCTCAAAAAACCCAAGCTATTACAACCTTAACCCACATTACAAACCTGAAAAAAAAACTCTCAGAACTCAAAAACCCTGATATCCTAAATTACCCATGCAATCACAATCTTAACAAACCTTAAAAGCCTTAAAAACCCTAAAAACCTCAATAAATTATTTCGATTTCTATTCGATAGCATTAGCTTTTAGCCTCCAATCAGAAATGTCTCTTATCCTCAGAACCTCAACAAAACACTGATAGCCTCAACAAACCAAGCCCTCACAACCTTAACAAACCCTAAAAGTCTTAAGAAACCCCCCAGAACCTCTACAAAACCATCACAGCTCCAACAAACCAAGCCCTCACAACCTTAACAAACCCTAAAAAAACTCTCAGAACCTCAAAAACCCTGATATCATCAATAACCAAGCCCTCACAACCATAACAAACCTTAAAAGCCTAAAGAAACCATGACCTTAAAACTTTAGCAAATCCAAAAAGCCTTAAAAAAAACCCAGAAATTCAACAAACCCATGATAGCTCCAACAACCCAAGAACTGGCAACCTTAACAAACCTCAAAAGCCTTAAAAACCCTCAAAACCTCATTCAATTCTTTCTATTTCTATTTGGCTTAGCTTTAGCTTTTAGCCTCCAGTCAGAAATGTCCATTATCCAGTGAACAACATTAAGTTTTAGGATTTGGTTAGCTATTCTTCCTTCTTCAGTCCACCGAGTATTAGCTTTGAGTATTTTTTAGCCTTGATTCTATATTCTCCTAAAATTTGCCTTTACAATTAGCCTCCAATGCTTTCTCAAGTGGGTGGAGTTAATGTAAATGTTGATATCTAAATTCAACATTCAACATTTTGTTTATTATATTGTACATATTGGTCAGAACAAAATCCCTTTTACCTCCAAAACATCAATGGCACAGGAGAAGGAGATTAATTTCTTAATGTTAAGTGGAAGTTATTTTTAAATTATCATCTACTTATTCTTAAATTCAGAGGAATTGTAATGTAAGTTTAGAAAAAGTTGCTTTATTAAGATTTAACGTCTTACACAGAGGAAAGCATGAAGTAAAGAGTTGATATAGTGGTTTATTATTGGATGTGAATGTGAGTTCTGTAGCTCGGAGGGTGAGGGAAGGTCTTGTGAAGGTTCATTTAGAAGACGTTAGTTTGAGGTGGTCTCCCACCAGAGCGCCGAGAGATGTATCACCACCTTCATTTTTCTAAAGCGACGGAGAATGTGCCGTTACTCTCGCACCAATCCGTTATTCCATACCATAATAATCACTACACTGTTTCTACAAAGTCCCTGCTGTGAAGCTAACACTTTAGCATCTTACTTTCTTGAGAAAACAGAACAAAAAAAAAGAACTTTAAGCTGATTTTTTATCTGAAGTTTGGCTTCTTTAGTTGCATTCTGTAGACATGAAGCTAATTTGGTTAGCAACAAGAAGCTAATGGACAAAGGAAACAGGAACTGGCCCAAGCTTCTTATTCCAACACCCCGATTACTGAGTATAATATGAGAATTGGCTCAAGCTGCTTGTTCCCAAACATTAGTTTGATTTATAGCTGCTTGTGTTTGTTGGTTGTTGAGTATAATATGGGAATTAGCTTGCGTTTGTTTTGTCGAAACCCTGGTTAATGAGTATAAACCACATTAGGCAGATTTCTCAGGGTTGATGCTTAGTCCCTAGTCTTGGGCGGTTCTCCGGTACACTCTGAGCGCTGAGTCCGGGGGGCAGTGTGTGCAGAGGGCAGTGTGTTTGCAGCTCGTCTGGCGGTCAGTCGCTGGTCTTTAGCAGACGATGGATGTCAGAAGTGTCAGACTAAATAAACGCAGGGCAGCATGGCTTATTTGCGTGGTGTTAACAGACGGGCGGGAAAAAACTCAAAGAGCTACAAAAGAGCCGGGACGCCACCCAACTCGCAGGTAAAGACAGAAAAGAGCCAATTCCCACACACACAAGAATTCATACTGCACAAATACACACCGCACGAATACACACAGCAGCCGGAGCGCGGCTCTCGGCGAGGGCCAGGCCGTATCGATCCTCTAACATGGGATCATACAGTCCGGCTCTATAGGCTTTACCCTCGTTTAATTCCTGCACTGAATAGATAGACTGACTGAGGCTCTATATGAATCTGGATCGATGCAAATCCTCTTACGTCTCCGCCGGTTCAATTTTAAACCAATTCCATCAGCCATAAGTAAAACTTTTCCCGGATAATGTGATTAGCCTCCCCCTCGGCGGCGGCGGCGGCGGCGGCAGCAGCAGAGTCTCTCTCTCTCTCGGTTTTTATTTTAGTCCCGGGCGGAGGAGGTGCCACCTGTCGCCTCTCCTTCCCCCGTCCCGCCTGAGCCCGAGGTCCCGCGGCTCCACTTCCTGTCCCCCTCACTTATCCCTCCATCACCTGCCCCACTGTCCCGCTCCAAACCGTCCCGTTCACTTCATCAGCCCGGTCCCAGACCGCACCTCGCTAATCAGGTTAGCATTCGGCTAAAGCCTTGCTACACCGCTACACTCAAACTCACAACCCCCACCCCTTACGGTCCTTAGTACACAAACTCATACATATTTACATAGAATCGTTCCACTATAATACAGTAACTACTACAATCTGCCCAGTATCCGCCATGAATTACTTTATAGTATCTACATATTAGGAATCCACTATAATAAAAGTAAAGTCATTAGTATCTACTATAAATTATTCTGTTTCTATTAACATAAATTATTTAGTGTAACTACTACAATCTGCTCAGTATCCGCTATATGAATTCTTCTGTATCCAGTATGAATAATTCTATTTATATATGACCATTACAGTAATTAGCACCTACATTACATTACATTAGTATTTTTCGTTTCTTTAGAATTTTATATCTTTAAAATGCAAATTCTTCTATATCCAGTATGAATCGTCTACTACAAATAATATCAAATAAATACTACAATCTGTTCAGTATGAATTGTTTGTAGTATCTACATATTAGAAATCCACTATAATAACAGTGAAGTCATTAGTATCTATAATAAATTATTCTGTTTACATTAACATACATTATTTAGTGCAAATGATTCAGTAACTACTACGACCTGCTCAGTATCCGCTATGAATTATTTGGAGTCTCTATATCTATATTATCATTACAGTCATTAGTACCTATCATAAAATATTTAGCACTTTATAGCTGTAAAATATAAATTCTCCTGTATCCAGTATGAATTGTTCCCCACAAATAATTCAGTAACTATAATCTGTTCAGAATCCGGCATGAATTACTTTAATATTTGTAGTATCTATATATTAGCATTTACAGTTATTTGTACCTATTAAATTATAAACGATTTAGCTTTTTATATCTTTAAAATATAAATTCTTCCGTATCCAGTATGAGTTATTAATAGTGTCTACATATTTGAAGTAAGAGAGAAGTCATTAGTATTTATTATATAAAGGATTCTGTTTCCATTATGAATTATTTAGCATCTGCAGTACTATAACATATTGAGTAGCCAGTATGAATTCTTCAGTATCCATTATTAAAGATTCATCAGTACTTATTATGATTTGTTTAGTATGAACTATGAATGATTCATAATTCATTACAAATTAATTTGATATAAACTATAAATTATTAATTAATTATTCAGCTTAAGTCACCTCTATGAGGTTTTTAGTTTCTGCTCTGAATGATTTGGTATTTTTTAATAAATGAAATTTTAAATTATTCAGTATATATTTGTAACTATTCAGTGTATAATATGAAAAATATAAAAATATTATAATAATTCTAATATATGAGTGATCCAGTACTAAACTGAATAACTGCATATGAATTATACTTATTCCAGTATCTATTATAAACCACGGAGTAGCCATTATGAATTATTCTATACATTAAAAAAGATGCATTATTAAGTAGTTATAAAAACTCTACTCTAATGTATTCTGTATGAATTCTCCAGTATTCACTTTGTTTTATTCAGTAACTACTGGGCATAATAACTGATTATCCAGTATGAATTATTTAATAATCTACTACAAACTATTCACCAAAAATGATTCAGTATCCAGTATGAATTCAGATACTCAGGACCTGCTGTTAATATATGTGTGTTAATTAAGCAGTTATAACAGATCCAAGATGCAAAGGTATTTATAATAGTATTTAAAATACATTACAATATAACTTTATTTGTTATTTAAAAGTATTATTAGCTTTGTATTTTTATTATAATATAGTTTATTATTTAAATTCTTACAATATATTCAATTTTATTTTCTTATACATTTCATTATTATAGGAGAGAAAAAAATGTGAGTAGAAGAGACAGAATAGAAGAGAAAGAGAGTAAATGAGAGAGGAAAAAAAGATAATAAAAGAGAGAGAATAAGGGAAAAGATATTAGGAGAGAGAGAATAGAAGAGAGAGAAAAGTGGGAGAAAGAAAGAAAAAGAGAGAGCATACAAACAAGAGCTAGAGATAGAGTAAAAGAAAGGTAAAGTAAATGAAAAGAGAGAGAAAATATATGAGGGAATAGAAGAGAGATAATAAGACAAAACAAGAGAGAGAGAGAGAGAGAGAGAGAGAGAGAGAGAATAAGAGAAAGAATAAAACAGAATAAAAAATAGTAAAAAAGAGACAATAAATAGAGAGAATACAAAAGAAAAGAGAAATGGAGGTAGTGAAAGAGTGACAATAAGATAGAGAGAGAACAAGAGAGAGCAAATAAGAGAGAGTAAAAGAGAGAGAATAAGAGAGAGAGAATTAGAGAGAAAGAATAAGAGATAGAATAAAAGAGAAAGTAAAAGAGAAACAATAAGATAGAAATAATAAGTAAGATAATAAGAGAGAGAGAATAAAAAGAAAAGAGAGATAAAGGTAGTGAAAGAAAGAACAAGATAAAGGCAGAACAGGAGAGAGTGAATAAGAGAGAATACAATAGAGAATAAAAAAGAGAATGAGAGAGAGAAAAAAGAGAATAAAAAAGAGAGAGGTAGTAAAAAAGACACAATACAATAATAATACTAATTGAGAATAAGAGAGGGAGAATAAAAGAGATTATAAAAGAGGTAGTGAGGTAGTGAAAGAGAGACAATACAATATAGAGATAATAAGCGAGAGAATAAGAGATAAAAGATAATAAGAGAAAGAGATAGCAAGTGAGAGAATAAAACAGAGAGAGATAATAAGAGAGAGAGAATAAGAGATAGAGAGCTGATTAGCGAGAGGATAAGAGAGAATAAAAGAGAGAGAATAAAAGAGAGAGAGAGATAAGAGAGAGAATAAGAGATAGAGAGCTGATTAGAGAGAGGATAAGAGAGAATAAAAGAGAGAGAATAAAAGAGAGAGAGAGATAAGAGAGAGAATAAGAGATAGAGAGCTGATAAGCGAGAGGATAAGAGAGAATAATAGAGAGAGAGATAATATGCGAGACAATAAAAGAGAGAATAAAACAAACAGAGGTAGTGAAAGAGAGACAGTAAGATAGAGAGAGAAAATAAGAGAGAGAATAAGAGAGAGATAATAAGAGAGACAATAAGAGAGAGAGATAATAAAAGAGAGAATAAGAGAGAGAATAAAAGAAATAGAGGCAGTGAAAGAGAGACAGTAAGATAGAGAGAGAAAATAAGCGAGAGAATAAGAGAGAGATAATAAAAGAGAGAATAAGAGAGAGAGATAATAAAAGAGAGAATAAGAGAGAGAGATAATAAAAGAGAGAATAAGAGAGAATAAAAGAAATAGAGGTAGTGAAAGAGAGACAGTAAGATAGAGAGAGAAAATAAGAGAGAGAATAAGAGAGAGATAATAAGAGAGAGAGATAATAAAAGAGAGAATAAGAGAGAGAATAAAAGAAATAGAGGCAGTGAAAGAGAGACAGTAAGATAGAGAGAGAAAATGTGAAATATAATGAGAGAGAGATAGAATGAGAAAAAAATGAGAGAGAATAAAAGAGATTATAAAAGAGAGAGAGAGGTAGTGAAAGAGAGCTAATAAGCGAGAGAATAAGAGAGAGAGAGAGAGGAGGAGTGCGGTCTCTCAGTCTCTTGGTGAAGAACGCATTGTCATCACCAGAGAAATAACAAAGAGGCTCGGGCCGTACGGATCTGCTGACATGGAGGATGTTCTGCATGAACGCCGTGCGGGAAAAACTGTGAAGATGGATTTAAGACATTATCTCAGGCTAATCTAATCACTCTCACTCGTTCAGAGCTCCTCCTGACTGATGCTCTCCATCCAATATCATCCCTCCATCTCTACCTTCCTCACCACGCCCGCCTGCAGACATCCGCTATCTGTTCCCTCGCTTTAATATTTCTATAAAACCATCCTCACCCCAACCACCTTCCTCCGATCCTCGGAGAGAGGAGTGTAACTGTGGGGATCACAGGGTATCAGTCGATACGATATTCTCACGATACATTCCTCCGATATCGATGATATCGTCATAATACAGTACGTTCCCATGATAACTATAATATTATTGCAAGAATAAGTATGTGAACTCTTTGGGATTATACTTGAATTTCTGCATAAATTGGTCATTAAATAAGTTCTGATCTTCATCTAAATCACAACAATAGACAAACACAGTCTGATTAAACTCATAACTAATACCACACAATAAATTATATGTTTGCATCGTTTGCTGATGTCTTGATGTTCACGTGTCCACGGTAAGACAGACGCTCTACAAATGGAGAAAGTTCAGCACTGTTGCTACTCTCCCTAAGCATGGTAAAGTCCTGTAAAGATGACTGTAAGAGCACAGCGCTGCGAGGAATGATCAATGAGGTGAGGAAGAATCCTAGAGTATCAGCTGAATACAGACTAAATACAGAAATCTCTGGCACATGCTCTGGCAACATTTTTGTCGACAAATGAATAAATACAATAAAGAAAACTAGATTAAACAAGAATGGAGTTCACGGGAGGACACTACCGTCAAAAAAAAAAAATCCTGAACGTTTGAATTTTGCAAAAAAAAAAGATAATCTGGATGTTTAACGGCAGTACTGGATAAATATACTGTGGACAGATGAAACCAACATTGAGTTGTTTGGAAGGAAAACACACAACGCTATGTTTGGAGCACACCATCATCAAAACCTCATCCCAACTGTGAAACATGGTGGAGGGAGCATCATAGTTTGGGGCTGCTTTGCTTAGCTGTCTCAGGGTCTGGACTTCCGTCATCAACAGAAAAATGAACGAATTCCCAAGTTTACCAAGTTTACATTTTACAGGAAAACTAAAGACCATCTGTCCTCCAACTGAAGCTCAACAGAGGATGGATGATGCAACAGAACAACGACCCAAAACATAGAAGTAAATCAACAACCGAACGACTTCAACATTGTTAGTACCTTATTTCTTGCATATTCTTTTAATTATAATGTTTTGTAATTTTATTTTAACATTGTTCTGTATCATTTTTTTTATCCCATTCCCCCCCCCCCAATTTACACGGCCAATTACCAAACCCACTCATTAGCACTCCTCCCCCTATCACTAGTGATGCTCCGTAACACCAGGAAGGTGAAGAAGACTAGCAAACGCCTCCTCCGATACATGTGAAGTCAGGCTCCGCCTCTTTTTTTTGAACTCTTGTTGCCGAGTAGCATCACAGCGCTAACGCTCGGAGGAAAGCAGGGCAGGGACTCGGTTCTGATACATCAGCTCACAGACGCAGCCGCGTGCTGATCTACATCACCCTAGGAGTGATGAGAGGAAAGAGAGAGCACCATCTACTGTACTGTACCCACCCAGAGAGAAACCGGCAGCTGATGCATGGGATCTTCGATAGATTTTCTTTAACGATTTACAAACACACACACACACACACACAAAAAAATGTTTTTCTACACATTCTAGTCTGCCTGGAAGTTATGCCATGCGAAAAAAATTGCGAAAACTGTGCTCTCTCAGGGCTCCGGCAGCTGATGGCGAGCTGCATGATCGGGATTCAAACCAGAAAACTCCCGATCATAGTAGCAGCGCTTTAGACCACTGGACCACTCCGAGTCCCTTTGTTCTGTAGCGTGTCTTAAATGTATTTTTTAATTCTACTAATAATTTATTAATAAAATTTTGTTTTTTTAAATATATTGTTTTATTCGTGCTTTATTCTATTTTAGTTGTTGGTTTTCTCTTGTATATTGTGTTTTCTAGTTTGTAAAGCACTTTGAATGACCATTGTGCATGAAAGGTGCTATATATAAAAAAAGTTGCCTTGCCTAAATTTGTATATATACTGTATTTATATCTTTATTATTATTATTATTCCTGCTAAATTGTATAGAATATGAATATAATATTCATAAATATAAATACTCTGAAAGTCTAAAAGAGTCTGAAAGGTCATGTACTGGGAGCTGGACCGGGGTTAGAGTGTGTGTGGGTGAAGATGTGTAGATCTTCTCTATCGGAGCATGTCACTGTGTGGTGTGTGTGTGTGTAGTGTGTGTAGTGTGTATAGTGTGTGTGAGTGTCTTATTCCAGCTGTGTGTGTTTGTTTGTGTTCAGTCTGTGTGCCAGCGGCTCTGAGAGATATACGGCCACGCCGCCTCCACACACACACACACACACACACACACACACACACAGCCGACTGACTCCACCCTGTTACGGGACGAGTGTGTATTATTTTATCCCCGCAGTGTAAAAAAACACACCGTCTACCATCGAACTCACACAGTACAACAGAACTGAGTCTCTGGTTCAGACCCTGTCGGTTCCTCTATCCTGGATAAAAGATGATATAAGATTGAGAGGGTTGGGTATAGTGGAGGTTCTACAGGTTCTGTATGGATCCTGCAGCACATTTACTTAACCACAGATGTTGCTACAGCTGGGCCTGTAGATCCTGCAGCTCTACACTCGTAGAGTCCCAGCTGCTCCATAAATGCTGGATTGGTATAAAATCAATAAATATAGAAACAAGGAACAAGGAAGTGCTGCAATCTGGTGGAGACTGTGTTCCTGGGAAACCCTTGCTGTGTGTGGGTGAACATTATCCTGCTGAAAAATGAAAGCTCTGCAGGAGAGAAAGCAGCAACACATGGATCTGCAGGATGTTCTGCACAGATCACTGAGATCACTGTTAGTAATGATCCTCCTATCCAAAGGTCATATAAAAGCAAAACCTGCATTTGTCCCCACTGTCCCCTCAGTTGTCCTCACTTCATGAGGACACACACATCCACTGGTGTTCATTATTTACTGTGTTTTACTGCTCTACCTTCATTCACCATTACACACACACACACACACACTAAACACTGTCCTTTTATATTTTATATTTTATTGTATTTTTATATGTATCTTTATATCGCATCGGCTGATGAAGGGATTAGATGGATGACTTGTTGACCATTTGTTTGAAACAAGTCGATGTTCTCATTAGGCTGTAGAATTGAGTAAAATTGTATAAAATTGTGTAGAAACGTGTAGAGTTGTATAGGATTAAATAGAATCGTTTAGAATTGTGTATAATTGTATAGATCTGCATATAATTGTATACAATTGTGTAGAATTGTATAGAATTGCAAAGAATTGTGTAAGATTGTATATAATTGTATAGAATTGTGTATGAGTTTAGATCTGTGTATAATTGTATATAAATGTGTAGATTTGTATAGAATTGTAAAGAATTGTATATAATTGTGCATACTTGTTTACAACTCTATAGGGTTGTATAGAATTGTAAAGAATTGTGTTGAGTTGTATAAAAAATATGGAATTGACATGGTAAGTGTGTGCGACAAATTCATGCACCAGAGAAACGGGTGGTGTTGCGGGCAGAGTTGTATAGAGATCTGTGTATAATTGTATAAAATTGTGGAATTGTATAGAATTGACACAGAAATAAAGGGGAAGAAAAATGCGTGTGAAAACCTTGCCTATATATATATATATATTATTATTATTCCTGCTAAATTGTATATAATATGATATAGAAAATATAATTATGGTTACTCTGAAAGTCTAAAAGTGGAAATAAATAAAAATAAAGGGGAAGATACATGCGAGCGGCAAATTCATGCACTGGAGAAACGGGTGGTGTTCTAATAGAGATCTGTGTATAATTGTAAAGAATTGTGTAGGGTTGTATAGAATTGTGAAGAGTTGTATAGAATCACGTAGAGTTGTATAGTATTGCGTAGAGTTGTATAAAATTGTAAAGACTTGTATAAGATTGTATAGGATTTTATAGAATTTTAAAGAGTTGTATAGAATCACTAGAGTTGTATAGAATTGTGAAGAGTTGTATAGAACACGTAGAGTTGTATAGAATTGTGAAGAGTTGTATAGAATCACTAGAGTTGTATAGAATTGTGAAGAGTTGTATAGAATCACGTAGAGTTGTATAGAATTGTGAAGAGTTGTATAGAATCACTAGAGTTGTATAGAATTGTGAAGAGTTGTATAGAATCACGTAGAGTTGTATAGAATTGTGAAGAGTTGTATAAAATTGTAAAGACTTGTATAAGATTGTATAGGATTTTATAGAATTGTAAAGAGTTGTATAGAATCACGTAGAGTTGTATAGAATCACGTAGAGTTGTATAGAATTGTGAAGAGTTGTATAGAATCACGTAGAGTTGTATAGAATTGTGAAGAGTTGTATAGAATCACGTAGAGTTGTATAGAATTGTGAAGAGTTGTATAGAATCACGTAGAGTTGTATAGAATTGTGTAGAGTTGTATTTAATTTGCATTGAACTGTACAGATTTGTGTAGAATTTTATAGAGCTGTGTAGAATTTTCTAAATGCAGGTGGACTCGTCCTGCCTGTTTAAAGCCGGTGATCAGGGGAAGGCATGAGGTGTTAAGCATGAATCGGTGGCGCTGTGATCTGATTGGCTGGGTAACTGATGGGCTCTGCAGGGCTTTTAATTTGTTTTTAAACGCTCAGCCATCGGCGGCCATTTATACCACGTCTACACCCGGACTCACGGGTGGAGGAGGAGCGGCGCTAATGAGCGATAGCGACGGAGCGATCGGAGGAGGAGGAGCACGGTATTAAACGAGGGATTGACTTTTCTTTTTTTTTTTTTTTTTTGCAAATTTGCGGCATATTTTACCCGTGTCCCGTCCACTCGTCCCGTCTCGTCTGTTACCCACGTCCTTCTCCTGCACGGGACCCGGTGAGCGTGCACGGCGACGTGCCGGTGCACGAAAAAAATAAAAATAAATAAATGCATAAAAATAAAAGGGGAAGATAAATGCATGCGACGAATTCATGCAGCGGAGAAACGGGCGGTGTTCCGGGAACGGCCTATATAATCTGCTTCTGCTTATCATTCATTCTGAACGACGCCGTTTAGCAGAGTGTGTGTAAGTGTGTGTGTGTGTGTGTGTATAAGTGTGTGTACGTCTCAATGCCGGCCAAACTAAATAAAGATGTTTAGTGACAGGCTAATGAACAAATGGCTCCTCTTGATTTAACCTTGATGAATGGTCCGGCCAGGTGTTTTCAATAACGACAATAAGCACTGCTGCCCACAGGCCCTGCGATGCTGCTATAATGCATTATTAGGCCATTAGAGGCCGGCGGAGAGGGAGCACTTATGCAGCGGCCTATCAATAACGCCGTGTCCCGCTGTACATTTAGGCTCGGGGAATTAGTCATACTGATATTCTATTTAATAAAAAATCAGGAGAAGACGCATAAAGAATCTCATTACATTTTAACAGGGTTACAGTAACCCGGCAGCAGCGCGGCTTTAATTTTCATAAGAGCATCCATTCTTCAATTATGTCAGGGCCCGGGAATGTAAATGGCAAATGGAATGCTAACAATATCTCTACAAGCGCATTGGCAGATAGGAGCCTAAGGTCCGGATAGAGACGGACAGTGCTGTGTGTGTGTGTGTGTGTGTGTGTAGAAGTATGAGGGTAGAATACAGCAGTAAGCAGAACTCTGAACTGAGCTGAGTTGTGTTTTATTACAACCCGTCTCTGTAATTCCAGTAAAATAGAGGCTGTTTTATGCTGAAGAAGCTCCAGAGCGAAACCCACAATCACAGAAATGACCTACTGTACTCTCTCTCTCTCTCTCTCTCTCTCTCAGACTCCGGCTGCTGATGTAGAAACAGCATGACCTACTGTACTCTCTCTCTCTCTCTCTCTCTCTCTCAGACTCCGGCTGCTGATGTAGAAACAGCATGACCTACTGTACTCTCTCTCTCTCTCTCTCTCTCTCTCAGACTCCGGCTGCTGATGTAGAAACAGCATGACCTACTGTACACTCTCTCTCTCTCTCTCTCTCTCAGACTCCGGCTGCTGATGTAGAAACAGCATGACCTACTGTACACTCTCTCTCTCTCTCTCTCTCTCAGACTCTGGCTGCTGATGTAGAAGCAGCAGCATGATCTACTGTACTCTCTCTCTCTCTCTCTCTCTCTCTCTCAGACTCCGGCTGCTGATGTAGAAGCAGCAGCATGATCTACTGTACTCTCTCTCTCTCTCTCTGTCTCTCTCTCTCTCTCTCAGACTCCGGCTGCTGATGGAGAAACAGCATGACCTACTGTACTCTCTCTCTCTCTCTCTCTCTCTCTCAGACTCCGGCTGCTGATGTAGAAACAGCATGACCTACTGTACTCTCTCTCTCTCTCTCTCTCTCAGACTCCGGCTGCTGATGGAGAAACAGCATGACCTACTGTACTCTCTCTCTCTCAGACTCCGGCTGCTGATGTAGAAACAGCATGACCTACTGTACTCTCTCTCTCTCTCTCTCTCTCTCTCTCTCTCTCAGACTCCGGCTGCTGATGGAGAAACAGAATGACCTACTGCTCTCTCTCTCTCTCAGACTCCGGCCGCTGATGGATGCTGATAGGTTTTCGCCTATCAGCAACCAACAAAGGAAACAGGAAACGCTGGGGTATAAATACAGACACAAGGCAGAAAAGGAAACTGGAAGCACCTGGGAAAAGGTAACGAGGTGGGCGGAGCTACAAATAAAACACAGGTGAAAACACTGAAGACATGGGCGGAGTCACGGAGAACACAGAGACAGAACAGGACCAGGATGTGACAGATAGGTAGGTATATATAAATAGCTGGATACTTTGCATCAGACCCTGCATCAATTACAATGGACATCAAATACTTTCTTTATTTTAATTTTAATGTTTTGTTGCACAGAACACTAATAACACTAATAACACTAATAACACTAATAACACTATCTGAGAGCTGCTGTCTGTCAGAAGAGACCAAGAAGCAGCCAATGGACAAGTTTACAAACCAATGAAACAGTAGTTTAGCCCCGCCCACTGCAAAAACACTGGAAAAACAGTGGTACTAGAGACACTGAGGAAAAGTAACAGCTAATTTTTACTAATCACATTAATTACTGTTGTAGGGATGGTCTATGAAATAAAAAGGTCAATATAAAATATTAAATATTTCACACGGGCTTCCAATGCAATAGAGGTAAAAATAACTATTATAATTTATATTATAGTTTATATTATAATTATTCTAGTTTCTATACTTTTTTATAGTTGAATATAAGAATCTTCTATTCTGTGCAGAAAACAGCATTCTTATAAATGGAGATAAATCAGGTCTGAAAGAGTTAAGGGCACTATGATCGGGAGATCGCCGGTTCGAATCCCGATCATGCAGCTTGCCATCTGCTGCCGGAGTCCTGAGAGAGCACAGTTGTTCTTGCTCTCTCTGAGTGGGTACAGTACAGTAGATGGCGCTCTCTCTTTCTTTCCCCTCATCACTCCTAGGGTGATGTGGATCAGCACAAGGCTGCGTCTGTGAGCTGATGTATCAGAACCTCAGCAGCAGCAGCAGTTCTAAAGATGGGCCTCATGTTTTTGTAGCTCCTTTTTTATTTGTATTTCAGTCGTTATGATGTTTAGGCTAATCTACAGATGTTTGGTCACCCCCGTGTCAGACCCCTGGCCCCCGGCCCCTGCAGGGTTGGTAGCAGTATTGGCATGTGGCTATCAGCGGCGGCGGCAGTGTCGGGCCCCTGCAATAATAAACTGCTAATTGAGCGTAGCGCTGGGGCCGCGGGGCTGTTAGCGGGGAGCCGCCGGGAGCTGCTGAAAGATTACAGCGCCGCCGCGGCGCGCTAAAGGTGCTGAAAGAGGCCATTACCTGCACACACACACACACACTTTCTCACCTCACACTGCAGGTCTTCAGAACAGAGCCAAACACACACTCGCTAACTAACTAACACACACCGACACGCTGCCTTAAAACAGACGAGCTTCCATTAATAACTACATACACTTTAAACCACTTCACTGCTAACACTGCAGCCCTTCAGTACCTGCTATAAATTATTTAATATCCATTATAAATTATTAAATATATATACAATAAACATATATATACATTGGTTCAACTTAACTGAGTCAAATTACCAAACTAACTGCGTTTTGTTCAAACAACGATAGTTGTTTCGAGCATTGTGGGCTTAAAGAATTTAGTTAGAAGTATAAACTGGTAGAGTTGTAATTATTATAGGTGTATTAAACACCTTCCTCAGTGTAAATTAATGCACTGGGTGCCAGGAGGCAGGCTATGCGAAGTCTATGTATATATATATATATTAGGGGTGTCACGATTCTCTAAATCCTCGATTCGATTTTATTTCCGATTTTAGGGTCACGATTTGATTCGATTCTCGATTTTCCTTTTTTTTACAGCAGAGTCTTCCTGTTTAAACAGCAAACTTAGCCTATCACAAAAATAACAAGGCAAGACCAAGACAGTAACAATTAAATAAAAGCTTAACTGTCTAGCTAACAATGTAATTTAGAACAAAACTTTTATTACTTCAGTAAGCCAATGAAATAGTCTGATTAATTTACTTTATTTTACCCAATAATGGCTTATTACTACAACGTGTGCATAAAGGATATCTTAATAGTTGTAATTTAAATGCATCGCCTCTAAGTGTCGCCAAATGACAAAAACACAATACATACGTACAAAAAACATACGTATGCCTGAAACGAAAGTGCCGTGGGGGGAACGCACTTTCTCACGTTCATGAATGAATGAATGAATGAAGTTCAACTTATATAGCGCCTTTCTAGAAACCCAAGGACGCTTTCCAATTTACACATTTTACACACAAGCACATTACACATATACACTCATCCACACACCGGTGAGAAGCGGCAGCCAATAGTGCACAGCGTACTCTCAACCGGAAATGACTGTCCACCTGGAGGACTGCATCGGGCACTACAGCATTTACCCAGAACAGAGTGATCTCCATGTTTTTGGACTGTGGAAGGAAACCGGAGGAAACCCACGCAGACACGGGGAGAACATGGAAACTCCACCCAGATAGGGACTTGAACCCCAGACCCCAGCGCTGGGAGGCGAACGTGCTAACCACTAAGTGAGCGTGAAGTATGGATGAAAACACAGCAGGAGAGTTAGTTTCTAAAAAAAGGTCGGTTTCAGTAATATGGACATTGCGTACGCAACTTTAGTACATGAGGCCCCAGGTCCATATTACTGAAACTGACCTTGTTTTAGGAACTAACTCTGCCGCTGTGTTTTCATCCATGGCTTCGCGCTTGTGAGAAAAGGGGAGGGGCTGTAAGCAAAGGTGTTCTGGTGAGCTGATTGGTTTAGTGCGTGCCACTAGGGTGCGTGAAAGGGCTCTAGCGAATAGTGCGCTCTGGCTGAGCAGAAAACTGCTGTAGTGGATAGAATGTGCTCAACGATGCAGCGTTTTTTCTGTGATGGCTTATCGTAGACTTGTTATAATACTTCACGATCTGTTATCGTCATATCACACACCCCTAATTGTAATGTTGTTTTAGTTTTAGTAAGCAGAAGAAGTTTCATACTGGAAAAAAAATACTTTTAACTTTTTTTCTTAGATCTTCAAACTTTTAAAAGAGCTCAATTTGACCTGGAACAGGAGGGTTAAATGGTTTAATCTTGGTCTGGGCTGCAGGTGTGAATCTGAGTCGTGAGTAAAGTATAAAAGTGAGATATGAGCTCTGTGAGTTTAGTAAGTACAGATCCTCCGGAGCGCCGGCGTGTCGGCCGTCCAGCCGAGCTGAAATCTGATAATCTCTTAATGCAGGAAAGATTAAAACGCCGGGGTGACGACAAGCGGCGGGAATCTCCTCAACTGTTTAATCCGCCAATCAGCAGTTCCACACCGGCGGCTCCCTCCCAATAAATTACAGTAATTAGCTTTCAGATTTCTCCCGATACTCCATCAGGTATCTCTGTAAATAAGAGGATTAGCGGAAATATTTCTCCTAATTAATCCGGCAGCGCAGCGGGAAGCATGAATGAGTTTCTGAACCCGCCTCCTCCTCCTTCAGATCCTCATCTATAAGAGTTCAGACCAACAGAACAAACCGTAACCTTCTGCACATCTACAACTTTATTACAGATTATTATATACAGTTATATACACATAATTACAGATAGACACACTTACTAAACACTGAGTTCATCACCTCTGAATTACATAAAATCATGTATAAATGTGCACAAAAATAAAGTGTAGCGCATTCTACCTTCATCCAACTGCAAAAGTAAGATATGCAATTAAAATAAAAAAATTACTAAGATCAGGCCCAAAAAATCCAATCCCGCCCCCGCCCCATAAACTGTCTGTTTTCGGTCTGTTTAAATCAGCTAAATCTGTTCAGAATGATGTTAATGAACATTGCAACACTAAAGAAGTGCAGAACTATTATTTAATAACAGCTAAACACAGAGCTGCACGTCAAACGCGGACAGTGTTGGGCACGATACTTTAAAAAAGTAATTAGTTACAGTTACTAGTTACTTCTCCAAAAAAAGTAACTGAATTATTAACTGAGTTACTGCATTACAAAAGATCACTATTTGATCTTATTGTAACGATGACTGAGGAACTCAATCTCAACACTCAGTCCTGTAACCTACATTCATTCTTACATCTTATTGGTTCATTTTTAAAATACAAATTTAGTTTTTGCTAATTCTATGCTAAAAACTCATTCCTGTTGCTTTTAGTCCTGTTACTCAAAACATAAAAAGTAACAGGAGTGATTTTTTTGTCATAAATATCAATTATTTGAACCTGCATACGACTATTTCTTTAAAATAAACACTTTTTTGAGAGATAATTAAAGGAATTAGTGGATTATTGCTTTTAAACATTCTTTTTAAAATGAGTTTCACATGATTTTTATAACCATCTTCAGATTAGAAACCAGCCTGAGATTTATCAGTACATGTTTTAATAGGTAAATACATGTGTTATTGGATTTAAAGTTGAAAAAGATAAAGAAATAAGTTTATTTTGGAAGAGGTACAACAAGCAAAGGTCTCCTATTCAGTGAAATGGCCTATAAAAGTTCATTCTAATGTTCTATAGAGTTAATTACAGGTAGACACTCTCACTGCACCACTGACTTTATGTTTAATTAATGTTATAGAGGGTCTGGGAGCTGATCTGGTCGGAGAGCCGCTATCACACTGATCTTATCACCTGCCTAAACAACAGGTGGCCTCAACATACACACACACACACACGGATTAATACAAGGTCTGTTAGGGCAGGTGCAGCCTTTAAACACCTCTCCAATTTCAAAACAACACTTTAATAATTGAGTAAAAAGATACAATCAGCTTTTTCTTTACCAAAATAACTAATTATTAATAAAAAGGTAAAACAGGAAGGTCTTCATCCATCAGAATATTTCCCAGCTTAATCACCTCATATTCCCACTTTTTATTAACTAATTGTGCACATGCACTATTGATGTTGCTATGTTCATCGCTATCTTACACCCCAGTAGAGCACAGCAGCAGCAGATCTTCTGAATATATCTACACTGATGGGCGTGGTGTTCTGGAACCCAAAGAAATCACTAAGTGGTTGCTAGGTGGTTGCTAAGGTGTTGTCTCAGTTTCCGTGATGGCTGCTATGATGTTTGTAGGTGGTTGCTAAAGTGTTGCTATGCTATCTGTGGTGGTTACTATGGTGTTTCTATGTTGTTCATAGTAGTTGCTATGATGTTGGAAGGTGGTTGCTAAGGTGTTGCTATGTCATCCGTGGTGGCTGCTAGGATGTTGGTAAGGGTTTGCTATGCCATCAGTGGTGGTTGCTATGATGTTTGTAGGTAATTGCTAATCCATTGCCATGGTTTCCGTGGTGGCTGCTATTATGTCGGTAGGTAGTTGCTAAGGTGTTGCCATGGTTTCGGTGGTGGCTCCCATGATGTTGGTAGGTGTCATCGGTTGTGGCTGGTATGATGATGGTAGGTGATCGCTAAGGTGTCGCCATGGTTTCCATAGTGGCTGCTTTGATTGTGGAAGGTGGTTCCTAAGCAGTTGCTATGCTATCAATGGTGGTTGCTATAGTGTTGCTAGGTGGTGGCAAAGGCATCGCCATGGTTTCTGTGGTGGCTGCTATGATGTTGCTATGTTGTCCATAGTAGTTGCTATGCTATTGGTGGTGGTTAATATGCTATCGATGGGGGTTGCTATGGTGTTGTTAAGGTGTTGCCATTGTGGTTTACAATGGTGGCTGCTATGTCATCCGTGGTAGTTGCTATAATGTTGATAGCTAAGGCTTTGCTATGGTATCTGTGGTGGTTGCTATGGTGTTGCAAAGCGACAAAATGCAAATATGCTTGGCCAATAGAGCAGCGTCCCCCAAACTTTATTCATTCTTTCCTATGAAAAAAAAAAAGTGAAAAGTGACCATAATAAATAAGCATTAATACCCCTAAGGTTCGTGCTATAATATGTAATAGCAGTGCCAATATTATGCATTATAGCATGAACCTCGAGTGTATTATAGTGAGTATACCACAGTTCCATTTACACTCTTTATGTAAAGATTTTAAAGAGTTAAAGAGGAGGAGAAAATAGGATCTGTTTGGTTATAAAAACACCGCCAGTTAAAATAGTTCCATTGCTGCTCTGTTTGTAGCTGCGTTTGTGCTGTTTGGCTTGTAAGCGCTGCATCTTTGCTAGGTTACCTGTATGTAGGCGGAGTAATACGGTATGGAGAGCTTCGGTTACAGTGCATTACCGGCTGATAACGGTACTCAAAGAACGCCTCTCAGCCAATCACATTGCAGGGTCGGGACTAACTGTGGTATAATGATCATTTTTTGCTCAGTCAGACGTTAATAATAATAATAATAATAATAATAAATAGTATATAGTATAAAGCTTAATATAAAAGAGTTGAGTGCTGACAGTAATGCAGCAGACAGGGGGTTAAAGGCGTTAGAGTGTAAGATGTATGAGATTCACACGCGTGTCTAAACCCCGCCCCCTCCTCCCTGATTTGACAGCATGCCTGATTGATGGTGTGTGTGTGAGATAAGTGTGTGTGTGTGTGTGTGTGTGTGTGTTCTCTAGAGGCTGTAATTGAATTGGTGTCCAGAGAGCAGTAATGAGGCTAATGGAGCTCCCAAGTCAGTAACTACGTAATTACTGTCCTACTGACACACACACACACACACACACACTAAGGCTGTAAGATATTGGAAAAACTTTACATTGCAAATGTTCTTTTTTTTTTTTTTTTGTAATTATTTTACATTATTTTATTATGTATATTTTGTAATGTGTTGTGCAAATCTGACCAATAGGCCCTTGTACGTATATGTATTTTGGGCATCCCCAAAATATATGTCAATGTCGAGCTTCTTGACCACACAGCCGCCAGCATTCCCAGTTCTCTTCAGGTCTCTGTATAGGTGTAATAATAAAATAACGCAAATGTTCTTTTTTCGACTATATATATATATATCGCAATATTAAACAGCCCATGATGTCACAAGCCCCGCCCCCACTCGCACACTGTCTCGTGTCCAGAGTCAGCGCAGAGATCTCAAAACCCGAGAAAGTTCAGCACTGTTGCTGCTACTCTCTCTAGGCGTGGTAAAGTCCTGTAAAGGTGACTGTAAGAGCACAGCGCAGAATGATCAATGAGGTGAGGAAGAATCCTAGAGTGTCAGCTGAAGACTGAATACAGAAATCTCTGGAACATGCTCACATTTTTTGGACAAATCTACAATAAGGACAACATTAAACAAGAATTCAAGAGTGTTTACTACTTTTGTGTTGCAGATGAGGACGTAGTCGTGAAACAGTTGTAAAAATTCACTACTCACTACTAAATATTCCACAGCCAACTGTCAGTGATATTATAACACAGTGGAAGAGACTGAGAACCACAGCGACTCTGTGCTCTGTCCGTGTAAAATAGCAGTGGCTTACCATAGTAACACCTTAGCAACCACCTAGCAACACACTTGCAACCACTCAACAACACCAGAGATACAATAGCAACACCCTAGCAACCGCTTGGCAACCCCATAACGTATCCATTTACTGCTCAACACAGGAAATGTGCACACCACCCAATGTAAAACTGGAAAGTGAAGAAAAAAATCGATTTTATATCAATCTTCAAGGCTTCTAAATAAATTCACAATCACGAAAAATGAAATGTAATGAAAGTTTCTTTGATTTTACCAAATTGAAAACCTCTGGAATATAATCAAGAGGAAGATGGATGATCACAAACCATCAAACCACCAAACTGAACTGCTTGAATTTCTGCACCAGGAGTAAAGCAGCATAAAGTTATCCAAAAGCAGTGTGTAAGACTGGTGGAGGAGAACATGATGCCAAGATGCATGAAAAAAACTGTGATTAAAAACCCCACCAAATTCCACCAAATATTGATTTCTGAACCCTTAAAACTTTATGAATATGAACTTGTTTTCTTTGCATTATTTGAGGTCTGAAAGCTCTGCATCTTTTTGTTATTTCAGTCATTTCTCATTTTCTGTAAATAAATGCTCTAAATGAGAATATTTTTAATTTGTAATTTGGGAGAAATGTTGTCTGTAGTTTATAGAATAAAACAATAATGTTTATTTTACTCAAACATAAACCTATAAATAGCAAAATCAGAGAAATTGATTCAGAAACTGAAGTTTTATTCAGAGCTGTATATATATGTGTTGTTTTGGATGAAGATGTAACACAGTTCTGGGTTTAGTGTAGTGAGTGGTTCAGCAGTGGGGGTGAGCTGAGAGATAATCTGGACGGGTGTGTTTGGGTTGGATCAGAGCGTGAAGTTCGGGGATGGTTTTCTCGGGGTGAGATCATCTCAGTTCTTCAGCGTCTCTGTAAACAGAGATCCAGAGCTGTTTGTTTTCTCTCGGCTCGGCTCCGCCCGGCCTGAGAGCAGAACGTCTACTGAGGACTGACGGCTTCTTCCCTAAAGCCAAGCTCTGCTTCTGGAGGACGACTAAAGTTAGTTCCTGAAGTGCTGATCCAGCCCAAAACACCAGACCGTGTCCTGACTGTGTTCCACACACTGAACACTCAACTGCATTTACTGCAGGAACTTAATGCAGAGTCTGGTGATTGGTCTACGCTGGTGTTTCTACGTTGCTCCGCAGTTTTACAGTGGAAGTGAAAATGTAAGGGTGGGAATGTGAAGACAGGAATACAACAATGGAAAATTGAAGGCAATAAGGCGAAGGCAGAATTTCAATGCAATTCTGGTATGGCAGCAGCACAGCCTATGACCACAAGGCCCTTAATGGAGTAGTGAGGACAGCAGAAAACATCATAGGCAACAAACTACCAGCCTTACAGGACATCTATCAGTCCCGCTGCTGCAGGAAACCCAGCACACAGCCTGTTAACCTTACTGCCACCAGACAGGAGTATCCAGGCCAGAACAACCAGACTAATGAACAGTTTCTACCCACAGGCCGTCAGGCTTTTAAACAAACTGTGAGACTGTGACACTAATTGACCACCACACCTTTTAATTTCCATCAATTAATTTATATGTATTATATATTGCTGCTAAAGTAAATACTTTTTAGGTCACTATATATATATATATATATATATATATATATATATATATATATATATGGTATTTTTTATTTAATTATTTTGTTATTGCTGCTACGTTGCATAGTTTTATTCTGTAAAGTGATTATCTGAGCCTCACCCCAAACATTTCAATGCACGTTTGTCTTGAAACTTAAAACTTGCTGGCAATTTAAAGGCAGGAATGCAAAGTTGGAAATATGAATGCAAGGAAGTGAAAGCAGGAATGTTAAGGGTGGAAATGCAAAAGTGGAAATGTAAAGGCAGCAACACAAAGATGGTTCATTAAAGGCACTTTAGCAAAGGAAGGAATGCGAAGCCAGAAATATGTAGGCAAAAACGCAAAGGTGGAAAATCAAATGCAGAAAAATGAAGTTGGAAATGCAAAGGCGGAAATGCAGAGATGGGAACACGAAGGTGGAAATGCAAATACAGAAATATGAAGGTGGAAGGAATATAAAGGTAGAAATTCAGAGACAGAAATGCAAATGTGGAAATGCGGAATCGGAAATGCGAAGGCAGGAATGTGAAGGTGGAAATGCACATATGGGAATACGGAGGCAAAAATGAAAAGGTGGAAATTCAAAGGCAGGAGTGCTAATGCTAATGCTAATACTGCTCCAGCCTTAGAGCTGGAGAAACTTCACTGAAACTCCTGTATAACTCTGTACTTCAGCAGAGTGGCTTTACTGCTCCTTAATACCTGACTGACAGAATTCATACGTAAGGAGCACCGGATTATAAGCAGCTCTGATGATTTTTAGTAAATATAAAGGATAAATGGTTTATATATCTGCTACAGAAGGTCCTGCAGATTACAGCAGTTGTCTGTAGTGATGTTAGGAGGGCTGGTGGAGGCGGTTCTGGAGCTCCGGGTGATTCACGATCTCTGGACTTTAAAAGTTAAACACAATAATCAGACTGCGTGCCCACGGCCAGCGCCGGGTCCAGCGCCGGGTCCAGCGCCTGGTCCAGCGCCAGGGCGGCACAGAGAGCGGCAGCGCTGTTAGCACAGCCTGTGAGACACACTGAGGAATCTGTTTTCTCACCAAACACACGAAATCTCAGAGACTCAGCCGTCCAGAACCAGCAGAACATCTAAACCCGTCTCTCCAGCTCTTCTTCTCCTTCACTAAAATTCTCTACCCCAGTGATGTGAAGTAACTACTAAAGTACTAAAGCACAAATAATTAAGTTGAAATTTTATTTTTTACATTTTCACACAGTTTATCTAAACATTCTCCTCCTTGCATTGTAATAAAAACAGTCTCTTTCCTCCTGTTTCATTTCAGCTGGTTTTCATTCCGGCTTCTCATCGTTCAATAAAACCCCTATCCAGATAAATCTCTCCATCCAGATAGAGTGAATCTGATCGTGATTGGATGTAGAGAAGTATAAACATATACCATTCCGAAGGTGTATCCAAACTTTTGACTGAAAATATGATTTACAGCTGTAATAAAAAAAAATGAAACCAACTAAAAATGAAGAGTTTCTTTGATTTTACCAAATTAAAAACCTCTGGAATATAATCAAGAGGAAGATGGATGATCACAAACCATCAAACCACCAAACTGAACTGCTTGAATTTTTGCACCAGGAGTAAAGCAGCATAAAGTTATCCAAAAGCAGTGTGTAAGACTGGTGGAGGAGAACATGATGCCAAGATGCATGAAAACTGTGATTAAAAACAGTTATTCTATTGTTTTTTGAGTCATTTCTCATTTTCTGTAAATAAATGCTCTAAATGAGAATATTTTTATTTGTAATTTGGGAGAAATGTTGTCTGTAGTTTATAGAATAAAACAACAATGTTCATTTTACTCAAACATAAACCTATAAATAGCAAAATCAGAGAAACTGATTCAGAAACTGAAGTGATCTCTTCATTTTTTACAGAGCTGTATTTACACTGTATATATTTAGACTCTTTTATTGACTGCATTACATCGCCATCTAGTGGTGGAAAAACACAACCTCTTATCTCCCTAAAAAAACATTTTACACTCAAATATTTGAAGTCCAAATTCAAACATTCAGATATTTTGAGTTGCATCCATTGCTGCCACAAATGTGCAATATGGAATTATTACCAATAGAATATGACTCTATTAACTCTATAAACTACAGACAACATTTCTCCCAAATTCCAAATATTGTCATTTAGAGCATTTATTTACAGAAAATGAGAAATGACTGAAATAACAAAAAAGATGCAGAACTTTCAGACCTCAAATAATGCAAAGAAAACAAGTTCATATTCATAAAGTTTTAAGAGTTCAGAAATAATCAATATTTGGTGGAATAACCCTGGTTGGTTTTTAATCACAGTTTTTTTTTCATGCATCTTGGCATCATGTTCTCCTCCACCAGTCTTACACACTGCTTTTGGATAACTTTATGCTGCTTTACTCCTGGTGTAAAAATTCAAGCAGTTCAGTTTGGTGGTTTGATGGCTTGTGATCATCCATCTTCCTCTTGATTATATTCCAGAGGTTTACAATTTGGTAAAATCAAAGAAACTCATCATTTTTAAGCAGTCTCTTTTTTTTCAGAGATATATATATATATACATATATATGTTTACCTTTACCTTGATACTAGAAGACACTCCATGTCATTAAACCAGACCCACAGTACACTATTATGTATGCAGTGTTTTATTTTTTCAAATAAATAGTACTTTTGTGCAATTGCAAAAAATAGAAATAAAATATAATAAAAATATGAGCACAACTTAAAAATATATATATATAATTAAATTTAGATATGTGTATGATTTAGCCAAAGCTTTGCTGAATTTAGTGATTTAAATCAACCCTAGCTAATCTGAAGTGAATGTTTATATATATTTAAAGAGGAAAAGCTTTATTTTATTCATTTTTACAGTGAGCACCACAAATAACCAAACACTTTTGTATTATTACACGCAAATGTTTTTTTATTATTTCATTATTCAAGCTTAATTAGACATTATTAAGCTCTATCTGGACTGGATTGGTTTTTCAGGAGGTTCCCTTTGGGGTAATTTTCTCTTTTATGTTTTTTCGTTTTTTTTTATCTTCTGTGATTTTATTCCCGTCCAGAACGATCATGTACGTGTTTTTCTCAGACATCCTCTGAGAAAATTACAGGCTGAATTATCTACTGTTTTTCTCTGAACTCCGTGCTCCTCCGGTAATTTTAGTCCCGTCCGGGTCCACATCTCTGAGTTTCGTCTCCTCGCCTTTAATAAAATAGATATTTGTCCACTGCTGCGCACCGTAATTACACTTTGGACGCACCACGGTTTCCACGGAGATCCACGTTAAAAAACACAACACCGAGAGGAAATGGAGGAGCTACTGAACGCTGTGATGTCATGTGACTGAGAAAACCAAAAAACTAGCTTAGTTAGTTCAGCCTTTTCTTAATGTATAGTAGGGAGAGCCATATTGTCTTTTACACACAATAATATCGTAAAAAAATTCTGACATGATGAAAAAACACTCCATATTATAATATTGCGATATTTTTGAAACATTGTACTTATTTAGCTATTTACTTTATGTACTTGTAATTATTTATTTGCAGTTTATATTCACTAAATTTACTTGACTTTAGTTTTGGGGCAGATTTCTGCAATTATATATATTTATATTTTTGTTTTATTATCATCATTTTATACAATATCTTGATAAGTTACTGTTTACAAATAGAAAAAAAGGTTTAATATTGCTATTAGCTGCCGGAGTCCTGAGAGAGCACAGTTGGTCTTGCTCTCCCTCTGGGTGTGTACAGTACAGTAGATGGCGCTCTCTGTTTCCCCTCATCACTCCTAGGGTGATGTGGATCAGCACAAGGCTGCGTCTGTGAGCTGATGTATCAGAACCGAGTCACTGCGCTTTCCTCCGAGCGTTAGCGCTTTTTGACTCGGCAAAAAGAGTTAAAAAGAGGCGGAGTCTGACTTCACACGTATCGGAGGAAGCATGTGTTAGTCTTCACCCTCCTGGTGTTGGAGCATCACTAGTGATAGGGGGAGTGCTAATATGAGGGTTGGCCGTGTAAACTGCGGAGAAAATGGGATAAAAAAAAAAACACAATTATAGATTTTTTTTGTTTCTACTGAATGCATGAAACTGATATAATTACGTTAAATAATACTTTAATATGCATCATGCTGCAGGAGTTCATTCTTAAAATTAATTTATAAAATGTTTTGTCATAGCTTGAAACCTGCTATTACAGCTAAAAAGGGGGACCGACTCCACACTAAAGACTAGTAACGACGAGTTTAGAACTAAAGTGAATTTTAGTAAAAATGAAAGAGTAAAAAAAAGTCTATGAGGCTAAAACAGAACTAGAAGTTAAAGTTGGGCGATTTACTTTGGGGTTTTCTCCAGAACACTTTTTGGGGCGTTTATCTTGTTGCAGTAGTTTGTTCTTGGGATTTTTTTTTTTTTAATGTCAGTGGTTAGCTATATCGCCAAAAATATCTTTATTGTTAAAAATAATCCCTACATCCTTAAATATCGTGATATTTTTTACAGCCATATTGTCCACTCCTATTGTACAGTATATAATATAACAAACACATAAACCATATATATATATATTAATGATGTCCAGTTTCCTAGAGAGTCTTAGAGAGGAGAGGTCCTCTAGATCTTCACTTGGGTTTATCAGATCTCTGGGCGAGCCTCTTCAGGACTTCCTGTGTTAGTGTCTTGCTGTACCTGTTGATCTTATGGTGTCCCGGCATCCAGCCGAGGAGGAAGCGGTGAAAGTCGGTCCACGCGAAAGCGACCAAACTCCTCCACTCGTCCTCCAGCGCCGCAAAGTCCACCTTCTGTCCCACCGCCCCTCTGAGCTCCGAGAAGTAGAAGTCCAGGTACCCGGGGACTCGTCTCTCGCACTGTCGCTCGTCCATGCAGCTGCCCAGGAAGTAGACCACGTCCTTCATCCCGCAGCCACCCCCCGCGTACTGGAAGTCGACGGCGGCGACTCGCGAGCCGTCCTCGGAGAAGCAGAAGTTGGCGAGCTTGGCGTCTCCGTGCAGGATGGTCTTGAAGCGGCAGCGGTTGAGTACGGAGTCGATCTCCGCCGCCGCCGCCTTCAGTTCCCGGTTTCCCATGGCCTCCAGCTCCTCCGGGCGAGTCTCCAGGTGCCAGTAGGTGCCCACCGGCCAGAGACCCTGCGGGGGGACACCGAGGAACAGAGCGTGGAAGCTGGAGATCCAGCGGAGGCAGGACTTTATCTCAGAGTCCCGTACGCTGGTCTTCCTTTCAGGAAAACCGGCCGCGTCCAGATCCTCCAGAACTATCAGCAGGTCCTCGCCAATCGACCGCGCCGCAATGCATTCTGGGATCCGGCAGTGTTCATTAGTGCTGTAGTTCTGGTACCAGTGAGTTTCCACCTGGAGAACAGATCAGATGGTGAATTATGGGAACTATGGTGATTCAACTACATTCATTCTAGAGTCAATTACACCAGTTCACCATCAATTTTACCAGTATAGAAGTTTCTTTAAACAATGACATTAATTTTATCCAATTAATATCCTGGATTATACAATTCCAAATTATATACACAAAGAGGATAAATTAACAGGTGACTTTTTGTATAAACACGCGACTTTGTATACATTACATGACTTTTCGTATATCATTTGCCTCTCTGTATATAACATGTTACTTTTTGTATGTAATATTTGACTCTTAAATATGACACGTGACTCTTTGCATAGAACACGTAACTACAGGGGTTGGAGAATGGAGTGGTGGGTGGGTGGTGGGTGGATAGTGGGTACCTGGTAGGACCGGACTTTGCGTTGGTGCGAGATGTCCGTGTTCCATCCTCCCGGATGTTCACCCTCCTGAGGAAACATCACGAGTTTCACCACCACAGACTGGCGATCGCAGCCCTGCAGATAAACCCTGAGGATCTGACCGTATCCACTCCACAGAGTCTGGATCTTCTCCCCCACCCTCAGACTCCTCGCCGAGCACAGCTCCAGGATCAGCTCCTGATGTTCCTGCTTCATTCTGATAATGAGTGATATCATATTAGGATGCACATGTTTTTATAATATTATAAATACTGCATTAAAACATTGACTTTTATTTAACTAAATGAGCTAATTCTAGGAATTTATTTTGTACAAAGCTGTCGCTTCTGAGGTAGCTAGCTAGCTAAACATATGACTAAAACTACACTGCTGAGGTAAACATATGATTAAAACTGCACTGTGAGGTAAACCTTTAAAAGAAACGGCACTGCTGAGATACATTAATGACAAAAGGCATTTCTGAGGTAAATGTATGACTAAAACTGCACTGCTGAGGAAAACCTTTAAAAGAAACGGCACTGCTAGATAAATTAATGACAAACGGCATTTCTGAGGTAAATGTATGACTAAAACTGTACTGCTGAGGTAAACGTATGACTAAAGCTGCACTGCTGAGGAAAACCTTTAAAAGAACAGCACTGCTGAGGTAAATTAATGACAAACGGCATTTCTGAGGTAAATGTATGACTAAAGCTGCAATGCTGAGGTAAATGTGTAATTAAAACTGCACTGCTGAGGTAAAAATATAAATAAAACAGCATTGCTGGGGTAAAAGTATGAATAAACTGCATCACTAATGGTAAATGTATCATTAAAACTGCACTGCTGAGGTAAATGTATGACTAACAACTGCAATGGTGTTGTAAATGTATGAATAAAACTGCACTGCTGGGGTAAATGTATGACTAAACTGTACTGCTGAGGTAAATATTTGACTACAACTGCACTACTGTGGCACACTGTTTACTAAAACTGCACAGCTGGGGTAAATGTATGAAAAAACTGCACTGCTGAGTTAAATCGATGACTAAAACTGTATTGCTGAGGTAAATATTTGACTACAACTGCACTACTGTGGCACACTGTTTACTA
Source organism: Astyanax mexicanus (assembly GCF_023375975.1). NCBI lineage: Eukaryota > Metazoa > Chordata > Actinopteri > Characiformes > Acestrorhamphidae > Astyanax > Astyanax mexicanus. The sequence continues at coordinate 130,142,521 of NC_064408.1, read as the reverse complement.
AAACTGTACAGCTGGGGTAAATGTATGAAAAAACTGCACTGCTGAGTTAAATCGATGACTAAAACTGTATTGCTGAGGTAAATATTTGACTACAACTGCACTACTGTGGCACACTGTTTACTAAAACTGCACAGCTGGGGTAAATGTATGAATAAAACTGCATTGCTGAGGCAAATGTATGATTGCACTGCTTAGGTAAACACATGATAAAAACAGCACTGCTAAGCAAAATCTTTGAATAAAATGACATTGTTGAGGTAAACATATGATTAAAACTGCACACCTGCGGTAAATGTATGACTAAACACTGAAATGCTGAGGCAAATGTGACTAAAACTGCACTGGTAAAGTACATTTTGACTAAAACTGCACTGCTTAAGAAATGTATGATTAGACTACCCCATACTGAGGTGATTTTATGGCTAGAATAGCAGTGCTTAGGTAGGTAAGTAGATAAAAGTGTAGCAAAAGTTGCAATGCTATAAGAAATTAATGATTAGAAAAAATAATGTAATAAAATGCTAATCTAAAGACACTGTACTTTGTTGGTTTAAGTACTGTAATGTTAACGTATTGTATTAGTACATGTTTAGTAAATATTTAAAATTGTAGTTTGTATAAAAAAAATGACCAATTTATATTTAAACTGTATATATTTTTTTTAAATGATGGAAAAGAGCCAAATTTTTATCTAAACCTGTGAAAGATTTTTGTTCTATTTAGGATATGTTTATTTTGATGCAAAAAAAAAATCCATAAATAAATGATAAATACAAAAACCCATTAATAATAATAGTAAATGTGAAATTTTAGCCACATAACGATCAAATAAACATTATATAACGAATAAACTACGTTTTATTAAGCATAAATAATTAACTTGGATATACACATTAAAGAAAATCCAAATCTTAAGAGAAAGTTGCTTATAGTCAGCAATAATCAATTCATTAATAATTTCCCTATCCACAATAATCATAACTGATCTTAAACTATAACATACAGCCCACACGATATACAATAAATTACACACCTTAAAACTTTATTATTATTATTATTATTATTATTAAAATTATTATTATGTCAATTCTGGGCCTAGGTTTGGTCTAAAACATGATCTAACCTGTAAAATCAGCCTCACAATCTGTGAGAGACCCGAACTCTCCGATTAACCTTAAATAAACCGAATTAAACCCGAATTATACACATAATAATAAACATTAACCTCACACTGCAAACCGCCTTTACTACCTGCAGTCAGCTCCATCCGCCGGAACAACGCGGAGACTCGAACTGTACTTTGGGAAATGTAGTTTCAACAACAATTCAGAATAAAAGTCCTCTGTAGGCAGTCCCTCAGGAGTGTGTGTATGCGTTTATAGACGCAGTATAACATTAAAATAAATACAAATAGTTTTAGCAATGCATTGTGCATATATATTTCTTTTTTCTATTTTGTTTCCATTTATATGTAGAGAGTTAATCGTTATTTTATTTAATTTAATTAATAATACTTGCTAATCATATATTCAGTCTATCAGCCATATAATTTAAGCAAAATAAGAGAATATATATGGAAATTAATTATATAACTTATAATAAATGTACTAAAATATTAATAATGTACTAAAATAAGCATATGAACATATTTAAAAAAATCTATATTTTACAATAATATTTAACCTTGTAAATATAAACAATGATGTAATGACTTTATTAAGCATTATTAACATCTGTTAAACATTACTAACCACTTATACAGCTCTGTTCAGTGAAATAAATATACCTGATGTAAAGTGAAATTTAAATAATTCTAATCTATATAGAGATGTATTGCCAATAAAGGAAAAATGTAAAAAAAATATATATATGATATTGGTTAACGGACATTAGTAAATAAAACAAGTAACTGGCTACCGGTGCATAAGTGTTATCACAGCCAATTATATTTATGACTAATATTTAGTTAATAAATATTTAACAGTTACCATGTACAGAACTGCAGTGCAAAAGCAAAGATTAAAAGAAAATAACTTCTTTTAGTTGTTACCTGTTTATCTAACATTAGTTAACACTATTAATAAAGTATATGATTTATTATTCATCTTAACAAATGTTTCACTTGTAACGTTAGTTCATCTATATTTCATGTGAAATTAACATTTACATTAATTAATGTTGTTGTTCTGTGTTTAATTAACATTACCTAAGCATTGTAAATGTATTACTCCATGTCTTGTTTATGGTAACTAATACATTAAACAACATTCCAAGTTGCAATTTCAGGAAAGTAATAAAGGAATAAAGTTATACAAAAGCAGTGTGTAAGACTGGTGGAGGAGAACCAAAAACTGTGATTAAAACCGGGGTTATTCCACCAAATATTGATTTTTTAAAAGCCTTAACTCTTAAAAGTTTTTCTTTGGGATAAAAGTTGCCAGGACATCAAAATTAGTGCAAGATTCCAAAAATAACTTGTTTTCAGTTTATTCAAAGAAATCACCAGACAGAGATTTGTTATTAAATAATTATAACAGAATATATGCTTAAACAAAGTGGCTAAAGGTGGTCAAAATGCAGAAACTGACGAAGAAGAGAAAGACATTCATAATAGGAACACAACAAATTAACGATCACTTGTTGCTAATTACAAGCTTTTCACACTAGTTAATTTTTTCTTCAGTTTACTTTCTGTTTTAGCTCTTTCTCATGTATTGTGACTGTGGTCCCAGCTACCTTGAGATCATTAACTTTTAGTCTGATCTCTCACTTTCGTTATGATCACGGATACCACAGGAGGCGAGAATTTGCATGGAGATTCATGGACAGTCATTTTGTATTGCTTCCATTTTCTTACTATTGCACCAACAGTTGTCTCCTTCTCATCTAGCATCGTACTTATGGTTTTGTAGCCCATTCCAGCCTTAAGAAGGTCTGTGATCTTGACCCTGACATCCGTAGAAAGCTTTTCGGTCTTGCCCATGTCGTAGAGATTAGAGTCTGACTGACTTACTGAGTCTGTGGACAGGTGACCTTGGTCTTTTATACAGGTGACAAACATTTAAGACAGCTGGCCTTAATGCAGATAACGAGTTAATTAGGAGCATCTATTATTTATAGTGGTCCCAACTACCTTTAGATCATTAACAAGTTCCCCCTGTGTAGTTTTAGGCTATTCTCTTACCTTCCTCATGATTGAGGATTCCCCACGAGGTGAGATTTTGCATGGAGATCCAAACCAATGTGAGAGTAATTGACAGTAATTTTGTATTTCGTCCAGTTTCTTCCTATTGCACCAACAGTTGTCTCCTTCTCATCCAGCATCGTATTTATGGTTTTGTAGCCTATTCCGGCCTTAAGAAGGTCTATGATCTTGTCCCTGAAATCCTTTGAAAGCTCTTTGGTCTTGCCCATGTTGTAGAGGTTAGAGTCTGTGGATAGGTGACATTGGTCTTTTATACAGGTGACATACATTTAAGACTTTGAAGCAGGTAACAAGTTGATTAGGAGCATCTATCATTTATTGTACTGCAGTCACTGATGCATGGATTGCATTACCAACATCATGTTGGATTATTGACTTCATTGAACATCAAAATATCACAAAGCAAATTAATTCTTAATTTTAATTGACTGCACAAGCTTTAGAAACGGTGCCATCAGAAGGTACCAACAGCTTTTTTCTTGGGCAGATACAAGACAACAATGTGTTGTTCGTGGAAATTAGCATGTCTTTAGAGACTACTCTAAAACCAGTTACCTCACTTTTACAGGTCTTTTACAGGTATTATCTACAGTCCAGCACCATCACTGCTCTTAGGGCACTTGTGTTTCCTCCATCTACAAGAAACCCTGAAGTTCTTCCCACAGTCTGAGCAGTAATACGGTTTCTCTCCAGTGTGAATGCGCTGGTGTAGATGTAGGTTACCCTGTTGATTAAAACTCTTCCCACAGTCGGAACAGTGATATGGTTTCTCTCCGGTATGAATGCGCTGATGCAGTGGAAGAGAACTCTGATGTCTGAAACTCTTCCCACACTCTAAGCAGCGATATGGTTTCTCTCCAGTGTGAATGCGCTGGTGTAGCTGGAGAGAATTCTGATGCCTGAAAGTCTTTCCACAGTCTGAGCAGTGATACGGTTTCTCTCCAGTGTGAATGCGCTGGTGTAGGAGGAAAGAACTCTGTCGACGAAAACTTTTCCCACAGTCTGAGCAGTGATACGGTTTCTCTCCAGTATGAATGCTCAGGTGTAGTTGAAGAGAATTCTGATGACTGAAACTCTTACCGCACTCCGAGCAGTGATACGGTTTCTCTCCAGTGTGAATGCGCTGGTGTGTTTTGAGTTGATTCTGTCGAGTAAAACTCTTTCCGCAGTCCGTGCAGTGAAAGGGTTTCTCTCCAGTGTGAATGCGCTGGTGTGCTTTGAGATTACTCTGATCAATAAAACTCTTACCGCAATCTGAACAGCGATACAGTTTCTCTCCAGTGTGAATGCGCAGATGTAGCTGGAGAGAATTCTGATGAGTAAAACTCTTTCCACACTCTAAGCAGTGATACGGTTTCTCTCCGGTATGAATTCGTTGGTGTGTTTTGAACTGACTCTGTCTAGTAAAACTCTTTCCACACTCAGAGCAGAAGTACGGTTTCTCTCCAGTGTGAATACGCTGGTGTGTGTTAAGGTGACCACGATGATTAAAAGTCCTCCCGCACTCAGAGCAGTGATGAACCACCTTCTTGCCTACACCACTTTCCTCCATTTGTCTGAGATGGAGTACAGGATGTTTACAGAGTTTCAAAGGTTTTTTCTGGATGCCACGTCCTTCCCTTCTTTCAGTGAAATCTTCTGATTTTGTGGCATTTTCTCAAGAGACATTCAAACTTTCCACAAAGTTTGAAAGTCGACAATACGAGCTGGAGAGGAACTGGGAACATTTCTGGAAAAAACAAAGACAAAAGGAAACATAAGATTAATAAACTCTGCAGCATAGTCTTAGTTTAGGGTGGGAAATGGAATGGAAGAACTCACTGTACTGTACTAAACCACAAAACTGATAGGGTGGGATTTATGCGATCATTGACTGCAACTGACACAAATCACATTTATCTTTTGGGAAAAACCCAATAATATTTGGCTAGTGTGGATCAAGCCCTGAAAAAAGGAGGGTTCAGTCCAGATTTTACTGCAGAAGTCAGGCATTGAGAGGACTTTGGTTCTGCACTTGGAGCTTAAGGTGCAATGGACGGCAAATCAATACTTTCTGTACAAACAGAAAGGTGCCAGAAACCAAGGTTCAATGCCAACGCTGGTCCTGAGGAGAAGGCTTAAAGTAGAGGATTTAGGTAGTCTTCTAAACAGTACTTTTTCCATACTTGTGTGCAGTAGAAGGAGAAGTGCCGATATTTGCAGCTGAGCAAGTGAGTGTGGATCCACCAGCAAAAAGCCAGAAATAAAGGTTCAAGTCCATGGAAACCCTCTATGTAGCCGTGTTGACCTTTTTCAGACATGCGCCTGCAGTGGTAGTCTAATACCAGTCAAAGGCTAGACAAATTATTATCAAGTTCTGGCAGACGGGTAGGAAAAATAACGCAGAGATCTTCTCTTTAGAGAGCAAAAAGTGAGACTACTAGAAGCCTGGAGAAATCCAGGTGTAGAAGAAAGTGAAAGCACTGGGTAGAACTGAAAGGTAGAGGAAAAAGACTGACGTTCAAACTATCAGTCGATGCTGTGAGGGGTAGGGGATTAGGGCTTGGGGCACAGTGGGGCCAAAGGGCAACAGACCATGGATTGAGAACCTTGCGGATTGAGGTTAGGAGGGTAGGGAAGTGATGGAAGAGGAGGGGTAAGATGTTGCCAAGAAAATAGGAGACAGGAAACTACGGGAACAGTGTTTAATGAAGGGACAGAGTGCATATGAGACAAATATGAGACAAAAGCAAAAGAGGCTGCAGGAAGGGATCCCGTCAGGAAAAAAGGTCAGGTTAAAAAGTTGGTCCATCAGCCGATAGGTACGCTGTACATGGGCATGTGGCACTACCTGGTTTTATTTCAGTTTGTAGTTTTTAATATGCAATCATTTTGCACTCGCGCAGTTGTGTCCTACTGAATGAAGCTCGCTGAGCTGTCGCTATTTGACAGGCACCTGGCAAACATCTAGCAGGGTTAGTATCTACTGACTTCCTTTAGCTAATGGGATTGGTAGAGGGAGAACCACATGTCCAACAAGTGTATCTGCTGCATCGCAATGCTAGTTCTTGCAGGAGTTTAGTTCTTGCACTAACTCATAATACTGCAAATCGACTAGATCACTTTAAAAACCTGTACTGTAAACTCCGGCATACCTTTTTGAACCTGTATTTACAGGTAAGCCCTAGCGCTTAGCCTCCTCACTGCTCTTTGTGCATTTGTGTTTCTTCTAGAGTTGCACGGTGTACCGAAGATTCGATTCTTTTTCAATACTACGTCATCACAAACGATTCGGTTCTTTAGCGTTCGATGCTTTCGATACTGGATATAGCCCAGTCACTAGCTTCAAATGAGTCAAATTAGTAGGCGCGATTTGATTCAGTTCATAAGAAAACTGATTCACACCGCAGCAGTCGGTGTGGCAGGATTCAGATAAACTTAGTGTTCTGAACAAATTAATTGTTTCACGTGTGAATCGATTCATTTGACTCGATTGAGAGCGACACACGCACGCGCAAGCCAGCAGAGCAGCAGCGAGTGTAGAATGGCGACGGCTAAAATAACAGATGTCTCTCGTCCGCGACTTGTGGACAAAACGGGCGCGAGGAGTGAAGTGTGGGAAAATAGTCTGAGATGTAGGCATCTGTTTTTTATTTATATTTTTATTTTTTAATAAAATAACGAAAACTGAAAGTGAAACTAAACTAATATATTCATAATCACTACCGCAGTTGTACAGCGGGGGGTGCTGTGCCGATTCTGTCCGCGAAGCGGGAGTCGGATTCAGTAGCGGATTCGGCACAAGCGCGGCGGCACCTCGCGGTCCGCGGTGTTAGTTGTAAGCGCTCGCGCTAGCCGCAAAATACGACAGAAAACACTGAGAGAGCTGCAGAGTTATGTGTGGGACTAGAATATGAGCACTAGGAGATAAAAGAACCTTTACCTGTGAGTAGCTCACATCAGAACACGCAAATCTCTCTCTCTCACTCTCGCTGTGTCTCTTTCTCTCACTCTCGCTCTCTCACTCTTTCTCTGTGTCTCTCTCTCGCACGTGAACGCCTCCGCGTTTGACCTGCAGCACTGTGTTTAGCTGTTCTTAAAAATCATTTTAATTAAATAATAGTTCTATGCTTCTATGTTACAGTGTTATTTAACATAATTCTGATCATATTTCGCTCATTCATTTAGCAGACAAGCACCCTGATCTCTACAAAGAGCTGAGAAGTCGACAGGTTAGTGGAGTTAGTCAAGATACACTCTGTCTGTAGCTTTACTAAGATTTACTAGCGACTGCTAGTAAATCACGTTAACACGGAGAGGAGTGTGCAGGAGTTTTGTTTTGGACCCGTGGTTTTCTCTATTTCTCCATTATCCCATTGGCTGTGAAACATGAACTCGAGATGTTCACGTTTTCGCGTTTCCATCGCAAATCTGTGGTCAGGCACGTAGCCTGCTTGATCGTTACACTGAACATGGGCTTATTAAAAACGGTAAACGGTTGATTAATAAAACGGAGCAGTGAGTGTTAAAATGAACATAACATTGTAACGTTCTTCTGTCTCTTTATTTTCCTTATTCAGAACTTAACTTCTGCCCGCCCGTCAGGTTCACATAGTCAGGCTACCATTACCTCTGGTTTTAGTTTTAGTTTTTAGGAAGTGTTTAGATAATTATGTTATAGTTAAGGTTATAATAACGAAACTTGTTTTTTGTTCAAATGTTTCATTTTAGAATAAAAACGTTTGCACCGATTGTTCAGTGTTCAATCCAGTTCAGTCAAAAATAAACATTTTATGTTCAGATATTTTTATTGTTTTTTTTTCTTCCAAGTATCGTTTTGGTATCGAGAATCGTGATACTACAGTTGGTATCGGTATCGAAGTCAAAATTTTGGTATCGTGACAACCCTAGTTTCTTCCAAGTATTGAAATGCCTGAAGCTCTTCCCACAGTCTGAGCAGTGATACGGTTTCTCTCCAGTGTGAATGCGCTGGTGTTGTTGGAAATGACTTTGATGTTTAAAACTCTTCCCACACTCTGAACAGTGGTGAATTTTCTTCTTGCCTGTACTTTTCTGCATTTGCCTGCAAGGCATTGGAGAAGACGTTGGCTGAGAATTGGAGATTTCTTTGGATGTCATTTTCTTCCCTTCTTTCAGGAGATTTTTGAAACCATTTCAACAAGGGAGGAATGTCAACAATAGGAGCAGGAGAAGACTTGAAACCGGATGGAATTTATTTCTGGAAGAAACAAAGAAAAAAAACCCTAAGCTCAATGTAAAACGAAGGAGAATCCGAGTCTGATGTGGGGAATGGGAATCACTAAACTGGGGAACAAAATATTTATAACTAATCAAACCACTGACTGATAAAAAACAAGACCAGATCCTGGTCCTTAATCCTGATGCAAATCATATTTACTCTCTGCAACACCAAAATTTGAAAGCCTGATGTTTAAATATATAAATTTCCTATTCTGAGAAGATGTTTCAGGTAAGTAATTTATTTGCACACTACTGTGTCCTTAATTAACTTCCCTATTCCTTTATGGTTCATTCCTTACGGTATTCTAATAATACACTTACCTCAGTAGTGGTATTCTAGTAAAGTATTTACCTCAGTATTGCTATGCCAATCATGTACTATCCGTAGCAATGTTATTTTAATTATGTATTTACCTCAGCAATGCTATTTTAATCATAATTTACTCCAACAATGCTACATTAATCATGTATTTACCTCGGGCGCTATTGTAATCATGTATTTACCTCAGCAATGCTATTCTAATCATATATTTACCTCAGCACAGCTATTCTTACCATAAATGTACCTCATCAGTGATATTCTAAAAATAAATTTACCTCAGCATAGCTATTCTAATATTATATTTCCTCAGCTAAGCTATTCTAAACATATATATACCTCAAGAAAGCTATTCCAATAACAAAAGAGCTATTCTAATCTTACATTTACCTCAGCCGTGCTATTTTAATCAAGTATTTATATCACCAGTGCTATTCTAATCATGAATTTACCTCAGCAGAGCTATTCTAATCACACATTTACTTCAGCAGAGCTATTCTAATCATAAATGTTTCTCAGTAATTCTGTTATACTCATGAATTTACTTCAGCAGTGCTATGTCAATAATTTATTTATCTCAGCAGAGCTATTCTAATCATACATTTATCTCAGCAGAGCTATTCTAATGATAAACTTACTTCAGTAATGCTATTCTAATCATAAGTTTACCTCAGCAGTGCTATTCCAGTTATGTATTTGACTTAGCAGTGCTATTCTAATCATTAATGTACCTCAGCAGAGCTATTGTAATCACACATTTAGTTCAGCAGAGCTATTCTAATCAAAAACTTACCTTATTAATGCTGTTCTACTCATGAATTTACCTAAGCAGTGCTATTCTAATCATACATTTACCTCAGAAGTGCTGTTCTAATAATGCATTTATCTCAGTAGTGCTATTTTAATAATTTATTTACCTCAGCAAAGCTATTCATAAATTTACCTCAGCAGTACTATTCCGATCATGTATTTACCTCAGCAGTGCTAATTTAATAATATATTTACATCAGAAATGCTATTCTAATCATACATTTACCTCAGTAATGCTACTCTGATCATACATTTACCTCATAAGAGCTATTCTAATCATGTATTTACCTCAGCAGAGCTCCTTTAATCAAGTATTTACTGTAGCCGTGCTATTCTATTCATAAATTTACATCAGAAGTGCTATTCTAATCATAAATGTACCTAAGAATTGCTATTCTAATCTAGATTAGCTAACACACATTTAGCTAGTTATGTAGGTTGAAATATACACAGAGAAGATAAACCCTAAAGTTACAAAAATGGCTACAACGTAACTGAACGTTATCTGGTAAATAAATAATAATTATTATTATTCTGTTGCTTACCGAACTGTTTTCAGCAGCTGTTCTTAATCCGTGCTAATCTTCATTAATAAACACAGGCCTTCAACATGCAAACCCTCATCAGATTTAAAATAATCTGTAATTTAATCCACAAACTGGAAAAAAACACTGTAAACTAAAAATATCTTTCTAAAACAATAAAAAACCCGGAGCAGAATTCCTCAAAAACCTCCAGCTCCTCTAGACTCTGCAGCAGCTTTATTATACAGAGATTGCTCACTTCCTGTAATACCGCATCACCACTCTCAACCGCTAGTGGGCGCCCAAGAGTGAGTCGGAAATGAATGGGGTTGAATAGAGCTGAACGCTAAAAACACAAATTAAAAATAGTGCATAAGTGTTTATTCAGGAAATCTCTTTAATTTTAAAAAATAGAGTAAAGGTTTTAACTAAAAACGCAAAGAAAACTTAAAAGTTAAATATCTTTAAATATTAATACAGCAAATGTTTTTAACAACCGATAAGATAAATGGAGTTAAAAACTGCAGTTCAAAAGAGTTAAAAACTTTAAAAGCTTTATTATAACTGGAGATTAAAAGCTTTAATATAACTGGAGATTAAAAGCTTTATAAAAACTGTAGTTTAAAAGTTTTAATATAACTGTAGTTTAAAAGCTTTAATATAAATTAAGTTTAAATGCTTCAATATAACAGCATTAGGACTGTATTTTTATAGCTACAATATAAGAGGAAAAGGTAAGATGTCAGTGCTAAAACATTTCATATTGTTCTGTGTTGAGGAAATTAGCTTTTAAAAATATATATATATATATATATATATATATATATAAAAACTATAGTTTTACTCGCTTGCTCCATATGAACGCATTCATTTTGGCCTCTGGAGCGCCCCCTGGTGTTTAAATAGGCCTGACCCAGAACACTTTATCGAGTGGGTATTCTTTTCTGTAGAGATTCTCTGCCTGCACGCGCACTTTAGACCCGCCCATAAAGACCTCTGATAGGCTAAACGCACAGGAACAGGCGACAGGATGAAATTTGACTTTCATAATAAAAGCCCTGGTGCCAGAAGTACCCAGGATTTGCCTAAAATGAAGATATTTGATTTTCACTGATTTAAAACACGTTATTTACACATTATAATACATTAATAATTAATAAAAAAAAATACATAATCTAAATTATCTTCATTCCTACAGCAATATAATTTGAAACTTACATCATTAATGCTATAGAAAGTGTTTCAAGACATCAGTGTTTTTATGTCTTTATTAACTTTATATTGTGAGCTATAGATAACGTAATATTTAAACATTTACCTCAGCAGTGCTATTCAAATCATACATTTACCTCAGCAGTGCTATTCAAATCATACATTTACCTCAGCACTGCTATTCTAATCATACATTTACCTCAGCAGTGCTATTCAAATCATACATTTACCTCAGCAGTGCTATTCAAATCATACATTTACCTCAGCAGTGCTATTCAAATCATACATTTACCTCAGCACTGCTATTCTAATCATACATTTACCTCAGCAGTGCTATTCTAATCATACATTTACCTCAGCAGTGCTATTCAAATCATACATTTACCTCAGCAGTTCTATTCTAATCATAAATTTACCTCAACAGTGCTATTCTGATCATACATTTACCTCAGTAGTGCTATTTTAATCATAAATACCTAAGCCGTGCGGCTCTAATTATAAATTTACCTCAGCCCTGCTGCTCTAATAATACATTTACCTCAGCAGTGCTATTCCATTTATAAATGTACCTTAGCAGTGCCAGTCTATTCATACTGTTATAATCATACATCAGCTGTGCTGCTCTGCTAATAAATTCCCCCCAGGAGTGCTGTTCTAATCATACATTTACCCCAGCAGTGCTATTCTAATTATACATTTACCTCAGCAGTGCTATTCTAATCATAATTTTACCTCAGCAGTTCTATTCTAATCATACATTTACCTCAACAGTGCTTTTTCTAAGCTTACATTTACCTCAGCAGTTCTATTCTCACACACATTTAGCTGGTTCTGGTTTAGTAGTCTTCTGGTTTGAAGGAAAAGCCTAACGTTAGAGGAATCACCTCAATATGACTAAAAATAGAATATAAAACTTTTTCTTCAGGTAATTGTAATATAACCCAGATGTAATGAACAATGAACAAACCCTTATGTGCTTATTTTCATAAATTCATTTATTTTACTGCATACCATCATTTTACAAAACACTTTTAGTGATTATTATCAATAATCATAGATTTATATCAGTATTAAAATGTAGGTATTATTAAAATTTTGTCTTCTGCGTTTACAATCCATTCCGAATAAAGATCAGTTGATCAACGATGACATTTCATTTAATTTTATTGCATCCAGTTAAAGAGCAATCGTGGCTTCCAGCTGACGGAGGATGAAGAGTTTAATCAGATCAGAGGAACTCCATACACCTCCACCTCACACAGCGTGAGATACTCCCTCCGTCCGGAAATCACCACGTTCACGTAGCGTCCCTCCATCCCGTTACACTGGAAGGTCACAGTTGGAGAACCAGTGGACTCGATCACACCACACCTACAGAGACAGGAACCAGGACAGGGAGGCTACTGTTATAGATCTGATAGTCTAATAATCTGATAATCAGATAATCAATTAGATAAACTGAAGTAGGGTATAAAACAATGAGCGTCGAGTGATGACCAGTCATTTCTTATGCATAATGCAACTTAGCAACAAGCAACAAATCAAGGTGAGGTCAATTGTAAGTCGATTTTCCACTGGAGATCCAATCGTTTACTCAGCCTGTGCCGTATCTTTTCATGCACCCTCTCTCCAGAGTGTATTTCTAAGTAAAGTTAAAGCAAGAAGTACGCGCTCCCGAGAGAGGGTGCCTTTCACGGCGGCGGTGCAGATCTTCAGCTGAATTCAGCACCCCTGCCAGGAAAAGCACCCACTCGAGAGAGAGGCTGCAGGTGACATCACTATTTTTCATTATTTCTTAGAAGTCAGCATAGCTTATAACAGCATCTTGGGTATTTCCATTTTCTTAAAAAAGTTAAGGCCACGAAGACGTACTTGCTCGCTCCCGAGAAGGGGTGCTTTTCCTGGCGGGGTGCTGAGTTTGGCAGAACACCGGTACGACCCGTTACCCCGGTTACAGTTTCTGTCTCAGTCTTAATTCACATTATCATGCTGCTATAGCAAAACTTGCACTCTGGACTTCATGCTGCTTCTACCTGCCTACTCTCCCTATTTATTTTTTGTGTATTTATCTTTATCTATTTTGTATATTCTATTTTTCTTGTGTACCTTTATTTTGTTACCCTATTTTATCTATATTTATCTATTTTAACAACTGCTCCTGGCTGCAAACTGGATTGTGAGATCACAATTTTGTTCCACCTCATGTACCACATGTGATGCGAATGACAAGTAAATCTCTTTGAATCCTCAAATCCTTGTTTCCATTTTTTTTGACACTGCAAAAGCGCCCTCCTGTGGTCACTGAGGCTTATAATTAAGTTTAAATAGAGACATAGATCCAAATATTCTAACCCCACTATCCCAGCACTGAACTCCTTTATCACTGCCGCTGTCCATTTTGCCTTCTTCTAATTTTGGAAATTTGAATATGTATTGAATTTGAATTCTGAAATGATCATTACATCAAGCATTTTATATCTAAGCGAAGTCCAATTAAAGGCAGTTAACCTCGGGTTGTTGTTTCCATTGTCCTCTAGATTGTCTCCGATTCTGATTTCAGCTCCTTTCAGTCTTGAAGCGTAGACGTCCTGAGAGTTGGTGACGCTGACGGAGAAAACCTTGTGTCGTTTCAGAAGGTCGACTCTCCACCAGGGGCTGAGGTCATAGTTAGTGAATGAGCAGGAGCCCGGTCCATTTCGGTTTCCATCAATGGCACCAGATGCAAGGAAATATCCATAAAGGCTGGACTGCGTAGCTGTTCCCTGCACTGCCGCATTCTGTCCTGCACAGAAAATGAGAAAAAAAGTACAGTTAATTTAAAAAACACATTATATACAACCTAGACGGATGTCAACAGTCAGAATAGTAAATAAAATAACATTGCTGTTCCCGTAAATGAGCTGCTGGAACTCCTTCACAGCGTCAACCAGCAGCTCAGTTTCCTCGTCCAGGGAGCTCACCTGACTCTTAAAGAGAATGATGAGCAAGAGACACACTGATTGGTTTACTATACCCACTATACCCAAAGCGAACACACAAAAGTACCTGCCTTTTGTGCATTTCGAGCTGCACAGTGTGTACTTTTCCTATCGTTACAATAGCAAAGACACACTGGCACGCCCTAAATCAAGCTAATTGGTGCACGGTTGACGACTTGCCTACACATCCTTAAAATACGGCCTTTGGTCTGGATGCTCAAATCTGATTTCATGACAGACAACGACCTTATCAGATCCAGAGTGAAGGAAGTGCGGGGGTCAAAGAAGAACACCAAGGGTTAGATACTGACATCAGGACATTCCTGTAATTTTTATTTTCAGGCTAACCTTCTAGAAACGTTTTCAAAAAGTTTGCAAAACATTCTTATAATGTTCTTTTAACACAACTGATTTGTGAAACAAATACAACTGGTCTGCAGTTGAAACACAACTTTACAAATTACCTAAACTACATAAGAAATTTACCAAGTTTCTGAATATCTGACTCGGTTTCTGACTCCACCATGGTAATAAGATTGTCTGTAGCAATTGGCATGCATCTAAATAATTGATTCAGGCAAATTAGGCACTGGTTTGTGTTTATTTATTTATTTTTCTTTTCTTCTTGGGTTTACCTGCTTAAAATTCAATTGTTCTACAATTGGGTTCAACATCCCTCTGGGCTGGAGAGCTGCTAGTCTGTAGCGCTCCATCCAAATACACTACACTTTACAAAAAAAATAAATTTTGTGGCCCACCACGTAATGGCTTGGAAAATATCTGGCCAGCAGCCAAACCTAATTCCCCACCCCTGATGTAAATTTTGAGGCTGTAGAGCTGGTTGGGTCTTATGTAAAAGGCTGGAGTTCCTTTTTCTTCCTCACCATGTGGAGTGGGATACCCATATACTTCAACCTCGCACAGTATGAGCATTCGTTTATTTCCAGGTATGATCACGTTGACGTAACGTCCTGAGACTCCTTTGTCCCAGGTGAATGTATGGGATCTTCCCGGGGGAATGGAAGTGATTACCCCAACCCTGGAAAAAAGAATAGAAAAGTAAAAGTAAAAACAGTAAAAATTGAAATACAAGGTTATTCATTGCAGTAGACATTTTTTAGGCCTTTCTTACCGTAGGTTGCTGTTTCCGTTGTTGATTAAAGAGTTTCCTACATGAACCTCAGCTCCATTGATGAGCTCTGAACAGCTGTCTCCTCGATTAGTGATGACGATGGAGGTTATCGTGTACTCGTCCAGCAGGTCCACCCTCCACCAAGGGTTCTGCTGCCAGTCAGTCGAGGAACACGACCCATGGTAGTAGTTTGGATCTGTATTTCCATCTATAGCGTTGTAGGCGTGACCATGTCCTGTATAAGGGTATTCGACTAAGTCTGACTGAGTGGCTTTTCCACGGAGAGCCAGATTTTGCCCTGGAAAAAATAGAATAGTGTAGTTAATAAATGGTACAAGTAAAGCTCAGTTGAAACATCTGCTCATAATCTAAAACTACTGCAAACATCTGAGTATTTAAGTACTCTTAAATAAGAGTAGGGTCTAAAATCTGATTAAGAAATCTGATCAAGAGAGCTGGATTTGAGAAGTATTCTGGGACTTCTCTACTGATGTAGAGTGCTGTAAAAAAGTATTTCCCCTTACAGATTTCTTTCTTCTTCTTCTGTCTAAGTGGTTTATGTCCCACATGATGCGGGTCCACATTTCGACATGTCTCTCCATATCGTCTTTGATTTGGTCCATTCAGTGCTTTTTTGGTCTTCCTCGTGGCCTAGTACCATCCGGGTCGATTTACATGATTGTTTTCGTGACCCCCCTGCGGTCCACATGGCCATATCATCGGAGCCTGGACTCCCGCATCATTCTCCACCGTTTTCTGATGTCTTCGTTTATGACTCGGTTGACTCACGTGAGTCCCAGCGGCCAACTCAGCATCATCTCATCATCTCAGCTTCATCTTCATCTCCTAGGTGTGAAGGGCTTGCTCATGCTTCACTGTTGTCCGATCCATACAGTGCCACCAAAAGTAAGACTGACATATGACCGTCTTGTACACCTTTGTGGGTGCAGGAATTCTTCGGTGCTGATTCCAGCAAAGTAGTTCAAACAGCACTGCAGGATGTTTTTGGGATCTCTCAGGATCTGTCCATCAACTTCCTTGATCTACACAGTTGGTTCATGTCGACATCTTGTTTCGCTCGATGGTGGGCTTTGGCAAGGTGGTAGATGTTGTTAGCCCCCTCGGTGGTCTCAAGCTGGTCGTACAGGGCCAGGTAGTGCCAGCTTTATGCAGCAGCTACCGTCCTCTTCGCTGCCGATTTCAGGGATTGGTATTAGGTGTAGTCGTCAGGGATCCGCAATTGCCACCACATCTTGAAAGCCAGCTTCTTTGCTTTTATTGCTGCCTGAACCTCCCCATTCCACCACCACACTTGTTTGACGATGTGCTTTTTTCCGGTTTCATCGAGCCGACGATGCTCTAAGCCTTTTTTTGCACGGATTTGACCATCTCTGTCCACTTGTCCTCCACGGGTTTGTCCACATTTACCGCCTGCGTGTGAAGCGCGGTTGCCAGCTGCTCCTTTCGGTCCTGTCCGACGTTTGGGTTCTTTCGACTTGGATGCTGGGGAGCCACAGAATCATACGGGATCACTTTGGTGTCCATCACCATCTTTAGGTCTTGCCGCTGGACCATCCAGTAGTCGCAAGTGGCAAGGTGCGAGGGCCTCTTTTTGAAGAAAGTGTTGGACACGGCCAAGTCGTGCATCTCCGCAATGTCCAGGATGCACTGGCCGTCATTGTTCCACATGCCAAGACCACGTCCGCTCCCACATGACCGTTGAGATCTCCTCCAATCAGGATATGTTCGTCCGGGGCGAAGGTCTGAATGAACTTGTCCAGCTTCTCCCAGAAGTCGTCTTTTTCCCGTTGCTGCAGCCAGCCTGTGGTTCTGGTGGCTTTCCTCCCTGTAATAGAAGCGGCTATATCCTTCGCCAATCTCTGTCGCTTTGCTTCCGGTTCATTTGTATTCTTGCAGGCAGTGGATGTTCTATTTCTTGAGTACTTAAGCCAATTCTCGACTGCGTCCAGCCAAAGGTCCGATTGATTGTTCCAAGTCGTAGGTAGACTAGCTTCTTTAACCCGTCGCGACTGTTGACGGGTAGCCCTTGTCCATTTCTCACGTCGCTTGGGCAGGGGCAGTTCGTGTCGCCTCGGGGGAACGTCCTAGCTTGTCGGTTGAAATTTCTGGAAGGCATATTCAATAAATAAGTAATAATAAATACTGGCGTGTTGTTCCGCCTGTCATCAAAGACCATCACCGTTGGCCAAGTTCCGAAGTCCTTGTTACTAGCCGTCACTGCGAGGAGACGGTGATTAGGTTTTGCCAGCCTAGTTCTTTTGCTTTTGTATGGTACTTAAATTTTAATTTTTTTCTAAATGATAATTTCATGTATTAAGGGACAATCCAATATAATGTGAGAGGATGCTGTGGATGATCTTAAACAGGACGTTTATGCTGGAAAATCCTCCAATTTGTCTGAAATAAAACAATTCTGTAAAGAAGAGTGGAACTAAATTCCTCCACAGAGATGAGAAAGACTCGACATCAGTTATCATTAAAGATTGATTACAGTTGTTGCCGTCAAGTGTGGCTAAACCAAGTTATTAGATTTAGGGGGAAAATACTTTTTCACACAGGTCCACTGGTTTGGATATATATTTTTTTCCTTAATATATGAAATTATCATTTAAAACAAGATTTTTATATTTACTCAGGTCATATTTGTCTGATATTAAAATGTGTTTGTTAATCTAAAAAATGTATAATAATAATAATAATAATAATAATAATAATAATAATAATAATAATAATAATAATAATAATACAGTTATATAATAATAACAGTTATATAAAAAGCATACAGACCAGAAACAACTAAATTCATTGCTAATACAGACAGACAATATATAGTTTTACAGACAGGCAGAAAGACAGACAGTCAGACAGCTATGTCAATATATAGTTACACAGAGATAGACAGTAAGGTCAGCATATAGTTACACAGACAAATACATCAATATATAATTACACTGACAGATACATCAATATATATTTACACAGACACACAGATACATCAACATATAGTTTCACAGACAGGCAGAAAGACAGACAGTCAGACAGCTATGCCACAGAGATAGACAGACAGACAGGTCAACATATAGTTACACAGGCAGATACATCAATATATAGTTACACAGACAAATACATCAATATATAGTTACACAGACAGACAGATACGTCAATATATAGTTACACAGACAGAAAGATGCATCAATATATAGTTACACAGATAAATACATCAATATATAGTTACACAAACAAATACATCAATATATAGTTACACAAACAAATACATCAATATATAGTTACACAGACAGACAGATACATCAATATATAGCAACACAGACAGACAGATACATCAATATATAGTTACACAGACAAATACATCAATATATAGTTACACAGACAAACACATCAATATATAGTTACACAGACAAACACATCAATATATAGTGTCACATCCTGGTCTCGTCTCGTGTCTCTGTGTGTCTTCCCCACGTGACCTGTGCTCCCCTGTGTCTCCCGTCTCAGTACATTTCCACCTGTTTCTCATTTGTAGGTCCGCCCCTTCCCCAGGTGTTTCTAATTATAGTGTGTTTCCTGTTTCTTTAAATAGCCCTCCTCTGCCACTTTGTCTCCGTCGGTCTTTGCACCTTCACCTGTCGTTTGTCTCTCTCAGTGTTTAATAGCTTTTCTCAGTGTTTCCTTGTTCTCTCTTAGCCTTGGTTCCTTGTTTCTTGTTTATTTCTTGTTTTCTCGTTTATAGTTTATTTCCTTGTTTATTTCTAGTTTCTTGTTTTATTTCTTGTTCCCTAGTGTAAGGGCTGGTGCCCGGCCTCAGTGTCCTCCAGGGCATCAGAGGGCGCGCCAGGCCAGCGCCGAGGGCTAATTGGCTAATTATCAACACCTGCTTTCAACAGCTTATATGCAACGCCAACTAGCCACTCGGCGCTGGATCTTTGAAGCTCGTGAGAGCGAATCTATGCCGGTTTTCCGAGCGAGCCCCGGCTCTTTATATTTATCTCTTTCCCTTTCGAGTTTGGTGGAGCTGTGTAGAGCAGTGAGCTCCACGGCTGCCATCTACCTCTCTAGTCTGGTGGAGCAGAGCAGTGTGCTCTCGTCCGCCGTCACTCTCTCTTTGTGTCTGTGTGTGTGTGTGGGTGTAGCAGAGGCGAGGCACGCGGTATGCTCACCCTCTCTCTTTCCCTCGCTGTTTCTCCCTTCTCTGGTGAAACAGCATTTAATCCACAATCACCTTAGTTCAGTTTTGTTTTCTTTGGAAGTCCTTTTATTTTAGTTAATCCTTCACCTCGCGCCATAAGAGGTAGCCGCTTCCAGGCGATCCTTAGTTACGTATTCTCCCCCTCTCTCTCACTCATGCTAAGCTTGACTTTTGTTTTCCACCCGTTTTCCTCCTCCGCCCGTTTTCGTTGCTCCGCCCCTTTCGGCGGAGGTCCTTAAGAGTGATTAAAGCGGCCGCGTCCCAATCCGCTCGCTGGTTCAGCGGTTAGAGCATTGGGCCGCGACAGCGTGAGTTCGATCCCCGCGTGGAGCGGGGTTTAATAATAATAATAATTATATATATATATATATATATATATATATATATAATATTATTATATAATATTAATATATATCCTATTAATATATATATTAACGATTATATATTAATTATTATTATTATTATTATTATTATTATCCTTTTTTTTCTTGGGTTTACCTGCTTCGAGATCTACTGCTCTGCACTTGGATTCTACAACCTTCTGGGCTGGAGAGCTACCGCTCCCCAACCCCCTTACAGAAAGATCCAGCCCCAACATGGATCCAGCAGAACAGTTGGATCTCGAGCAGGTAAAAATTGCCCTGGGGAACCAGGGGGTGGCAATAGGGAAGCATGAGCAGACCCTACAGCAGATCTTAGCCCAGCTGCGGGATCTGACTACCATCCTGTCACAAAACCTGCTGCAACCCATACAGCCAGCTCCCCTAGGGCCTGCCCCTCCCCAGGTAGAGGAACTTATGACTCCAGGTGGAGTTGAGCCCTCGCTGCCCACCCCTGTGCGTTATGGTGGGCAACCGGGAGGCTGCAGGGGGTTTCTCCTGCAGTGCTCCCTCGCGTTTGAGCTGCAGCCATCCCACTTTTAGTCGGAGTGTGCAAAAGTGGCATATATCATCTCTCTTCTTTCTGGGAGGGCGCTAGCGTGGGCTACCCCGGTTTGGGAGAACCAACCAGCTGTTTGCGCCACGGCCACACTGTTTGCAGCCGCCCTCTCATGGTCGTTTGACCTTCCAGCTCGAGGAGAGGAGGCAGGGACCTGCCTCCTGAACCTACATCAACATGGAAGGTCCGTCTCTGATTATGCCATTGAGTTTTGCACGCTTTCGGCTGAGAGTGGGTGGAACTCTAGCGCTCTGGTCAGCGCGTTCCATCATGGTCTCAGTGAGGACCTTAAGGATGAGCTTGCTCACCGCGACTGTCCTGCCTCACTTGATGACCTGATTGAGCTGACCCAGAAGATAGACCATTGCCTCAGGGAGAGGCGAAGAAGGGGGTGTACAGGACGTGTTCGAGGTCCTCGTGATCAGCCCTCCGCTGGAGGGTCTTCCTTGGCCTCCAAGAAACAACCTGACCATGGGGACCGACCTGTTCAGTTAGGGCACACCCGGCTGCCAAGGCAAGAACACGAGGCCCGCATGCGGGAGGGGCGTTGTATCTACTGTGGGCTTGTGGGGCATCAGCGCGTTACCTGTCCTGACTTGGCAGCCAAAAGTCAGCATCTGTTAGGGGAAGAGGGGCCCCTAACAGACCGACCAGGGCCCCTAACAGATCGACCAGGGCCCCCTCGAACCCAAGGTGTGTACCTGAACACAACACTAGCGTGGGGGTCTGTGGAGGTTCGTCTACCAGCCTTCCTAGACTCTGGAGCGGCAAGGAATTTCATGGACGCAGCCAGGGCCAGAGAGCTTGGTTTGCCCCTGGTCCGCCTACATGAACCCCTACCCATAGCAGCCATTGATGGGCGGTCCCTGGAGCCAGGGGTGGTGTCCCAACAAACACGGCCCCTCACGCTGCGAGTCGGGGCTCATTCAGAGCAAATTGCACTGTACATCATAAATGCTCCCGACTTGCAGCTGGTGTTGGGGTTTCCCTGGCTCCAGCGGCACAACCCCCACATTGACTGGCTGACCCGTTCGGTCATACGGTGGGGGCCAGCCTGTCAAGCTTCCTGTCTTCGGTCCCCCAGAGCCTCTAAAGGTGTGGACCTCGACCCCGAAGGTCCCGATCACTCTCAAGTACCCAGGGAATATCGAGACCTTCAGGAGGTCTTCAGCAAAAGGCAAGCCCAGGTACTGCCCCCCCACCGCCCCTGCGACATTGCTATTGACCTTCTCCCTGGGACTAGCCCCCCCAGGGGGAGGCTGTTCTCCCTCTCAGGCCCTGAACGGCGAGCAATGGAGGGCTACATCCAGGAGGCCCTAGACTTAGGTTTTATCCGGCCATCTACCTCCCCGGCCGGCGCCGGCTTCTTTTTTGTGGGCAAAAAAGACGGTGGGTTGAGGCCCTGTATTGACTACAGAGGCCTCAACAAGATCACTGTGAAGAACCGCTACCCCTTGCCCCTTATGTCATCCGCCTTTGAGGCACTGCAGCAGGCCACAATCTTCACCAAGCTGGACCTGCGCAGTGCCTACAACCTGGTCAGGGTCAGGGTGGGTGACGAGTGGAAGACGGCGTTCATCACTCCGTCCGGGCACTATGAATACCTGGTCATGCCGTTCGGGTTGATGAACGCCCCTGCCGTCTTCCAGGGGTACATAAATGAGGTTCTTCGGGAAGCCTTGGACCGCTACGTGTTCGTCTATCTAGACGATATACTCATATATAGCCGGTCTGTTGACAAACACGTCAGCCATGTCCAAAGGGTGCTTCAGCTGCTCCTGGAGAACCACCTCTACGTCAAGCTTGAGAAGTCCCAGTTCCATGCGCAGACCATCTCCTTTTTGGGGTTTATTGTGTCGCACAACACACTGCGCATGGATCCCACCAAGATCAAGGCAGTGGAGAGCTGGCCCCAGCCCACCTCGGTGCGCCTGGTCCAGCGCTTCCTGGGCTTTGCTAATTTCTTCCGAAGGTTCGTGAAGAACTTTAGCTCTGTGGCCGCCCCGCTGACCGCCCTGACGAGGAAGACTTCGGGGCGGTTCAGCTGGTCCACAGAGGCCCAGGAGGCGTTTGACGCCCTCAGGCGCCTGTTGACCAGGGCCCCAGTTCTCCAGCTGCCTGATCCGGGACTTCCGTTTGTCGTGGAGGTGGATGCCTCTGAAGTGGGCGTAGGAGCAGTCTTGTCCCAGAGATCGGGGCCTGGAGGCAGACTGCATCCATGCGCCTACTACTCTCATCGTCTTACCCCTGCCGAGCAGAGGTACGACGTAGGAGATTGGGAGCTTCTGGCCGTCAAGCTTGCCCTGGAAGAGTGGAGGCATTGGCTTGAGGGGGCTGAACACCCCTTTCTGGTCTGGACAGACCATAAGAACCTGGCTTATATCCAGCAGGCCAAACGTCTGAATCCACGCCAGGCCAGATGGGGGTTGTTCTTCACCCGGTTTGACTTCATCTTGTCTTACCATCCTGGGTCCAAGAACGTCAAACCGGACGCCCTCTCTCGCCAATGGGAGCCCCTCCCTCTTCCAGTGGAACCAGCCACCATGATTCCCCCGGCCAGGATCCTGGCACCCCTCCGTTGGGCTCTGTTGGATGCTGTTCGACGGGCCCAAGAGACCGATCCTGACCCGGGGAACGGTCCCCCAGGCCGAGACTTCGTACCATCCTCCCTCAGGAGGCGGGCACTCGACTGGGGTCACGCCTCTCCCCAGACAGCGCATCCAGGGGCCACACGTACGCTAGAGTACCTGCGGCGCCGGTTCTGGTGGCCTCATATGGAGAGAGACGTGCGTTCCCATGTGGCCGCTTGTGAGGTTTGCACTCGCTGTAAGGACCCCAGAACCAAGCCCACGGGTCTGTTGCACCCTCTGCCTGTTCCCTTACGTCCTTGGTCTCACCTGTCCCTTGACTCACGGGGTTGCTGGGGGGCTGGGGTTGCCCACATCTCGAGGCAACACCGTGATACTAGTCATCGTGGACAGGTTTTCCAAGTCAGGACGCTTTGTGGCACTTCCCAAGTTGCAATCCGCGCAGGGAACAGCGGAGGTGCTGCTCGACCAGGTGGTCCGAATCCACGGGCCACCATCGGACATAGTCTCAGACCGTGGGGCTCACTTCACCAGCCGGTTCTGGGGTGCCTTCTGTCGTTTGTTAGGGGCAGAGGTCAGCCTCTCTTCTGGGTTTCACCCCCAGTCCAACGGTCAGACAGAGAGGGTCAACCAGCATCTGGAAAGGACCCTCCGCTGTCTGGCTTCCTCTGCCCCCTCTACCTGGTCCGACCAACTGAAGTGGGCGGAGTATGCCCACAACACACTCTGGCACTCATCTTTGGGAATGTCGCCTTTTGAGTGCCAGTTTGGGTATGCTCCGCCTGCTTTCCCCGGACAGGAGACTATTACGGGGGTGTCCTCGGCCGACCAGACGGTCAGACGTTGCCACAGAGCCTGGAGGAAGGCGCGGGCTGCCCTCTTGTCTGCCAGGGTGACCCAGAAACGCCATGCAGACAGGAGGCGGCGGCCCGCCCCCTCATATAGGGTTGGCCAATGGGTCTGGATATCGGCCAAGGACCTCCCGTTGCAGGGTACCCCACGTAAACTGGCCCCGCGGTACGTGGGAGCGGTCCTGGGTGCCCGCTAGACACATCCTGGACCCGGAACTGGTTAGGGCTTTTCGGCGGGACCGTGCGGCAGGTTTGGGGCCGTCGGGTGCCACCCCTTGGGGGGGGGGTCCTGTAAGGGCTGGTGCCCGGCCTCAGTGTCCTCCAGGGCATCAGAGGGCGCGCCAGGCCAGCGCCGAGGGCTAATTGGCTAATTATCAACACCTGCTTTCAACAGCTTATAAGCAACGCCAACTAGCCACTTGGCGCTGGATCTTTGAAGCTTGTGAGAGCGAATCTATGCCGGTTTTCCGAGCGAGCCCCGGCTCTTTATATTTATCTCTTTCCCTTTCGAGTTTGGTGGAGCTGTGTAGAGCAGTGAGCTCCACGGCCGCCATCTACCTCTCTAGTCTGGTGGAGCAGAGCAGTGTGCTCTCCTCCGCCGTCACTCTCTCTTTGTGTCTGTGTGTGTGTGTGGGTGTAGCAGAGGCGAGGCACGCGGTATGCTCACCCTCTCTCTTTCCCTTGCTGTTTCTCCCTTCTCTGGTGAAACAGCATTTAATCCACAATCACCTTAGTTCAGTTTGTTTTCTTTGGAAGTCCTTATATTTTAGTTAATCCTTCACCTCGCGCCATAAGAGGTAGCCGCTTCCAGGCGATCCTTAGTTACGTATTCTCCCCCTCTCTCTCACTCACGCTAAGCTTGACTTTTGTTTTCCACCCGTTTTCGTTGCTCCGCCCCTTTCGGCGGAGGTCCTTAAGAGTGATTAAAGCGGCCATGTCCCAATCCGCTCGCTGGTTCAGCGGTTAGAGCATTGGGCCGCGACCGCGACAGCGTGAGTTCGATCCCCGCGTGGAGCGGGGTTTAATAATAATAATAATTATATATATATATATAATATTATTATATAATATTAATATATATCCTATTAATATATATATTAACGATTATATATTAATAATAATAATAATTATTATTATTATTATTATCCTTTTTTTTCTTGGGTTTACCTGCTTCGAGATCTACTGCTCTGCACTTGGATTCTACAACCTACCGCTCCCCAACCCCCTTACACCTAGCTCCCTGTATATACCCTGCTTGTGTTGATTCCTAGTTTAGTCCTTGTATATATTCCCTGTTTGTTTATTTATTATCTCTAGTTGGTTTAGTTTAGGTTCTTTGATTTGTTATTGGTTATTTGTGTATCTTTGTTTCATGTTACTTGTTCCTTGTTTTCTTGTTATTTATTTATTAAATTATTTATTTTCACCCTACTTGCACTTGTGTCCGCCTCCTCGTCTCCCTGCCTGGGTCATTCCGTGACATATAGTTACACAGACAAACACATCAATATATAGTTACACAGACAAACACATCAATATATAGTTACACAGACAAACACATCAATATATAGTTACACAGACAAACACATCAATATATAGTTACACAGACAAACACATCAATATATAGTTACACATACAAACATATCAATATATAGTTACACAGACAGACAGATACATCAATATATAGTTATGCAGACGGACAGATACATCAATATATAGTAACGCAGACAGACAGATATATCAATATATAGTTACACAGACACACAGCTCAGTATTTTAGCAGTTATTTAGTTCTGTAATTTTTAAAGGTGTTCATGGAGATAAGAGTTTATTGTGTAAAGAGAGAAGATGCTGGAGATTATCACAAACGAGCTCCTGATATAAAGAGGAACTGAACTCAACATCTCAGCATTTTAACATCTTAACTTTCACCAGATAATTCCTCAAGATTATAAAACTAAACTGACACAATTATTATTAACAATATGAGAATCAAACTTACACTAATAATAATAATAATAATAATAATAATAATAATAATAATAATAATAAAAAATACAGTTATATAATAATAAGAGTTATATAAAAAGCATACAGTCCAGAAACAACTAAATTCATTGCTAATACAGACAGACAATATATAGTTTTCCAGACAGGCAGAAAGACAGACAGTCAGACAGCTATGTCAATATATAGTTAGACAGAGATAGACAGTAAGGTCAGCATATAGTTACACAGACAAATACATCAATATATAATTACACTGACAGATACATCAATATATATTTACACAGACACACAGATACATCAACATATAGTTTCATAGACAGGCAGAAAGACAGACAGTCAGACAGCTATGCCACAGAGATAGACAGACAGACAGGTCAACATATAGTTACACAGGCAGATACATCAATATATAGTTACACAGAAAAATACATCAATATATAGTTACACAGACAGACAAATACATCAATATATAGTTACACAGACAAATACATAAATATATAGTCACACAGATAGATACATCAATATATATTTGCACAGACAGACATGTCAATATATTGTTGCACAGACAGACAAATACATCAATATATTGTTACACTATATATTGATATTGATATACATCAATATATAGTTACACAGACAGACAGATACATCAATATATAGCTACACAGACAAATACATCAATATATAGTTACACAGACAGATACATCCATATATAGTTACACAGACAGACAGATACATCAAAATATAGTTACACAGATAGACAGATATGTCAATATATAGTTACACAGACAGACAGATACGTCAATATATAGTTACACAGACAGAAAGATGCATCAATATATAGTTACACAGATAAATACATCAATATATAGCTACACAAACAAATACATCAATATATAGTTACACAGACAGACGTCAATATATTGTTGCACAGACAGACAAATACATCAATATATTGTTACACTATATATTGATATTGATATACATCAATATATAGTTACACAGACAGACAGATACATCAATATATAGTTACACAGACAAATACATCAATATATAGTTACACAGACAGATACATCCATATATAGTTACACAGACAGACAGATACGTCAAAATATAGTTACACAGATAGACAGATATGTCAATATATAGTTACACAGACAGACAGATACGTCAATATATAGTTACACAGACAGAAAGATGCATCAATATATAGTTACACAGATAAATACATCAATATATAGCTACACAAACAAATACATCAATATATAGTTACACAGACAGACAGATACATCAATATATAGCAACACAGACAGACAGATACATCAATATATAGTTACACAGACAAATACATCAATATATAGTTACACAGACAGACAAATACATCAATATATAGTTAAATAGACAAATACATAAATATATAGTTCCACAGATAGATACATCAATATATAGTTACACAGACAGACATGTCAATATATTGTTGCACAGACAGACAAATACATCAATATATTGTTACACAGACAAATACATCAACATATAGTTACACAGACAGATACATCAATATGTAGTTACATAGACAAATACATCAATATATAGTTACAGAGACAAATACATCAATATATCGTTACACAGATAAATGCATCAATATATAGTTACACAGACAGACAAATGCATCAATATATAGTTATACAGACAAATACATCAATATAAAGTTACACAGACAGACAGATACATCAATATATAGTTACAAAGACAGACAGATACGTCAATATATAGTTACACAGACAGACAGATACGTCAATATATAGTTACACAGATAAATACATCAATATATAGTTACACAGATAAATACATCAATATATAGTTACACAAAGAAATACATCAATATATAGTTACACAGACAGACAGATACATCAATATATAGCAACACAGACAGACAGATACATCAATATATAGTTACACAGACAAATACATCAGTATATAGTTACACAGACAGATACATCAATATATAGATACACAGACAGACAGATACATCAATATATAGTTACACAGACAGACAGATACGTCAATATATAGTTACACAGACAGAAAGATGCATCAATATATAGTTACACAGACAGAAAGATGCATCAATATATAGTTACACAGATAAATACATCAATATATAGTTACACAAACAAATACATCAATATATAGTTACACAGACAAATACATCAATATATAGTTACACAGACAGATACATCCATATATAGTTACACAGACAGACAGATACGTCAAAATATAGTTACACAGATAGACAGATATGTCAATATATAGTTACACAGACAGACAGATACGTCAATATATAGTTACACAGACAGAAAGATGCATCAATATATAGTTACACAGATAAATACATCAATATATAGCTACACAAACAAATACATCAATATATAGTTACACAGACAGACAGATACATCAATATATAGCAACACAGACAGACAGATACATCAATATATAGTTACACAGACAAATACATCAATATATAGTTAAATAGACAAATACATAAATATATAGTTCCACAGATAGATACATCAATATATAGTTACACAGACAGACATGTCAATATATTGTTGCACAGACAGACAAATACATCAATATATTGTTACAGAGACAAATACATCAACATATAGTTACACAGACAGAAAGATGCATCAATATATAGTTACACAGACAGAAAGATGCATCAATATATAGTTACACAGATAAATACATCAATATATAGTTACACAAACAAATATATCAATATATAGTTACACAGATAGACAGATACATCAATATATAGTTACACAGACAAATACATGGATGATGGATACATGGATGATGGGTGGATGGAGTAGTGGATGGTGGGTGGATGGAGTAGTGGGTGATGGGTGGATGGAGTAGTGGATGGTGGGTGGGTGGAGTAGTGGATGGTCTAGATGGATGGATTAGTGGATAGTGGGTGGATGGAGTAGTGGATGGTGGGTGGACGGAGTAGTGGATGGTGGGTGGATGGAGTAGTGGATGGTGGGTGGATGGAGTAGTGGATGGTGGGTGGGTGGAGTAGTGGATGGTCTAGATGGATGGATTAGTGGATAGTGGGTGGATGGAGTAGTGGATGGTGGGTGGATGGAGTAGTGGATGGTGGGTGGACGGAGTAGTGGATGGTGGGTGGAAGGAGTAGTGGATAGTGGGTGGATGGAGTAGTGGATGGTGGGTGGGTGGAGTAGTGGATGGTCTAGATGGATGGATTAGTGGATAGTGGGTGGATGGAGTAGTGGATGGTGGGTGGATGGAGTAGTGGATGGTGGGTGGACGGAGTAGTGGATGGTGGGTGGATGGAGTAGTGGATGGTGGGTGGATGGAGTAGTGGATGGTGGGTGGAAGGAGTAGTGGATAGTGGGTGGATGGAGTAGTGGATGGTGGGTGGATGGAGTAGTGGATGGTGGGTGGATGGAGTAGTGGATGGTGGGTGGATGGAGTAGTGGATAGTGGGTGGATGGAGTAGTGGATGATGGGTGTATGGAGTAGTGGATGGAGTAGTGGATGGTGGGTGGATGGAGTAGTGGATGGTCTACATGGATGGTGGGTGGATGGAGTAGTGGATGGTGGATGGATGGAGTAGTGGATGGAGTAGTGGATGGTGGGTGGATGGAGTAGTGGATGGTCTACATGGATGGTGGGTGGATGGAGTAGTGGATGGTGGGTGGATGGAGTAGTGGATGGTGGGTGGATGGAGTAGTGGATGGTGGGTGAATGGAGTAGTGGATGGTGGGTGGATGGAGTAGTGGATGGTGGGTGAATGGAGTAGTGTATGATGGGTGGATGGTGGGTGGATGGAGTAGTGGATGTTGGTTGGATGGAGTAGTGTATGATGGGTGGATGTTGGGTGGATAGAGTAGTGTATGATGGGTGGATGGAGTAGTGGATGGTGGGTGGATGGAGTAGTGGATAGTGGGTGGATGGAGTAGTGGATGATGGGTGTATGGAGTAGTGTATGGAGTAGTGGATGGTGGGTGGATGGAGTAGTGGATGGTCTACATGGATGGTGGGTGGATGGAATAGTGGATGGTGGGTGGATGGAGCAGTGGATGGTGGGTGGATGGAGTAGTGGATGGTGGGTGGATGGAGTAGTGGATGGTCTACATGGATGGTGGGTGGATGGAGTAGTGGATGGTGGGTGGATGGAGTAGTGGATGGTGGGTGAATGGAGTAGTGGATGATGGGTGTATGGAGTAGTGTATGGAGTAGTGGATGGTGGGTGGATGGAGTAGTGGATGGTCTACATGGATGGTGGGTGGATGGAATAGTGGATGGTGGGTGGATGGAGCAGTGGATGGTGGGTGGGTGGAGTAGTGGATGGTGGGTGGATGGAGTAGTGGATGGTCTACATGGATGGTGGGTGGATGGAGTAGTGGATGGTGGATGGATGGAGTAGTGGATGGTGGGTGGATGGAGTAGTGGATGGTCTACATGGATGGTGGGTGGATGGAGTAGTGGATGGTGGGTGGATGGAGTAGTGGATGGTGGGTGGATGGAGTAGTGGATGGTGGGTGAATGGAGTAGTGGATGGTGGGTGGATGGAGTAGTGGATGGTGGGTGAATGGAGTAGTGGATCGTGGGTGGATGGAGTAGTGTATGATGGGTGGATGGTGGGTGGATGGAGTAGTGGATGTTGGTTGGATGGAGTAGTGTATGATGGGTGGATGTTGGGTGGATAGAGTAGTGTATGATGGGTGGATGGTGGGTGGATGGAGTAGTGGATGGTGGGTGGATGGAGTAGTGGATAGTGGGTGGATGGAGTAGTGGATGATGGGTGTATGGAGTAGTGTATGGAGTAGTGGATGGTGGGTGGATGGAGTAGTGGATGGTCTACATGGATGGTGGGTGGATGGAATAGTGGATGGTGGGTGGATGGAGTAGTGGATGGTGGGTGGATGGAGTAGTGGATGGTCTACATGGATGGTGGGTGGATGGAGTAGTGGATGGTGGGTGGATGGAGTAGTGGATGGTGGGTGGATGGAGTAGTGGATGGTGGGTGAATGGAGTAGTGGATGGTGGGTGGATGGAGTAGTGGATGGTGGGTGAATGGAGTAGTGGATCGTGGGTGGATGGAGTAGTGTATGATGGGTGGATGGTGGGTGGATGGAGTAGTGGATGTTGGTTGGATGGAGTAGTGTATGATGGGTGGATGTTGGGTGGATAGAGTAGTGTATGATGGGTGGATGGTGGGTGGATGGAGTAGTGGATGGTGGGTGGATGGAGTAGTGGATAGTGGGTGGATGGAGTAGTGGATGATGGGTGTATGGAGTAGTGTATGGAGTAGTGGATGGTGGGTGGATGGAGTAGTGGATGGTCTACATGGATGGTGGGTGGATGGAATAGTGGATGGTGGATGGATGGAGTAGTGGATGGTGGGTGGATGGAGTAGTGGATGGTCTACATGGATGGTGGGTGGATGGAGTAGTGGATGGTGGGTGGATGGAGTAGTGGATGGTGGGTGAATGGAGTAGTGGATGATGGGTGTATGGAGTAGTGGATGGTGGGTGGATGGAGTAGTGGATGGTCTACATGAATGGTGGGTGGATGGAATAGTGGATGGTGGGTGGATGGAGCAGTGGATGGTGGGTGGATGGAGTAGTGGATGGTGGGTGGATGGAGTAGTGGATGGTCTACATGGATGGTGGGTGGATGGAGTAGTGGATGGTGGGTGGATGGAGTAGTGGATGGTGGGTGAATGGAGTAGTGGATGGTGGGTGGATGGAGTAGTGGATGGTGGGTGAATGGAGTAGTGGATGGTGGGTGGATGGAGTAGTGGATGGTGGGTGAATGGAGTAGTGGATGGTGGGTGGATGGAGTAGTGTATGATGGGTGGATGGTGGGTGGATGGAGTAGTGGATGTTGGGTGGATGGAGTAGTGGATGATGGGTGGATGGAGTAGTGGATGGTGGGTGGATGTCACAAAGTCCCAACAAGCTACAAAATCAGCGAGGAGGGGGCGGGGTCATGTTTTGGGGCGGGGTCATGTTTTGGGGCGGAGTCATGGAGATAGAGGGGTAGCTCTGTTAGGGTCCTCAGAAAAGTATAATGAAAAACACTTTTCTCCAAAACAGCAACTTTACAGGAGAGAAAAAAAACCTTGTCAACTTTTAATGGAAGTCAATGTAAAAAGAGTTTATTTCAGGTCATTTTGAAGAGTTTTTATTGGTCCGTTCATCAAGAAATTTTGGCACAGTGTAAGAGACAGTTTGTTTGTTCAAATTATGTAGTAAACTAAAAATCAACAAAAATGGAGTTAAGTGTATTTTTTATAGGACAGCGATGATAGAGTTTCTGACTGACGACTTTCTTCCATTGTACAAAAAGAAGAACAGAGCCTTCCGGAGCAAAATCATCTTCAATGACAATGCATGAGACTGTCTGTCTGCTCATGACTGCAAAAAAAAAAACTCACAAGTTCAACACATGCAAGAATTGTGAAGGTGATTTTAAAGAAGGGTTTCTATGGTAACATGTAGCTTGGCCTGTTAGGATGTTCTTGATTTAAATATGTCTTAATTATTTCAGTGAATGTGAAATCCTTTTAACCCTCCTGTCGTGTTCACCTCCTGCACCTTACTTTAGTGTTCCCGGTCAAATTTTAACATAGTCATAGTTCCTTTATTCATCTCCCAAGGAGAATTTTTTCTTGGATTGAGGGCATACTGCACTACAACACAAAACAGACAATCATGTGACCAAAACCATATCATTACAATACATTAAGGATTTAAAGTGCATTGCATTACATACTTTTACACAACCCCACAGTTCCTTTACAACTGAATACAGTCAGACGTCCTTATTATTTAGAATCTTAATTGACAGTGGTTCAAAAGAATGTTTAAACCTATTGTGCCTGCACAAAGGAACCCTGTATCTTCTACCTGAGTTCATGAGCTGGTACTCCTGATGTAGCACATGTGTACTATCGGAAACAATATTCCTAGCCTGCCTAATTATAGCATTTTCACCATCAAATTTTTATACAACATTTTTTAGCTGTGATCAATGTGTCAAAGCAGTGTTTAACCTGAATTTATAGAACTATACATAAGATAACTGCAGTTAAAGTACAGACAGGCACTGCACATGTATTACAAAATGAACATGTTATAAATGATACATTGAAAACCAAAGACAAAACTCAACATGTGACACTCAGGTCAAAGTGGGCCTTGCAAACATAGGCATCACATTTGCAGCACCTCAGGCTTGTTTTGTTGTCTCTATGGGCACAGAGCTCACATGGGTTTTCCCATGTATACCTGCATATTCCAGGCATAGCTGCTTCTGGCATCACTTGCTGGCCAGATCTTTATTCCATATTTCCCTGTTTTTCCCTTTTTGTTGCCTCATTGTTTAAGAGATATACTCCTGCTAAAATCAACAGACCAAACACACGCTTCCCCTCCTGGTTTGTCATCTCCAGTATAATTCACTCAATGAAAAAGAGTTGGAAGCTGGACTTGATGTCATCCACATGAGATGTCACATACCATGTTGGCCCTGGAGTCATGTTCTTGATTTTTTAGAGTTTTCCACTCTTGCTCTACTTCCTCTGTTCTGGGGGGATAAAGACCAGAGCAAGTGTCCACTCTTGAACCAGAATATCTCCTCAGGGGCCTGTTCTTCAGGTGCCTGTCCCTCTCTATCTGCTGACTGATCAGTCAAAATCTGTGTTGTTGTCCACTTCTAAGACATCCTCCTCTATCTCTGACTCAATTTCAGTGCCCTCTTCATCATGTCCAAAAACCTGGACCAGAACCTCTTCCACAGATAACCTATCCATTGTGTTTAGAGTAAAAGGATTGCAAGGCAAACATCAAGGAAGTTGGTTCACGTGGGAGGACAGAAACTCGACAGAACTCAACAGAACACCTTCCTACTAAAATGTATCATACGCTCAGTACGTTATCCTGTGCAACAGAGGTGACTCCTGGTCTTCCATTCCTGGGGCGGTCCTGATGAGTGCCAGTTTCATCATAACGTTTTTGATAGTTAAAAGTTAAAAAGTTGAGATGGGGCTACAAATAAAAAAACGCCGGAATACGAGTTAATTTACACTTCATTTTCCAGACGAGTGTAAATAAACAGCCCGTCACAACTGTAGATATTTAGATTAGCATTTTATTACATGTATTATATGCAGTACTTACTGAAACACACAGACTAAATGTATTTTATATGTCTACTCAATACTGCTCAGTCCTGAAACAGCAGCACTGAGATCAGATAATATTTACATTTACATAAATTGGCTTTGTGAGCGCTCTGTTGATTTTATAGCTTGTGTAAACGTATGTGTTTGGAATGATATTATATTATATTATTATAGGGAAATGCAGTTCTCAGTAAAAACACACAGACAGAGCCTGTAATCTGTAATTAAACATAATAAAAGTTCAATAAAAATTCAGGTGAATAATGTGAATTATTTAGTTTTTAGAGATTCAGGATTTAGAAAACTAAAACTTTTATATGTCATAATATTGCAATACTAAGATTCACTTTTATTTTACTAAATTTAACTTTTACATGATTATATATGCGCAGGCAGAAAGACTGATGGACTGACAGACAGACAGACAGACAGACAGACAGACAGACAGACAGACAGATAGATAGATAGATAGATAGATAGATAGATAGATAGATAAACACAGGTTCACAGAGAAGTCAGACAGACAGACAGACAGATATATAGATAAACAGGTTCACAGAGAAGTCAGACAGACAGACAGACAGGCCAACATATAGTTACACAGACAGACAGGTCAATATATAGTTATATGGACAGACAGACAGGTGAATATATAGTTACACAGACAGACAGGTGAATATATAGTTACACAGACAGACAGGTGAATATATAGTTACACAGACAGACAGGTGAATATATAGTTACACAGTGTTATAAATCTGCTTTATAAATTCTCCTATACTGAATAACTTTACTATAATCAATACAGATGAAGTTAATAAAGGATAATTAAATGCATTATGAATAGAGGTGTGAGACTATGGGAGGCAACATGACTTGATATAAAGCTCCATAGACCAGACAGACAGACAGGTAGATAAACATAGTTTCACAGAGAAGTCAGACAGACAGTCAGACAGACATATATATAGACATAGTTTCACAAAGAAGTCAGACAGACAGACATAAACATAGTTTAACAGAGAAGACAGACAGACAGACATAAACATAGTTTCACAGAGGAGTCAGACAGACAGACAGATAGACAGAGTTTCACAAAAAAAGTCAGACAGACAGACAGACAGACAGATAAATAAACATAGTTTCACAAAAAAAGTCAGACAGACAAATAGATAAACCTAGTTTCACAGAGGAGTCAGACAGACAGACAGATATACAGAGTTTAGAAAAATGGATGGACGCAACTTTTACCTGCTTGGGATCGTTGCAGTGACTGGTTTCATTGATGCAACTGACGCCCAAGGTAAACAGCACAAACATACACTGAATATTATATTATATTTTATTATATTATATTTTATTAGATGAAACATGTAAATGCTAAAATTTACTAGGGATGGGCTGAACGTTCAGAACTTTAAATTATTCAGGGAAAAAAAACTGAAGTATTTTCAGTGTACTTGGTTTTTAAATAACAAAATTAACAGACAGACAGACAAACAGACAGACAGATTGATATATAGATAGGCAGGCAGACAGACAAAAAGAAAGACAGATATGCAGACAGACAGACATACATACAGACGGACGGATAGATGGACAGACGGACGGACAGGCATGCAGACAGACAGACAGATAAATAGGCAGATAGATAGATAGATAGATAGATAGATAGATAGATAGATAGATACATAGATACATAGATAGATACATAGATAGATAGATAGATAGATACATAGATAGATGGACAGACAGACAGACACATTTAATATGGTTAGTTGAATTCTGTCGTGATTTGATCAGCCGTGGTTTTATGTTCTTTGGATACAATCCGGGTTAGCACCCGAACATCCCTTTCAGACAGCTTCCTCTTACAGCGTCCACAGTTAATCCTGTTGGATGTGGTTGGTTCTTCTTGGTGGTATGCTGACATTTCCCTGGATACCGTGGCTCTTGATGCATCACAAAGACTTGCTGTCTTGGTCACAGATGCTCCAGCAAGACGTGCACCAACAATTTGTCCTCTTTTGAACTCTGGTATGTCTCCCATAATGTTGTGTATTGCAATATTTAGAGCAGAACTGTGCTCTTACCCTGCTAATTGAACCTTCACACTCTGCTCTTACTGGTGTAATGTGCAATTAATGAAGATTGAACACCAGGCTGCTCCAATTTAGCCATGAAACCTAAAATCCCACACTAAAATGATGACAGATGTTTCAGTTTCATTGTCCAACCCCTGTATGTCCAAATAAAGGACATCTTAAATACATTATAAAATAAGCAGTCCAAATTATATAAAAAAAAAATATAGAAAGAATAAGGGAATTCTCCCACAATGAAGAAATCATCGATATATGGTTATTCATTGGAAGGACTCTTTTATTGTATAGATTCCAAAATTTTATGTTATCCTGCTGATGGATTTTCCTGTTTTCTCTTTTCTTTTTTGTTGTTGTTCAGAAGAAAATGTTGCACTGAAAGGATTCGCTTCCCAATCCAGCAATTTTGACGATGGCTATGCGATCAAAGCCATCGATGGAAACCGAGATGGAAACTACTTCTGCGGTTCCTGCACTCACACTAAATCCGACCTCAGTCCCTGGTGGAAGCTGGACCTTCAGAAAACTCACAAGGTGTCGTCCATCACCATCACCAACCGGCAGGACGCTGTTCCCGAGAGACTGAACGGAGCTGAGATCCGAATCGGAGACAATCCGGCTCACAGCGGCATTCAGAACCCCAGGTAAACTGTATTCAGTACGTTTAGTTTCGGTTTCACTCTGCAGTTTATGGAAAATATTTATACATGCAAACATTTCACCTCTGATTGCACTGTGCACTGTGACACCAGGAGGCAGCGAGACGAACAACAGTTAGAAACTTTTTTAAAATAAAGACATTTTTATACTAATAACAGTCTTTGCAATGTTATATGTTACTTTACAACATGTGTAATAATGCCCTGCTAAGTGCAGTTCAGCCACTGATCTAGTCTTAGAGTCTCTGTAAAACACCAAATCCACCGGCTCCTTGTTTATATCTTCTTGTTTATTTCTAGTTCCCTGTTATTTTCAGTTGTTTTCTCCTTGCCCTGTTTAGTTTATTAATTCTTGTCTAGTTTAGTTATTCCCTGTCTAGTTTAGATTCATGTTGGTTTCCTTATGTATATATATCCCTGCCTTGTTTAGTTTTGTATTTATTTAGTCCCTCGTTTGTTTCTTTGTTAATTTATTATTTATCGAGTTTAGTTCCTTGTTGTTATTCCCTGTTTGTTTATTATTATCTCTAGTTTGTTTATGTTTATATTATCTTTGTTACGTGTTTACTTGTTTCTTTGTCTATCTTTGTTATTTATTTAATAAATTATTTATTCGTTTCGCCCTTACCTGCACTTGCGTCCGCTTTCCTCGTCTCCCTGCCTGGATCACCCTCCGTGACAGGTAGTCCAGGTCCAGAAACTCAGAGAAACCTGCTGTATTTCACAAACAACAAGAAAAAGAAGATTTTAGCGGAAGGACACCTTTAAACCTTTATACTTGATTTAGCTGCCAAGACCATTTTCACCACATAAAAACTACAATATACTTTAATATTATGTAATATTTTACTCTCTCTCTTTGTGTTTCCTGTATCTGTAGGTGTGGTGTGATTTCCTCCATCGGTAAAAACCCCTCCGTGACCTTCCAGTGTAACGGGATGAAGGGGAGGTACGTCACCATCGTGAATTCATGGAGGAAGGAGTTTCTGATGCTGTGTGAGGTGGAGGACATTCTTGATTTTATAACTCTGTGATTCTGTGCTGTGATTGCATTTTAATGCAGTTTAAATTAAATGTGAACCCATTTTTGGCCTGTTCACACCTGTTGTTTTTTAGGTAGATAGAATCACTTCCGCTGGAGGTTAGAAGCCTTTCCAGTTTTCTCTGGATGGAGTCCTCAGTTCAAATCTTAGTTTAGCTTGTGGAGGGTGGGCGGTGTGGTATCTCCATTATTATATCGCACATGTTCTGGCAGGGTGGTGCCGAGGTTAATATGGGCGGGGCTTTGCTGATGTTCAGCCTTCAATATTAACCCAGCTCCACACAACCGACTTTCAACGTTGAAATGTGGTTGAAATATGATTAGGTAATGCATGCTGTTGTTTCAACGTTGAGACAACATTAAATCAACATTTAATGTTTAATGGTTAAACCCCAAAGATAATATGAGGGTTAAGCACCATCCAGATCAGGGGTAAAAAAGAAAATTGTGTTTTAGACTTGTAGCTCTCCAGCCCAGAGGATTGTTGAACCCAATTGCAGAACAGTTGATCTCAAAGCAGGTAAACCCAAGTAGAAATAAATAAATAAACACACCGCTCCTCACGGGGGATCCAACCCGTGTCGTCAGGGTCGCGCTCCAATACACTACCGCTGCCCCGGCTAGTGAATTGGGACATGACCGGGAAAAAACGCCCTTATAAGTAGATAGAGAGCCCAAGAACAGGCGGAAAAACGAGACACAGGGGAGGGATGTAAACAAAAGCTCTCCAGTGAAGTTTTTAATTATTTTATTTGTTTCATTATCGTTTATTATAGTTTATTATAAACAACCTCACGGACCAGATAATAATTCCTATTGCCGACCCCTAAACTAGATAATAAAATAAAACAAATAATAAAATTTTGATCACAGGACCAAAGAAACAACCCAAAGACACTCAAAATCCCCAAATCTTATCATCGTAAAATTTTTACTGTATGTATTTCCAAACAGTGCATATCCGAACCTAGACCTCACTCACAGAATCAATACATGAATTCAGCAATTTTGCAATCAAGAAAAGAAAAAAATATATATGTTACGATTTTAAAAAATCATTTTTTTTTAAATTTTCCAAAAATTTCAAATTCACATAATTCAAAAAGACCAACGTTTTTAACACTCAACTAGAATTTCATGCTTCATGGACCAATAGAAATGCTTCAAAAGGACTTGGGATAAAATAATTTTACACTGACATCTATTAAAGTATTTTTATTATGTACGTTTAGATCCCTCACAGAAATAATGACATCCTTAATAAATATAAGTCACGCGAAAATGAACAAATGATTAAAAGTATGAAATGTTGATTATACAGTGGTCAATAAGAGGTGATTAATAAAATAATAGTAAATCAGTAATAAATCTGCTTTGCACAAAACTGTGTGATCTGGGTTCATTATTTTTTATTATAAACGGTAAAATCATTGTATTTGATATGAAAAGATTACTGTGTTTTGTTCATGTAGTTTTTCAGATCAATTGCATGGTCTAAAGTGCCAGTCAAAAGTTTGGGCACACCTTTTTCATTTTTATTTTTTTTCTACATAGTAAATGAATAGAGAAGTGATTATGAAGATTATGAAGGAACTCATAATGAATCATGTAGTAACTTAAAAACAGTGTTAAACAAACCAGAATACTCTGTGAAGAAGCTTTTAGATGCTCTTATCTTTTTGATTTCGATATCTCTTATATTTAGATGCTTGTGGTTTCTGGGTCTGGTAACTCTGATGAACTCCTGTACAACTGGTCCTGATGAGTGCCAGTTCCATTTTCATAATGTTTTTGATTGTCTTTTTTTTGCAACTGCACTTGAGGATACTTTCAAAGTTCTTGAAATTCTTCCTTTTTGAGTGATTGACCTTCATTTTTTTCTTAAAGTCATTTTTTCTTTACTTGGTTGAGTAGTTGTTGCTTCTCATAACCTGGATTCGAACATTACTCAAATAGAGCTATTCATATAAAGCCTGAATTCTAGTTGATTGAGAAAATGGTGTTCAAAACTGATCATCTGAACAAGAGGAGATACTTTGAAGAAAGTAAAATATAAAACGTATAAAATATAACTCCATACATCTTTCATAATAGTTTGAATGAGTTTAGTATTAATATACAATACAGAACATTTTAATATAATGAAAAAACAATAAAATAAACAATTAATACATCAGATAAAACATCAGAAAAAAACATCACAGAACATTTTGTGACATCACAGAACATTCCATGACGTCACAGAACATTCCATGACATTACAGAGCATTACTTGACATCACAGAACATTCCGTTATCCTGATGAGAGCCAGTTTCATCATCATAAAGTTTTTGATGGATTGGAACATTACTGAAATATTCACTATTCACTGTATACCTGTAACTCTACCTCTTCACTACTTTACTTTAACTGATGCTCTCAAACACTTTATTAAGAGACAAGAAATTCAAGTAATTAACTCTTGATGAGTTCAGCACAGCTGTTAACTGAAAGACTGAATTCCAGGAGACTCTACATCATAAAGCTGACTGAGAAAATCCAGCAGAGATGTTCAAACCTGATCATCTAAACAAGAGGAGATACTTTGAATAATGTAAAATATTTTAAACAACATTTCTGATATAGTGTAGCTGTAAATGGACGCTCTTGTCTCTGCTCTTGTCAGTGTCTCGATATTTTTCTCCATATAGTACTGTGGAAAATCTTACGAAGAAACATTGTTTTACCTTGAATATATTGACAAGTATCTCACAATCATGATTACTTATCTTGGTATCTAAAATTACATAATCATCTGTGAAACCTTGTATTTTATATGTATTAACCAATACTCACACCATATTTGATCATTTTATTACTCACAGTATATCTTACACACATTTATATAGAAGACTAACCATTAACCACCATATATTCCTCACGTACATAGTGAAACATTGTTTTGTATGAGCATGTGACTAACACAGGCCTTAGTCTGACAAACTAACCCACATGATACATAAGGGGGTTTACTAACGTATAGACCTATTGTATGGCGGACGAATCACGCGCCACTGACACCTCACTGAAACCCATTGTGTGATTGCATGTTTTTCTCACTAACAGCTACAAATCATCAGATTTCTGCATGGTTATGCATTCTGCATGACCTGATTTAATACAAGGAGGCTTTTGGGCAAACAGTGCAGTCTTTCTCTCTCTGTGCGCGTAAAGTCCTTCACCTGTCAAATTAAGGAGGACATGCGCACAGGGAGTGCAACACTGTCTAATTACTGAACAAATGCCGGACTGTCTGGCTGCACACACTCAAGGCCAACACTAGCGAATCTTGAGCACTAACACGTAACACCATGCATGCTGACATAAGATGATTTTAGCAACGCCTCATCGGCCGATTTCACGTCATTTTTGGTATATACATGGAGTCAGATCATTAGGGGGGTCAGAGCGTATGCTGGACGGTGAAGAACCGTACTTGTATGTTCTCCTGGATCCAGTACTTTGTAATAAATACTTGGCTTGCTTTCAACTTCACTCCACCTGTCTTGACCCACCTTTCATTTTCATTTCTACAACAGTACAAACATAAAAGGGGACCGACTCCACACTGATGACTATGGGTTTAGAATGGGATGTCATTTAAAAAATACGCTACTTTTTTTGGAATCTATATGTGTCTCAATACAAATTAATATTTTGTCCATATAGTGCAGCTAATCCGAGACAGTTTTACTGTTTTACTGAGTTAATATTGACACTGCTGTTTTATTGCTGTTTAGTCTTCAGACCAGAAGTTTTTACCAAAATAAATACATACAGTCCAGTTCAGTGTTAAACTCTTGAACTCATGTTAGAGCAGATGTTCAGCGCTATTATTATATATTATACATTGTGTACTTTTGGTGGTGCCTAATTCAGAATACACACAGATTAAGCCCTCACCCATCAGCACACACACATTACAGCAGCGTTTTATAACTATATCCTATTTTCTCATCATAAATATCCCCCGTTTTCACTGTTTAAAATGATATATAAAGCTCTGTGATCTTCAGACGAGGCTCTTCAGTGGAAGTGATCACGTCTCCCAGAGCTTCTGCAGCTCCACTGAGAAAAAAGGTGAGTCTCAGAATTATTCATATATATATTAATATTTTATCATTAATATAATGCAGTTTTTGAGTCGCAGCATAGTTGCAACATAATGTTTTTTTGCCATGTCTGTAGTGCTGCAGGGCTAAGTTGAATAGTTTATTTATATTAATAAATAATACAATTTACACTAAATAAAGTTTAGTTTTTTGTAAGGCCATTTGGGCTACCCACAATTCTGCCACTAGACTTATTAATAAGATTTTGTTTAATAAATTAAATTGCTGTTATTTTAAGACACTTTCAATATTTTATGCCATTGATATAATAAAGAAATATAATATAATATATAATATATATAATATTGTTTGCACATTTATTTTAAAGAACGGTGAGCTGTAATTATTTGAAATATTGAATTATTGGAATTGGAGAATAAAAATGCTTAAACATTCTTAATAATAAACCATATATAATACAAAACCAGAGTCACTAAAATTATAATATATTATAAAATAAATTATAATTTTCTAGCTAAATTAACTCGATGGGCAATATCAATGTCAGCTAAACTGTTTGAGATTATGTCCAAATATTAAATGATAATATTTCTTACATTAACATTGTGTATATATTTTTATATATTTTTTAGAAAAATGTATCGTCAGATATTGTACCTGTTTGGATTCATTACAGTGACTGGTTTCACTGAAGCCACTCCCATAAAAGGTAAATATACATCAATAAAAATACTCTACATAATGCACAATACTAACACTTACAGTACAGCAGTGTGTTTTAAGAAGATATATTCCCCCCCCCCTGCAGATTTCTTTAGTTTTTGCATAGCAAAAATAAATGAAGTAAAGTTTACTAAAAGAAAGGATTGATTCAGTAAAAATAAATGAAGTAAAGTTTACTAAAAGAAAGGATTGATTCAGTAAAATAAATGAAGTAAAGTTTACTAAAAGAAAGGATTGATTCAGTAAAAATAAATGAAGTAAAGTTCACTAAAAGAAAGGATTGATTCAGTAAAAATAAATGAAGTAAAGTTTACTAAAAGAAAGGATTGATTCAGTAAAAATAAATGAAGTAAAGTTTACTAAAAGAAAGGATTGATTCAGTAAAAATAAATGAAGTAAAGTTTACTAAAAGAAAGGATTGATTCAGTAAAAATAAATGAAGTAAAGTTATTAAAAGAAAGGATTGATTCAGTAAAAATAAATGAAGTAAAGTTACTAAAAGAAAGGATTGATTCAGTAAAAATAAATTAATTAAAGTTTACTAAAAGAAAGGATTGATTCAGTAAAAATAAATGAAGTAAAGTTACTAAAAGAAAGGATTGATTCAGTAAAAATAAATTAATTAAAGTTTACTAAAAGAAAGGATTGATTCAGTAAAAATAAATGAAGTAAAGTTTACTAAAAGAAAGGATTGATTCAGTAAAAATAAATGAAGTAAAGTTTACTAAAAGAAAGGATTGATTCAGTAAAAATAAATGAAGTAAAGTTTACTAAAAGAAAGGATTGATTCAGTAAAAATAAATGAAGTAAAGTTTACTAAAAGAAAGGATTGATTCAGTAAAAATAAATGAAGTAAAGTTTACTAAAAGAAAGGATTGATTCAGTAAAAATAAATGAAGTAAAGTTTACTAAAAGAAAGGATTGATTCAGTAAAATAAATGAAGTAAAGTTTACTAAAAGAAAGGATTGATTCAGTAAAAATAAATGAAGTAAAGTTTACTAAAAGAAAGGATTGATTCAGTAAAAATAAATGAAGTAAAGTTTACTAAAAGAAAGGATTGATTCAGTAAAAATAAATGAAGTAAAGTTACTAAAAGAAAGGATTGATTCAGTAAAAATAAATTAATTAAAGTTTACTAAAAGAAAGGATTGATTCAGTAAAAATAAATGAAGTAAAGTTTACTAAAAGAAAGGATTGATTCAGTAAAATTAAATGAAGTAAAGTTTACTAAAAGAAAGGATTGATTCAGTAAAATTAAATGAAGTAAAGTTTACTAAAAGAAAGGATTGATTCAGTAAAAATAAATGAAGTAAAGTTTACTAAAAGAAAGGATTGATTCAGTAAAAATAAATGAAGTAAAGTTTACTAAAAGAAAGGATTGACTGAAGTTCAGTTCACTTATTTACTCTATGTAACTTTTAAGTCTTGAAACCGAGTTGAAGTTAAGTTAACCGAGTTAAGTTGAAGTTATTCAATTTACTTAAATAAAGCAAATGCAGAAGGTTGCAAAACTTTTTTTAAGGAAGTTTTACGCATCATTTTTTTCAGTGTGCTGCTGCATTTTGGGGGGTGTTTTCTTTCTG
Organism: Astyanax mexicanus; assembly: GCF_023375975.1. Taxonomy (NCBI): domain Eukaryota; kingdom Metazoa; phylum Chordata; class Actinopteri; order Characiformes; family Acestrorhamphidae; genus Astyanax; species Astyanax mexicanus. Next base: position 130,098,043 of record NC_064408.1, on the reverse strand, counting down.
AACTTCACTTTTTAACCCTTTTATAAGTTTCCTGTTGTTTGGTGTTCAGGAGAAACTGTGGCTCAACTTAAAGGAATCGTTTCCCAGTCCAGCTATCCAGAGAACGCGTACAAAGCCATCGATGGAAATCGAGATGGAAACTACTTCGGTACTACGACCTACGGTTCCTGTACTCACACTGCAACCGAGCAGAACCCCTGGTGGAGGCTGGACCTGCAGGACGAGTACAAAATATACTCCATCACCATCACCAACCGAGGAGACTGCTGTTCAGAGAGGATCAACGGAGCCGAGATACGCATCGGAAACTCTCTAATCAATGAGGGAAACGATAACCCACGGTAATTTGTTTGCTGTGTTCCTACATGGATTGTAGCTACAAACTGCAAACGGCTTTTCTTACGTCTTTCTTTTAACTTTGGCAAAGGCCAGATTTGTGGAGAGCAGGACTTATAGTTGTCCTGTGGACAGATTCTCCTGATCCACCTGATCTGTGGATCTCTGCAGCTCCTCCAGAGTGACCATGGTCCTCCTGGCTGCTTCTCTAACAGCTTTTACAGCTTAAAAAACATAATGTAACCAGGTCTAATCAACAAATATACAATAGAATGATTAATACGATTAATACCTATCTGTAGAAATTTTGTAAATACAGACCTTTCTCTTAATTAAAATAAATTACATATGTTTACAGCTTAAATCCACTTCATTTTTTAAACAATACGTTATGAAATGACCACGGTTTAAAGTCTTACTAAAGAAGAAAATCATTATGCAACCAAATGAAACCACTGGGTCTTTATTTCCCTTTATTAAGGCTTGTGTTGAGATGCCTGTTCAGAAATATCCTGCATCTGGTTAGTTTGCACAGGAGTTGCAAGCCCTTATGCCTTTTCTTTTTTTTAGTTATTGGGACAAAAAACGAGCTTAAAAACTATCCATTAAAGTCATGCGTTAAGACGATAAACCTCTTACTGATGCAGGAGGACTGTCTGTGTGACACATAATTATATACTGTTATTATTGTTAAACATTATCACTTATTATTAATGTATGTTTGATCTCATGTTTAAGGAAATCCCACACAAACACTCATTGTCTTATGCACTTGTGCAAGCCACTGTTGCACTGTATATGAATGAAAAACAGGCATTGCACTGATCATTTCGTTTCATTTTCATTGTCTTTTCAGGGTTGCGGTGATTTCTTCCATCCCTGCTGGAAAATACCAAAAGTTTCCTTTTAAAGATATAATGTATGGACGTTACGTCAACGTCATCATACCGGGAAAGAATCGGATCCTGACTCTCTGTGAGGTTCAAGTGATAGGATCCCGACGTTCAGGTGAGGGTTACATGATATAATACTGATTTAATACGTTATGTTGTTAAGTAGTAACAAGATTTTGGGATATTTTCTCTCAATTATGTTCATGTTGGGCGCACCTCTCACCCCTACCATGAAACTTCGGTACCTGTCACCCCTACCATGAATCTATCTTTTGTTGCCTCGGATTCTGAGCTGTAATCTGGCTAATCGTCCACTGCTGTTTCTCAACGGTTCCCAAGGTTGCGCTCCGTGGTTTCTCTACCCGATGCACTGTAAACCCATACGTTGTTTGAACTCAAATGATTTAAGTCTGTTTTACATAATATTGGGTATTTTTAAACAACACTCAACTATTTTGAGTTAGTTGAACATTTGTGAGCACATATACTGTACTATTCAAACTGAGATCTTTGAGTTGAACCAACTTATAATAATAACTGAGTTTAGTCTGTTTTGTCATTAACAGCTTCTTTTCAATTGGCTTCTGTCACAATCTATTTGCATACTGGACGTGTCCAACAGTTTCTGACTAACTAACACTCACCATCAGTGTGTAGTGATTCCCCCCTGGGCTACCTTACAAATAAATCAACTTCCCCTTTAGTTGTAATAATGTTTTAATTTATGCTAACTCAAGTTTTTATTCCCCATTAGTTAAAGAAATTGAGTAAACCGGCTGCCTTAGAAAAGTTAGGTAAACTCAACTTATCTGGTCTTACGGTATAACAAAAATAAAAAAGTTAAATCAACTTCCCCTTTAGTTGTAATAACTTGATGTTTTAAGTTATGCTAACTTAAGTTTTCACTACCCATTACTTTTTTTTACATAATTTTTTAAGGCAACCTGTTTACTCAAATTTCTTAAGTAAATTCAACTTATCCGGAATTACAGTGTGCCAGTTTGGTGCTTTCTGGCATGGTTGCTCCCATGTAGCCTGGACGCAGCTGCCATTTCCAACTCCTCCATGGTTCTCAGCTTCGCCAAATTTGTGCTTACGTTCTCCAAGTTCCAAGACGTCCTGTGCGTTGCCTTTCCTGCCTGCAATCAGGAACTGAATGATTATCTGTGTGTCAGTTTAGACCTGGCTGTGTGCTACGGGGGTTCAGGATTTTACGAGTATTCTGGTCTCTTCTCCACACAGGTTCCACCACTTTTATTCAATCTCCTTTTCAACCTTCGATCTACACACCACTGTCTCTGTGAGGTTCTATCCTGGACCTTGCTCAATTTGCGGCATTCCCTAACTTCCTCACCTTCTCCAGCTCCCATTTTTCCATCTGTTCGTCCACCCTCAACTTCTTCCATAAACTCTTCCTTGGCTCACCTCATCCTTTTTCCAGTCATCACCAAATCATATACTTACTGAAAGGCTTTAAATGAGGAGAACCATCTCACCAATATCAGCCTTTAACCCTCACTTCTCTGTTAGTGTTAAATCAATGATTTAACACTAACAGTGTTGATTTAACACTAACAGTGTTGATTTAACACTGCCAAATTTCCTGTGTATCAACCCTACAGTCCGGACAATATTCTCCTAATATCTCTCGTACCTTAGAAGCTATTTTTTCCTGCAAGCTTCTGTTGGTTTTCTCCGAGGATCAGAATTCACCGCTTCATCCATCACTCATCACGGCTCCGATGCGTCGATGCGTCGGGATGCGATGCGATGAAAAGTTGAGCCGAGCTGAAATTTATGCAAATGAATCCATCCAACGCGATGCGTCTATCCAATCAGAGAGCAGGTGTTCGCCTGATATGTGTCAACAGCGCAGTGTCTGAAAACATTTTAGTTTCACTTTCAAGCGTCCAGAGAAGCCTGGAAAATAAGTTTCAGGCTTTCCTGTTTTTTGTTAAATCCCTGCTGATTTACAGCGACTCTGATCACAGTAAAACAGCGAGGAGAAAGGCTGCTGTGATAGTTGGCGTCTCTGGTGGGTTTTTAAAATATTCATTTGTAATAAATTGGTAAAGTTTGCTTTTGTTAGCTTATATTCTGCTCTCTAGACAGTGTAATGAAGCTCATTCAAACATTTATATCTATAAATACACATTTATATTTACTAGTTTATAGGAAATAATAATAGCTTGTATAAAAGCATTTCGCATTTATTAAAACGATTTAATTGGACGCTTTTGTAACGCTTTTGTAACGCCCACATGCGACCAGTTGGAGGGGGGCAGTGCGATCATCTGCGCTGACGCGACGGAGCGACGGAGCAGTGTAAACACCGTAACACCTCTCATTTTCAACATCAAGCGACGCCAAACAAACCAATGCGATGTGTTTACTCCAGTTTACATCTGCAAACCTCATTCACCTCGCTTGACCCCCCGTTTATCAGTGAATCCGGTTCCCCTGATACCAGAAATTGGTTCTGTTTACACCTCAGGAACATTCTAACCTTTAGCAGATTCAATCCCACTCATTTTTCCAAACATTCATTCAGAATCGGAGCAGCCACCACAGCGTCGCCAAGGTTTACACCACCACACAGTACAGATACTTGGCCGCTGTTCCTTTCACATTTATCACAGTTACATCTGCGCTTACGTTCGAGACCTGTCTACAGCCAATAAACTTCTAGTCCCAATTTGATTATCAGAGTTCACTTCCGTGATAGCAAAATAAAGCAATACTGTATGTTTCTTATGTAAATTATTGTGCATATTAGGGGAGGGCGATATGGCCCTAAAATAATATCACGATATTTCATGGTATTTTCATGATAACGATACTCTAGGCGACATGATAAAACACTTTTTTTATTACAAAAATACACTATACACTGCAAGAAAATAAACATATTTGATTATTACATACAATATAATACTGCACACCCTAAGTGAGATATTAAAAAATACAAGAATTGTATCAGATTTGTAACAGAAGTCAATGATCTAGAATGTCATGATACTAATAATAATACACTCCAAATATCTCCATATATCCAGGATTAAAGTAAAATAAATATAAAAAAAATATTTTAGGGTATAATATCGTTCACAATGTTTCAAAATATTGACGATATCACCGTGTACAATACGATATGGCACCCCCCTAGTGCATATATTATTTTATTTGACCTGTTCTACTGTATGTTGTAAATATTGATCTCTGCATACTAGTGGGAACTTGCACCAAGTTTTTTTTTTTTTTACTGACCTGTACTCTTGTGATGTGACGATAAATTTGATTTGATATTTCAGTATAAAATTGATCAGACATTTAAATTCATTTATAAAATCAGAACTTTCACCACTTAAGTTTTCTTCCAGAAACGATGCTGCTGTTCCCCAGTTCAGGGGGTGTTTTCTTTCTGAACATCACTTTTTAACCCTCTCAGAAGTTTCCTGTTGTTTGGTGTTCAGGAGGAACTGTGGCTGAACTTAAAGGAGTCACTTTCCAATCCAGTTATCCGGAGAACGCGTACAAGGCCATCGATGGAAATCGTAATGGAAACTACTTCAGCAATGCAAACTATGGTTCCTGTACTCACACTGCAACCGAGGAGAACCCCTGGTGGAGGCTGGACCTGGAGGGCGAGTACGAAATAACCTCCATCACCATCACCAACCGAGGAGACTGCTGTTCAGAGAGGATCAACGGAGCCGAGATACGCATCGGAAACTCTTTAATCAACGAGGGAAATGATAATCCACGGTAAGAGAAGTCTGTTTCAAGCCGATTTACTAAACATCTAAAACATCTACTAACAATATAATTTCCCTACCTCTAATAATCACGTTATCCTCACTTTTGATGCTGACCAAAAACCAGGCCCGTGAAAAATCACCGTAATAATAGTTATGTTAGTAACAAAATAGATTTAAGCAAAAATACAAATACAAAAATACAAAATGAATCTGTACAGAAGTTGGAGAGTGCATCCAACAGTCTAAGCACTGATACATTTACACCACGCATAGCGAGGTTCAACTTTGGTCGACAGTTATCAGGCTGATTTTTTTTTGGAACCTTCTTCCACATGTTTACTGTGTTCCTACAGTGTACCTTGTGGCTACAAACAGCAAACGGCACTTCTTATGTCTTTCTTTCAACTTCCATAAAGACCAGATTTGTTGAGAGCAGGACCTAAATAGTTATTGATTCTCCTGATCCAGCAGATCTGTGGATCTCTGCAGCTCCTCCAGAGTGACCATGAGCCTCTTGGCTGCTTGTCTAACAGCTTTTAGAGCTTAAAAACATAATATAAACAGGTCTAATCAACAAATATACACTAGAATGATTAATACCCATCTGTATAAATTTTGTAAATACAGATCTTTCTCTTAATTAATATAAATTAAATCTTTTTACAGCTTAAATGCACTTTATTTTTAAAACATTACATTATGCAATGACCAAAGTTTAAAGTCTTACTAAAGAAGAAAATCAATATGCAATCAAATTAAACCCCTGAACTGTTTGTTTGCTGTGGCTCTGGGTCTTTATTTCCCTTTATTAAGGCTTGTGCTGAGATGCCTGTTCAGAAATATCCTGCATCTGGTAAGTTTGCACAGGAGTTGCATGCCCCGCCACGACATGCATCTCCAGGCAGGAGTGCATGCTTTTTTAACAGCTTTTACAGTTAAAAAAAACATAATGTAAGCAGGTATAATCAACAAATATAGACTAGAAAGATAAATATGCATTTGTAGAAATTTTGGAATTGCAGACCTTTCTTTTGTGTACAGCTTAAATCTACAATATTTTTGAAACATTACAATAACATTAAAACATTAAAACAACAGTATTGTTAATTTAGGTTATTATTCATTTATTTTTGGTCACATTTTAAGGAAATCCCACACAAACCACTCATTGTCTTATGTGCACATATAAAATAGGTGGGTTTAGTGTGTTAGACTACACCATTAAAAATGTTAAAAACCATGTCTTTTTTTCATGGTCTGTCACTCAAAATCTCAATGAAATACATCATAAAATACACATACAAGTTTTTGAACAAGTTCAATGCATATGACTATAAATCAGGCATTGCACTGATAATTTCACTTCCAATTTTTTTGTTTGTTTCAGGGTCGCGGTGGTTTCTTCCATCCCTGCTGGAAAAGACAAAACCTTTAATTTCGGAGGAGGAGTCTCTGGGCGTTACGTCAACATTATAATACCTGGAAAATATCGGATCCTGACTCTCTGTGAGGTTCAAGTGTTTGGATCCAGACGTTCAGGTGAGGGTTAAATGATAGAGATAATGCTTACTGATGTAATAAATTATTGATAATAAACATAAAAGTTAAAATGCTGTGGTGCAAAACACTTTACCAAGATTTTGATACTGTAGCTGTGAGAGGTATTACTGTACTATAGCATCATAAGCACACAAAAGACTGAAACAGAGGGGCTTAAATATACACAAGGAGGGTGAGGAACACCTGGGGCCAGTAACGAGGGGGTGGGGTTACAAACGAGACACAAGGGGCCAGTTGTTCAAAAAATGTAATCCGGATCAAAATTATCCAGATTTGGTAATCACATTTTTTGCTATCCAGGATCAGGTGATCTGTCTTATTTTTAAGCCAGTTTTTCAAAGCAATATTGGATTGGATCAACCTGATCCAGAAACACAGTTTTCAGGATTAGCTAATCCGGATTACCAGCTATATAAAAACAGATAGAAGAACCAACAGGGGTTGATGACTCCTTTTCTTGCAGTAACAAGATACTGCTGATTGCAAAACAATACGAGCAATTGAGCGTTTAAATGGAGTTCTGCAGAGACGCTTTGCATGCCTTAACTATTTGCGAGTCGAACCACAGGGAGCATGCAACATAACACTTGCATGTATTTTCCTGCCCAATGTTGCTACCAGACGCAATGTCCCTCTCTGTGATGTTCATGATGCACCTGAGCCTGTTGAAGAACCAGAACAAACTCTGGTGTTCATTTCAATTGTTCAATTATTTTTGACAGCTTCATATCTGATAAATGTTTCTTTGACATTAATATACAGTGATGAATGACAGTGACGTAGATGAAAAAATGTATATATTATTTTTGTTTGTTATTGAAATCTTTTGGGGGGTTTATTTCATGGGGTCAAGATTGTTTTTATTTTTACGTTACTATAATAAAAGGCTTAATTGGTAGCCAATGTCTACTTTATTACTGTAACGGTTAAACAGGTCAAGTGCAAAATAGAAGTAAATGTATATACACTAAATTGTACAAATGTATTTTTTTTACTTTAAAACTTTGATTTTAAAGTTTTACTACATTTTCTTCATGAAATCCACTTTGAAATCCTACCCCTTGTTGGGATCAGGGTAATCCTGTTTTTTTGGATCAAAATTATCCAAATCCTACTGAAAAGTTTTGAACAACAGAAACTGAAGGTTTGATCCATTTACAAACTAGGATTGGATTACGTGATCTGATCCGATTTCAGAATGCTTCTTTCCCTTTTGAACAACCCGTTTTCCAGATTTGATCCAATCCGATTACCAAAAACCGATCAGATTACCTCTGAACAATTCTCCCAAGGTGACAACACTAATGGCTAGAATGGAGAAAGGAATGATCCAGAATTCCTCCTGACCGTTTTGCAGCTCTGATCTGCAGCTACAGGAAACCATTGGTTGAGGTTTTTGCTGCTAAAGGAGGATCAACCAGTTATTAAATCCAAAGATTCACATACTTTTATTTACTCTCACTGTGAATATTAACATGCTGTGTTTAATAAAATCATGCAAACATATTATTTGTTGGTCTGGTTGTAGTTTAAGCAGACTGTGTTTGTCTATTGTTGTGACTTAGATGAAGATCAGAACACATTTAATGACCAACTTATGCAGAAATTCAATTAAATCCCAAAGGATTCACATACTTTTTCCTGCAACTGTAATCAATTTTGAGCCTTTTGAAGTTTTTGATGCACTAATATATACTGATGTTTTTTTTTTCTTCTTTTTTTTTATGAAACACCAGAATCGTTGACACAAATACCGTCCCAATTAAAAAACCTGGCTCTCGCTGGAAAAGCCACTCAGTCCTCGTTTGTTGATCAGCCCTATAAGATCTTTCACGGTCATCCCTACAAGGCCATCGATGGAAAAACCACTTCAGAGTACAGCCAGGGGTCCTGCACTCACACTGAGACCCAGGACAACCCCTGGTGGAGGCTGGACCTGCAGGACGAGTACACCGTGACCTCCGTCACCGTCACCAACAGAGGAGACTGCTGTTCAGAGAGACTCAACGGAGCTGAGATTCACATCGGAAACTCGCTATCCAATGACGGAAACAGTAACCCACGGTGAGAGAACTTACGCAAACTTATACAACACTTACTGTAGCTCCGCATACAGCTCCTGATCCTGATCCTGATCCTGATCCTGGGCACCTATTCTGCAGGATATATTAACCCGGCTGGCACACAACCGACCTTTAATGTTGAAATGTGGTTAAAATATGACTAAAGTTATATATGTTGTTGTTTCAATGTTAAAACAACATTTTATGATCAGTGGTTGTGCTAACGTTGAAATTTTAACATTGAATCAACATTTTATGTTCAGTGGTTGTAACATCATATTCGTGTTCTAATAGTTTTAGTGTTTTAGTGTTTTTGAGATCAGATGTTCAGTAATCAGATTGGTAGTCGTGGTGGGTATAAACTTTTTTATACTCTGTAGATTTACTGCAGTGATGTTAGTTTATTGTTAACACTTTGTTAACCATGGGATTTTCTAGTGTTAGTGAGCTATGGTTTATTAAAGGTTGAACGTATGACATTGAAACAATGTTGCCACATATATCAACAGTGATTCACTTTTCAAAAACAACGTCGATTCAACAATTATTCAACGTTGAAATGCCAGCTGGGAAAGGTTTTAACTACAGAGCTACCGTATTTTTCGGACTATAAGGCGCACTTAAAAACTTTTAATTTTCACAAAAATTTACAGTGCGTCTTATAATACGGTGCGCCTTTTGTATGGATTTTACTCGTCAGGTTGTAAGGAGCAGTAAACACACACTCCGTGCAGCGTTATAGAGAGTTTCAGTGCTATACAGAGTCCAGAGCCGTGCAGCTCCGAGGCTGAGCAGCAATAGCATTAGCTAGATGCTAACCGCTAAGCTAGCTAGCTTATTCACTGAGATCAGTATTATCTAAATTTTAGTCGTCAGGTTGTAAGGAGCAGTAAACACACACTCCGTGCAGCGTTATAGAGAGTTTCAGTGCTATACAGAGTCCAGAGCCGTGCAGCTCCGAGGCTGGAGCAGCAAATAGCATTAGCTAGATGCTAACCGCTAAGCTAGCTAGCTTATTCACTGAGATCAGTATTATCTAAATTTTACTCGTCAGGTTGTAAGGAGCAGTAAACACACACTCCGTGCAGCGTTATACAGAGTTTCAGTGCTATACAGAGTCCAGAGCCGTGCAGCTCCGAGGCTGGAGCAGCAAATAGCATTAGCTAGCTTATTCACTGTTCAGAGATCAGTATTATCTAAATTTTACCCGTCAGGTGTAAGGAGCAGTAAACACACACTCCGTGCAGAGCCGTGCCGCTCCGAGGCTGGAGCAGCAATAGCATTAGCTAGATGCTAACCGCTTAGCTAGCTAGCTTTTTCACTGTTCAGAGATCAGTATTTTCTAAATTTAGCACTTTTAATACTGCTGGAGCAGTATTATTAGAGTTAGATGCTAATCGCTAAGCGTTCACCGTTCAGAGGTGAGTTATCGGCCTGTAAGTCTGTGCTGCTTTGCCTGGCTAGCATTAGCTAGATGCTAAGCGCTAACTCTCTCAGAGGTGAGTTTTATCAGCCTGTAATCTGCTTGTTTACCGTGTTAAAACAAGCTACGGGGGACGAATCGCTAGCTAATATCTCACTGTCTTACCAGAACACGCAGGATTACTCAGTGTAACGCTGTCGTTTAAGTTTGGGTTAACTTTACTAGTTTAGGTGACTAGCTAGCGTGCTAGCGGATAGCTATGCTAACGCTGGTGCAGCAAGCCTTAGTGGACATCTGGAAATCTAAGCTTACTGTAAATAAACTGAAGCACGTTACTCACCCAAATAAACAGTTTTCAGGAGAGGAATCTGTGTAGATTAATATCCAGCACTCGTTTGACTTAGAGCTAGATTTATATATACTGAGACGCTCCACCGGCAAGCGACCACCCTCGGTGGGGGAAGGGAAACATGGCGACACCCCTGTTCACTTTGATATAGGCACCCTTTCTAGTGTCACTTAACGCGCCTTATAATGCGATGCGCCCTATGTATGGAAAAATAGCAGAAAATAGGCGTTCTTTGATAGTGCGTCTTATAATACGGTGCGCCTTATAGTCCGAAAAATACGGTAATTTACAGCTTCATTTAGGGGGCGTGTCAGTGTGTTTTCACTATCATAACGACGGGAAAAGTACACCTTGCTCTGCTCGAAACACGGAAAGCAAAAGTCATGCACTACTGTAATTCTCTTAAGTAATCATGGGTGTGATTTTAATTAATTAAGAGTGTCTCTTTTAAGCCGAAACTTTACCACAGCGATTCTTCATTTCCTTTATTTCAGGGTTGGAGTGATTTCTTCTATTTCTGCTGGAAAATCCCAAACCTTCACCTTAAACCAAGGAGTCTCTGGACGTTACGTCAACGTGATCATTCCTGGAAAGAAACGGATCCTGACTCTCTGTGAAGTTGAGGTCTTCGGGTACCATCCTTCACAAGGTGAGGTTTAAAGATCAGAGCTACCAACAACCCCCAGTCATTTCATAGTTAATGTTTTCATAGTGAAGGCCATGTCCACTTGGATCCCACCTAGACAATGTTCCGCCAATGTTCTGATGATTTCCACTCTGTTGTTTCCAGTGAAAAACCTCGCTCCGCGTGGAAAAGCCACCCAATCATCCCTTGCGTTTGACGGCCACCCTTCTAAAGCTATAGATAAAAATAAGGACACAAACTACCACCAGGGTTCCTGCACTCACACTGTAATCCAGCAGAACCCCTGGTGGAGGGTGGACCTTCTGGACGAGTTCACAATAACCTCCATCGTCATCACCAACCGAGGAGACTGCTGTGCCGGGAGGCTCGAGGGAGCCGAGATTCACGTCGGAAACTCGTTAATCAACAACGGAAATGATAATCCACGGTGAGAGAACTCCGTAACTCTGTAACTCCAGGTGTAGTTTTAGTTAACAGCCCGAGTTTCTGCACTTAGCTCCTGATCCTAACAAATGACCTGGATTTGAAGCTGATCCAGGTGTCTCACCTGTTCCCTTCAGTGTCCTACACCTTCTCAGCCAAGCTCAGAACTTTATTATTACCTTTCCCCCGATAAGTTATCAGATCGTTTTTCCGAATATTCCATAACTATACCCAGATACTACCCCTCAACTTCCTGAACCAGCTGAGCTCATGTTCCACCTCCACGATGTTACAGGCTCTTCCACACTATTCAACTTACTTTACCTCACTTTGCATCACTTTACCACACTGTAACTCATTCTAACTTACTTTACCTCATTCTAATTCATTCTACCTCACTTTGCCTCACTCAACCCTACTCTACCTCACTCTGCCACACTGCTGTGCCGATTGTGAAAGCGAGGAACAGTGAGACAGAGTTAGTTTGAGTATGGTAAAGTAAGTTAAAAGTGAGGTAGAGTGATGTAGAGTGAGTTAGAATGATGCAGAGTGAGTTAGCACGTGGTAGGGTGAGGTAGAGTAAGGTAGAGTGATGTAGAGTGAGTTAGAATGATGCAGAGTGAGTTAGCATGTGGTAGGGTGAGGTAGAGTGAAGTTAAGTGAGGTAAAGTAAGTTAGAATAAGGCACAGTGCGGTATAGTGAGGTAGCATTAAGTAGAGTAAGTTAGAATGAGGTAGAGTGAGGCTATGTGAGTTAGAGTGAGGTAAAGTAAGGAATATTTAAATATTCAAAGTGAAGTAGAAAGAGGTAGAATGAGGTTAAGTGTGTTAGAATGAGGCAGAGTGAGGTAGAGTGGGACTGAGTTAGTTAGAGTGAAGTAAAGTAAGATAAAGCCAGATAAAATTAGGCCAATTGAGGTAAAGTGACGTGGAGCAAGTTAGAATAAGGCAGAGTGATTTAGAATGAAGTATAGTAAGTTAGAACAAGGTAGCGCGAGGCAAAGTGAGGTAAAGTAAGTTAAAATGAGGCAAAGTGAGGTAGAATGGGGTAGAGTAAGGCAGAGTGAGTTTGAGTGTGGTAAAATGGTAAAGTGGGTGAGAGAGTGAGTCAGAATGAGGTAGAGTGAGGTAGAGTGAGTAAGAATGAGGTAGAGTGAGGTAGAGTGAGTCAGAATGAGGTAGAGTGAGGTAGAGTGAGTCAGAATGAGGTAGAGTGAGGCAGAATGAGGTAGAGTGAGGTAGAGTGAGTAAGAATGAGGTAGAGTGAGGTAGAGTGAGTCAGAATGAGGTAGAGTGAGGCAGAATGAGGTAGAGTGAGGTAGAGTGAGTCAGAATGAGGTAGAGTGAGGTAGAATGAGGTAGAGTGAGGTAGAGTGAGTCAGAATGAGGTAGAGTGAGGCAGAATGAGGCAGAGTGAGGTAGAATGAGGTAGAGTGAGGCAGAGAGAGGTAGAGTGAGGTAGAGTGAGGCAGAATAAGGTAGAGTGAGGTAGAGGTCCACAGTAAATGTTCATACTAAACTATTTACTCTTCTAGAAGATTAAATTAAATTTGAATGTAATTTATTGTTATTAGTGAGATATAATGTATTATATATTATTTAAAGTTGTATCTATTACATGTTGTTCACTGTAAATCATATTAGCTCATTTTTAACATTACTAAACTGTAACATCAGCATTTATTCGCTCACAAAGAGAATTATACCTGTGTGTTCTGCTGTGAACTGAGGGATTCCTGAGTAAGATCTCGTGATGTTTTCATCATCTTCAGGGTTGAGGTGATTAAGTCCATTCCTGCTGGAAAATCCCAAACCTTCCACTTAAAAAAAGAGGTCTCGGGGCGTTACGTCAACCTGATCATACCTGGGAGTAACCAGATCCTGACTCTCTGTGAGGTCGAAGTGTTCGGGTACCATCCTTCACAAGGTGAGGGTTAAAACACTTTGTGTAGATGTGGTTATTTCTTTATTGTCTTGCTGTTGGGCCCAACTGTAGTCATTCACAAAAGAGAGTAACTACTCAAATTTAAATGGCCTATGGATTTGGGTCAAAAACCTCAAAGAAGCTCCCAAAAATTCCCAGCGGTAATAAATACTGACCAGGTTTAGCACAAAAACCCCAGTCAAACCTCAGCTCTCTGTCGCACCTTTGTAGGAAGGTGACCTGTAACAGTGGGTTTTGAGAAAAAGAAAGGAAAAAGAGAGCGATCTCAAAGGAAACCAAAAGCCACACAAAAACGTTTTTTTTTCTTTAATTGTGTATACAATAAATATATGAGAAAATACATAAATACAAATAAATCAATTCATAATAATAAAAACAACTAAATAAATAAATATATACATATATAAAATCTGGCAACTGGGACTTTTTACTGCCCTCAAAAGAACAATCCAGTTCCCCCTCATGATTCGCACACTCAAAGAAAAATGGCCGACACACTCAATAGTGCCCTAACTAGTAAACAGGGAGCCATTTTGGTCGCATCCTAAGTCTTAAACTTTAGATCTAATATGATGTACAGTATTGTGTAAATGTTTTAGGCACCTGTTTTTCAGTAAAGAAAAAGCTTCTTATCTGTGCAGTAAGCCCGGATATGTTGAGTTTACTTAAACATTTTGAGGAAACCGGTTGCCTTAAAAAAACATCAAGATATCACAACTAAAGAGGAAGTTGATTTAATTTTTTTTTTATTTTTGTTATACTGTAAGACCGGATAAGTTGAGTTTACTTAACTTTTTTAAGGCAGCCAGTTTGCTCAATTTTTTTAAGTAATGGGGAATGAAAACTTTTTTAGAGTTAGCATAAATTAAAACATCAAGCTATTACAACTAAAGGGGAAGTTGATTTATTTGTAAGGTAGCCCAGGGGAAATCACTACACACTGATGGTGAGTGTTAGTTAGTCAGAAACTGTTGGACACGCCCAGTATGCAAATAGATTGTGACAGACTAAACTCAGTTATTATTATAAGTTGGTTCAACTCAGTTGATCTCAGTTTGAATAGTACAGTATATGTGCTCACAAATTCAGTTCAACTAACTCAAAATAGTTGAGTATTGATTAGAAATATCCAATTTTATTTAAAACATTTGAGTTAAAACAACGTATGGGTTTACAGTGTGTGCAGTAAGTGTTTATTAACTCAGTAAAACACATGATTGAATGACAATGATGAATGATGAATGAGTTTAATAGAGTTATTTCTAGTTCTCATCATATTAATCAACACCTGGTTTGGTAAATTACTGGTAAATGTGGTAAATCAGGTGAGCTGCTGACGGAACTGAACATAATAATATACACAGGCTGGCTGAGGAGCTCTTTGTTCTTCAGCTCGGCTCACAGGATATAAAACATATTTATAGTTAAAAATGAGAAATGTCTTGTTATGTTTTACTGTATCTGTGTTTACTTGCATCTCTTTAAATCATATGCGGTGCTTTTTTCCTCAGGTAAAAACACTCATATTGCTGAGCTAAATGGATCAGTGTAGTTTTGAGCTTTTGCACAGTCCTGTATATGGATGGTGTTTGGGTTTAGATCTTCATGTCTTTGTTCACTCCAGTCAGAAACATCGCTTTCGGAGGAACAGCCACTCAGTCGTCGTTTGTTGAACAGCTTTACGCAACTCATGGTGATCCGTCCAAAGCCATCGATGGGAAAACCACTTCAGAGTACAGCCAGGGGTCCTGCACTCACACTGAGACCCAGGACAACCCCTGGTGGAGGCTGGACCTGCTGAAGGAGTACAATATATACTCCATCTACATCACCAACAGAGGAGACTGCTGTTCAGAGAGGATCAACGGAGCCGAGATACGCGTCGGAAACTCTTTATCCAACAATGGAAATGATAATCCACGGTGAGAGAACTTCGTTTCCAGTGTGACTCTTCCTCTTAGAACAGAGCTAGAAGATTAGGGGGTGAAATCCTCCCTCTAAGAATTGGGAAACCCTTCAACCCTGCTGAATAACTACACATTAAAATTTAATTTTGTGTACATTTTTATAAAAAATGCATCACATTTAAACAAATTTATAGATATGAATCAAGTTGCAGTAGAGTACAACAGGAGTCATTTCAAACGCAACGCAAAACATACCTATTGCGTAGTTTAAAGTGGAGCAGAAAAAAAATCCACCTTAAATGGTAGCTACAGAAGTTATCTAGCTCGCCTACATGCTGGGACTTAAATAATTACCAGCCATTTAGCTAGATAGTTAGATAGCTAGCATTGGTTTCCTGAAAGAACTATCAATTTCACCTCACTCGTGCAATCAAATGAAATCAATCAAATGAACCCTTTAAAAATACTTTTAAAATACTTTTAAAAGGCACTGTATATGAAAATAAACAGGCATTACATGATAAATTCATTTCGATGTTTTTTATTTGTTTTAGGGTCGGGGTGATTTCTTCCATCCCTGCTGGAAAAAGCAAAAGCTTTCATTTTAAAGAAGGAGTCTCTGGACGTTACCTCAACGTGATCATACCTGGAAAGAAACGAATCCTGACTCTCTGTGAGGTTCAAGTGTTTGGATTCCCATGTTCAGGTGATGTTAAACGATATACGACATTACTGCATTATTGTTAATAAATGTAAAAGTTAACATGCTGTGGTGCGATACGGTTTACCAACATTTTCATACTGTGAGACGTATTCCTGTAGAAATTCTACCTATGAAGAAAAGCAACTATGCTCATTGCTATCTTACACTCCTCAAACAGTCTATTTGAACACTTTCTGCCTGCATAGTTTCGATAGCAATAGTATTTGTGAATACTCTAAGCCGATGAGTGTGGTGATACGATAGTGCCAAAGTCAGAGCTCATCTGGCTCTTAGAAGGAATGGCGAGTGAAATGCTAATTGGTTTATTTCACATTACGCAAAAAAAACACACTTTAGAATAATGAAAATGCCTTTTTGAGCTTAGCAAAGTGTACTTTTCCTGTCCTTACGAAAGCAAAGACACACTGACACCCTTAACCAAGTTTGATGACTCGCCTATAGATCACTAAAATCATTAAAAAATCAGTCAACTTTTTTTTTTACGCTGTAAAACATTCAGGGTAACCTTCATTTTTTAAAGCAGCTGAGCGATTACAACTTAAAGGGACAAAATTTTTTTTTATTAAAATTAAAATCAAGTATTTTAGAGATATAAGAGATATAAGAATAAAGAGATACACTACAAATATAAAAAGATAATACAAAAATAAACAATTAAAAAATAATCGAAGACTAAGAAATTTAGTAGCTAAAAACAAACACTAAATTATAAAGAAAGTAAATGGTAGAGGTAAAATAGAAAATAGAGCTAAGGGTTAAAAATAAAAAGTTTAAAATTATTTAGTGACATAAGTTTTAAAGTTTTCTGTAGCCAAAGTCTAAAACTCTTCTAAATTTTAGTGATCTATAGCGCACCGTTTAAATCCGAATTGGGCAGCTGGATTAAGGGCGTGCCGATGTGTCTTTGGTATCGTTAAGCAGTAGAAAAATAAACTATATATTAAAGTGTATATATAATAAACTAATACAAAGCCAAGTGGCAATCACAGGGGTCCAAGTGCTTTTAGATTGGGTTTTATCTATGATACATGTGTGTTCTTAAAACAAAGCTTCTAGTGCCAGAACATCAGAACTTTCAACATCAAAGAAAAAACACCAAAGTTTTCTTCGAGGAAAACCCAATACAGGTTTTACTTTCTGAACGTTTTCCTTTTTACACCAACTTTCTTGTTGTTTGGTGTTCAGAAGGAAACGCTGCACTGAAAGGATTCGCTGCCCAATCCAGCAATTTTGACGATGGCTATGCGATCAAAGCCATCGATGGAAACCGAGATGGAAACTACTTCTCCGGTTCCTGCACTCACACGAAATACGACCTCAGTCCCTGGTGGAAGCTGGACCTTCAGAAAACTCACAAGGTGTCGTCCATCACCATCACCAACCGGCAGGACGCTGTTCCCGAGAGACTGAACGGAGCTGAGATCCGAATCGGAGACAATCCGGCTCACAACGGCATCCAGAACCCCAAGTAAACTGCTTTTAAAATGATCTTAAAAACACTTTAACATTGTACTTCACAAGCTGATCACTTCAGAACCTCGTCTGTGAGATTGTAAGTCATCTATATTCAATCAATATTACTTAACTTTTTCAGTTTCAGCATCGCTCCAAAAGTGTTTGGACCAAAAGTCTCTTTACACTCAGGCACCTACACTTTCGGATTATACTTGGATTTCTGCATAAATTGGTGATTAAATGTGTTCTGATCTTTATTTAAGTCACAACAATAGACAAACACAGTCTGCTTAAACTAAAACCACACAAAAATATATATTTGCATGATTTTAGTGAGAGTAAATAAAAGTATGTGAATCTTTGGATTTAATAACTGGTTGATCCTCCTTTAGCAGCAAAAACCTCAACCAATGGTTTCCTGTAGCTGCAGATCAGACCTGCAGAACGGTCAGGAGGAATTCTGGATCATTCCTCTTCACTAAACTGTTTCAGTTCAGCTATAATATTATGGGATATCTGGTGTGAATCTCTCTCTTGAGGTCATGATGCTGCAGCATCTCAGTTGGGTTCAGGAGGTCAGGACTCTCCAGAAGGAGTATTTATTTATTTTCTTCTGTTGAAGTCGTTCGGTTGTTGATTTACTTCCATGTTTTGGGTCGTTGTTCTGTTGCATCATCCATCCTCTGTTGAGCTTCAGTTGGAGGACAGATGGTCTTAAGTTTTCCTGTAAAATGTAAACTTGGTGAATTTGGGAATTCATTTCACTGAAGCAGCAAAGCAGCCCCAAACCATGATGCCCCCTCCACCATGTTTCACAGTTGGGATGAGGTTTTGATGATGGTGTGCTGTGGCATTGTGTTTTCCTTCCAAACAACTCAATTTTAATTTCATTCGTCCACAATATATTTAGCCAGTACTGCTGTGGAACATCCAGGTGCTCTTTTGAAAACTTCAAATGTGCAGCAATGTTTTTTTGGACAGTGGTGTCCTCCCACAAACTCCATTCTTGTTTAATCTAGTTTTCCTTATTGTATTTATTGATTTGTCAACAAAAATGTTATCATGTGCCAGAGATTTCTGTATTCAGTCTTCAGCTGACACTCTAGGATTCTTCCTCACCTCATTGATCATTCTGCGCTGTGCTCTTACAGTCACCTTTACATGACTTTACCACGCCTAGAGAGAGTAGCTCCAGCAACAGTGCTGAACTTTCTCCATTTGTAGATCGTCTGTGTTACTGTGGACACATGAACAGCAAGACTTTTAGAGATACTTTTGTAACCCTTTCCAGCTTCATGCAAGTTAACAATTCTTGAACGTAGGTCTTCTGAGAGCTTGATCTTTTGTGTGAGGCGTGATTCACATCAAGCAATGCTTCTTAAGAACAACAAACTCAAAAACTGGTGTGTTTTATTTATAGGGCAGGGCAGCTTTATCCAACACATCCAATCACATCTCATCACATCCTGACTCCAATTAGCTCTTAGAAAAGTCATTAGCCGAGGGGTTCACATACTTTTCCCCCTCACTGTGAATGTTAACATGTTGTGTTAAATAAAATCATGCAAATATGTAATTTTTGTCTGGTTTTAGTTTAAGCAGACTGTGTTTGTCCATTGTTGTGATTTAGATAAAGATCAGAACAAATTTAATCACCAATTTATGCAGAAATCTAAGTATAATCCTAAAGGGTTCACATACTTTTTCCTCCAAGGTGTCCTCCCATGAACTCCATTCTTGTTTAATCTAGTTTCCCTTATTGTATTTATTGATCTGTCAACAAAAATGTTAGCATGTGCCAGAGATTTCTGTAAGTCTTCAGCTCTCGCCTCATTGATGATTCTGTGCTGTGCTCTTACAGTCATCTTTACAGGATTTTACCACGCTTAGGGAGAGTAGCAGCAACAGTGCTGAACTTTCTCCATTTGATCTCCTGTATCTGTAGGTGTGGTGTGATTTCCTCCATTGGTAAAAACCCCTCCGTGACCTTCCAGTGTAAGGGGATGAAGGGGAGGTACGTCACCATCATGATTCCGGGAAGGAAGGAGTATCTGACGCTGTGTGAGGTGGAGGTGTTTGGAGCTCCAGTGCAGTGAGGATCCTCCTGATTTCCCAGTTGCAGGATCACCGAATGTCTCTTTTAGAAACCAAGCTATTGTTTATGGAGCCAAATCAGGGACAGAAGTTTTGTCAATTTGAAAAGAAAAATTTAAACCGAAAGTTTAAGTATTAAGCTTGAACTTTGAAAAATACAAAAATATATTCAAAATAAAAAATAAGTGTATCATATGTTTTTTTCAGATTATATATAATTTTGATTCAGTTTGGGAATTATTTATAAACCATTTTTGTTTTTTTTATTTTCACTTTCTCGTGTATTTTGATATTTAATCTTTAAATTCTATTGATTTTTAAGTAAAATATGTAAAATGTAATATACAATAGACTCAGCACTGTATTGTGAATATAAAGGGTGATAGTTTGCTGACACCCAGCTGTATCATAAACATTGCTGAAATGCTATTTAATTGGTGAATATGTAAATATAAGATCTCAAATATCAAAATACACAATTTATTATTTTATTTTGAATATTTTTTGGTGTTTTTCAAAGTTCAAGCTTAATACCTTTTTTTTTTTTTTTTTTTTTTTTTCAAACTGGCAAAACTTTTGTCCCTGATTTGGTCCTAGTTGTTCTTATTCTAGTTCAGTAACTCTTATTCTGCATGTTTCAGTCTATTTGAACAGTTTTCATGCTGTAAAAACATTCTTGAGCCCAGCAAATTTTGCTTATTAAAATGATTGTTTCTGAACTCTGCTTAATTAAAAGAGCAAGCAAATCCCAATATTGTGTGTTTATTTTATTTCCTTTATTTTTCCTTTTAAAACTTACTTAACTAAACTGATAAATACAGCCAAATATTTTTGGTGTATCAAGTTTAGAATCTTGGAGAAACATTTCATAGCATTTTAAGTAAAGTTAACTTGAGCCCAGTAACCTTTAATCATAATAATGAGAATATTTTACTCAAAATTATACATTTTTTAACTTCATTAAACTCATAAAGACATCTTAATATAATCTTTGTTATTAAACTGAGAATATTTTACCTAAAATTACAGCTTTCAATCTTTGCTTAATTTTATTAAAGTTACTAAAGGAAAAACATATACCTTTTAAACTATATTAAACTAATGAATACATCACAATATTTCTGTGTTTTATGTTTAGAAGTTTGTAGAAACATTGCATATAAATTTGAGTTAAGTTAACTAAACTAAACTAAAGTTAATGACACAAATGGTCAAATTATCTTTACTTATTTTAATGAGAATGTTTTACCTAAAATTATATCTTTCAATCTTTTCTTAACTAAACTGATAAATGCAGCCATATATTTTGGCGTATTATGTTTAGACATTTGGAAGAACATTGCATATCAGTTTTAGTAAAGTAAAGCTCAATACTTGAGCCCAATAATGTTTACTCGTAATAATGAGAAGATTTTAGCAAAAAATTTATACCTTTTAAACTAAATTAAACGAGTGAATACATCCCAATATTTCTGTGTTTTATGTTTAGAAGTTTGTTGAAACACTGCATATAAATTTGAAGCAAAGTAAAAGGAGACTTGAGAACAGTAATCTTTGCTTATTATAATGAGAATATTTTACCTAAAATTATAGCTTTAAAACATTTAACTGCTAAATTAATATAATTATATTTTGTGTTTTATATTTAGGATTTTGTAAAAATATTGCCTATTAATTAAAGCCTTAAATTAATTAATATTTAATTAAAGACTTGAGAACAGTAATCTTTGTTATTAAACTGAGAGTATTTGACCTAAAATTACAGCTTTCAATCTTTGCTTAATTTTATTAAAGTTAGTAAAGGAAAAAAGTATACATTATTAAACTAAACTAAACTGATAAATACATCACAATATTTCTGTTTCATGTTTAGAAATTTGTAGAAACATTGCATATAAATTTGAGTTAAGTTGAAGAATAATTGATCTCAGAAATCGTTGCTCGTTATATTAAGAAATTTGTAGCAAAATTTGTACATTGTATACTAAATAAAAACTCATAAATACATCCCAATATTTCTGTTTTATCTTTAGAAGTTTGTAGAAACATTGAAACATTGTAACATTGTAGAAACAATCTCAGTAATCTTTGCTCATTATAATAAGAATATTGAACCTAAAATTACACATTTGTACTGATAAATATATCTCAATATGTTGTGTTTGTTATGTGTAGAAGTTTTACAAAAAAGTCTTATAAATTAAAGCAAAGTTAAATGAGACTTAAGACCAGTAATCTGTGTTCGTTTTAATGAGAATATTTTACCTAAAATTATACCTTTTAAACGTTGTTTAATTAATCTAATAAATACAGCCCAATATGGTGTGCATGCATTAGACTTAAAGGTTTGTAGAAACATTGCATATTAATTTTTATTTCACCTAAAATTATATATTTTAAATTTTAACTGCTTAATTAAGCGAATAAATACATACAATACAATAAATACCCAATAATTTGTGTTTATTCTGTTTACAAATTTGTAGAAACACTGCCTATATATTTGAGTAAAGTTAATAAGACTTGAGCAGTAATTTTAATAAAGCTCATTATAATGAGAATAATGAGAACATTTTACATATCATTATAGCTTTTAAACTAATAATTACTTGCCAATATGTTGGTTATGATATGTATCGACTTTTGCAGAAAAAAATGTCTTTAGCAATTTTAGCAAAATGTG
This sequence comes from Astyanax mexicanus, assembly GCF_023375975.1. Taxonomy (NCBI): domain Eukaryota; kingdom Metazoa; phylum Chordata; class Actinopteri; order Characiformes; family Acestrorhamphidae; genus Astyanax; species Astyanax mexicanus. Next base: position 130,075,784 of record NC_064408.1, on the reverse strand, counting down.
TACATTTTAAACTGAATTAAATTCATAATCACAATATTTCTGTGTTTTATGTTTAGCGTGGCGCGTTGCCATCATACACCCTGTCAACTGTCTATTTTTAAGCCTTGCGCACAAGTCCTTAAAATAGCAATGGACTTCTGGGATTTTTTAAGGCTGATGTGGTGGTCTGGAAATGAGGTGTGTTCAGGTAAATTTCTGGTGTGTTTCTATCTTGGCCGTCAATTATATAAAACTTAAAACTTTTAAAATACACAGAAATATGAAGTTATATGTTAGCGTTCGTTTCTTATCAACAGGGCAAATTTATTAAAATATTAAATATATTCATTCATTAACGAAAATCTGGTCCAGCGCTCAAAAAAGAGCGGGCGCGGCGTTGGATTACCTCTGTTTTCTTAAAAAGTCTTTTAATAAATAAGGTCGTATCAAGTGTACTAATTCATGGTATAAACTCACTATATTTACGTATAATTAATCAAAAGAAATCAATCAAAATGCGCTGCGCCTCTCTCTCTCTCTCTCTCTCTCTCTCTCTCTCTCTCTCTCTCTCTCTCTCTGTCTCTCTCTTTCGCAGCGCGGAGCTGAATTCAGCGCGAGGCAAATAATATAAACTCAGTTTAGTTAAATAAAATAAGATGAGTGAGGACCTGTAAAGTTAACCAAATATTATTGAATATAAAGGATAGTTTGAGGTTTTGATGAGCTTTTTTTGAGAAAGCCTTTGATTGTTTTAAATTAGTTTTTTAATACGTTTATATTTAATATTATTTATTTTTTAATTAATGTATTCACACACACACACACACACACACACACACACACACACACACACACATATATATATATTGTTTCCCATGGTTCCCATGTTTTTCGTTTATTCATTTAAATTTAATATTTTTTTATCCTTCTTATTATTTTACTTTATATTCACTACTATTACTTTTTTCTTCATAAGACATAAATTCTTTATTGTTTATGTATCAATTTTATGATCTTTTAAACATTTCCTATTTTTCCTTTTTTACGTGTATATTTTAATTGTCTATAGTAAATGTCAGTTTTTATTTCTAATTTTAAAAAATCCCTTTTAAACTGTAAATGCGAGTCCCTTTCCAGTGTTAATGATGGTTAATTGATTGATTAATATTTAATGTTGCAAACCCAGTTTTTACAGTTTTTACATACAGCTCATCAAAACCTCAACCTATCCTTTATATTTGACAATATTTGGTTAACTTTACAGGTCCTTACTCATCTTATTTTATTTAACTAAACTGAGTTTATGTTATTTGCCTCGCGCTGAATTCAGCTCTGCACTGCGAAAGAGAGAGAGAGAGAGAGAGGGGCAGCGCATTTTGATTGATTTCTTTTGATTATTTATACGTAAATATAGTGAGTTTATACCATGAATTAGTACACTTGATACGACCTTATTTATTAAAATACTTTTTTTATAGAAAAAAAAGGTAATCCCGCGCCGCGCGCGCTCCCAAACACCATACGCGAGCCTGCGGTCTTTTTTGAGCGCTGGAGCAGATTTTCGTTAATGAATTAATATATTTAATATTTTAATAAATTTGCCCTGTTGATAAGAAACGAACGCTAACATATAGCTTTATATTTCTGTGTATTTTAAAAGTTTTAAGTTTTATATAATTGACGGACAGCCCCAGAGGCCAGGGTGACAATGTGCTTTATTTTTCAGATATATAAAAAAAATAATAAAAGTGAATTTTTAGTTAAATAATAGCGAAGTGAAATAAAAAAAATATGTTTAGTCGATTTGTCCATTATGTTTATTCTTTATTTCTAAAACTCCAGCATTTGAGTGAGAGCATCTGTTAAAATTCACAGCAGAAAGCCCCTGTCTGCTGAAATTAAGTTATTAAGTCTGTGTACTGAACGTAAATATAAATCCTTATGCAGATTTTTAAGTATATTTTATTTTTATAGTTTGCTGAAGCCTCTGGGTAAGGTTTTTTTTTTTACTGTGGTAAAGAAATGATGGTATGTGGTATTTTGGAGCGCAGGGCAGGGTGATCATGATTCAGTTTTTGGTGCGCGACTGACCATTGAATTTCGACGTTCTTTCACAGGATCAATCGCGCAACGCGTTTTTCCGCCCCCAAGATAGAAACACACCAGACATTTACCTGAACACACCTCATTTCCAGACCACCACGCCCATCAGCCTTAATATATTCCAGAAGTTCATTGCTAGTTTAAGGACTCGTGTACAAGGCGTAAAAATAGACTGTTGATGGGGTGTACAATGGCAACGCGCCATGTCTTGCGCGGGGTGTAAGATAGGGCCCCTAATCTTAGTCATTTTTGCTTATTATAATAAGAATATTTTACGTAAAATTATACCCTTTATACTGATAAATACACCCCATCATGTTGTGTTTGATATGTTTAGAAAATGTCTTAGGAGGAAAATGTCTTATAAATTGAAGTAAAGTTAAAGGAAACCTGAGCCCAGTAATCTTTGCTCGTTATAATGAGAATATCTGAGTTTAATTAAGCAAACTAATGCATCCCAATATGTTGTGTGTGTATTAGTCTTAATTGTTTGTAGAAACATTGCATATAAGTTAACAAGCCTGGTCATTTTGCTTATTATAATGAGAATATTTGACCTAAAATTATAGTTTTAATATTTTAACTGCTTAACTAAAATATTAAATACATCCCAATATTTTGTGAGTGTCATGTTTAGAAATTTGCAGAAACACAGCAAATAAATTTGAATAAAGTTAACAAGATTGGAGTGCAGTAATCTAAAACTTTAAACTGCTTAATTAAAATGATAAATGCACTCTGATATTTTGTTTGATATTTGGGATTTTGAAAAAACACTGCTTATAATTTTTTTTTTAAATTAAGCAGACTTGAGAACAGTAATCTTTGTTATTAAACCAAAAAACTTAATTAAACTGATAAATAAAACTCAATATAAAAAAAAAATAAGAGAGCACTTAAAATGATGAGTTTCTTTGATTTTACCAAATTGAAAACCTCTGGAATATAATCAAGAGGAAGATGGATGATCACAAACCAACAAACCACCAAACTGAACTGCTTGTATTTTTGCACCAGGAGTAAAGCAGCATAAAGTTATCCAAAAGCAGTGTGTAAGACTGGTGGAGGAGAACATGATGCCAAGATGGAAACTGTGACCAGGGTTATTCCACCAAATACTGATTTCTGAACTCTTAAAACTTTATGAATATGAACTTGTTTTCTTTGCATTATTTGAGGTCTGAAAGCTCTGCATCTTTTTTGTTATTTCAGACATTTCTCATTTTCTGTAAATAAATGCTCTAAATGAGAATATTTTTATTTGTAATTTGGGAGAAATGTTGTCTGTAGTTTATAGAATAAAACAACAATGTTCATTTTACTCAAACATAAACCTATAAATAGCAACATCAGAGAAACTGATTCAGAAACTGAATCGCTCTCTTCATTTTTTACAGAGCTGTATTTACACTGTATATATTTAGACTCTTTTATTGACTGCATTACATCGCCATCTAGTGGTGGAAAAACACAACCTCTTATCTCCCTAAAAAAACATTTTACACTCAAATATTTGAAGTCCAAATTCAAACATTCAGATATTTTGAGTTGCATCCATTGCTGCCACAAATGTGCAATATGGAATTATTACCAATAGAATATGACTCTATTAACTCTATAAACTACAGACAACATTTCTCCCAAATTCCAAATAAAAAATATTCTCATTTAGAGCATTTATTTACAGAAAATGAGAAATGACTGAAATAACAAAAAAGATGCAGAACTTTCAGACCTTAAATAATGCAAAGAAAACAAGTTCATATTCATAAAGTTTTAAGAGTTCAGAAATAATCAATATTTGGTGGAATAACCCTGGTTGGTTTTTAATCACAGTTTTTTTCATGCATCTTGGCATCATGTTCTCCTCCACCAGTCTTACACACTGCTTTTGGATAACTTTATGCTGCTTTACTCCTGGTGCAAAAATTCAAGCAGTTCAGTTTGGTGGTTTGATGGTTTGTGATCATCCATCTTCCTCTTGATTATATTCCAGAGGTTTTCAATTTGGTAAAATCAAAGAAACTCATCATTTTTAAGCAGTCTCTTTTTTTTCAGAGATATATATATATATATATACATATATATGTTTACCTTTACCTTGATACTAGAAGACACTCCATGTCATTAAACCAGACCCACAGTACACTATTATGTATGCAGTGTTTTATTTTTTCAAATAAATAGTACTTTTGTGCAATTGCAAAAAATAGAAATAAAATATAATAAAAATATGAGCACAACTTAAAAAAATATATATAATTAAATTTAGATATGTGTATGATTTAGCCAAAGCTTTGCTGAATTTAGTGATTTAAATCAACCCTAGCTAATCTGAAGTGAATGTTTATATATATTTAAAGAGGAAAAGCTTTATTTTATTCATTTTTACAGTGAGCACCACAAATAACCAAACACTTTTGTATTATTACACGCAAATGTTTTTTTATTATTTCATTATTCAAGCTTAATTAGACATTATTAAGCTCTATCTGGACTGGATTGGTTTTTCAGGAGGTTCCCTTTGGGGTCATTTTCTCTTTTATGTATTTTTGTTTTTTTTTATCTTCTGTGATTTTATTCCCGTCCAGAACGATCATGTACGTGTTTTTCTCAGACGTCCTCTGAGAAAATTACAGGCTGAATTATCTACTGTTTTTCTCTGAACTCCGTGCTCCTCCGGTAATTTTAGTCCCGTCCGGACGCACATCTCTGAGTTTCGTCTCCTCGCCTTTAATAAAATAGATATTTGTCCACTGCTGCGCACCGTAATTACACTTTGGACGCACCACGGTTTCCACGGAGATCCACATTAAAAAACACAACACCGAGAGGAAATGGAGGAGCTACAGAACGCTGTGATGTCATGTGACTGAGAAAACCAAAAAACTAGCTTAGTTAGTTCAGCCTTTTCATAATGTATAGTAGGGAGAGCCGTATTGTCTTTTACACACAATAATATCGTAAAAAAATTCTGACATGATGAAAAAACACTCCATATTATAATATTGTGATATTTTTGAAACATTGTACTTATTTAGCTATTTACTTTATGTACTTGTAATTATTTATTTGCAGTTTATATTCACTAAATTTACTTGACTTTAGTTTTGGGGCAGATTTCTGCAATTATATATATTTATATTTTTGTTTTATTATCATCATTTTATACAATATCTTGATAAGTTACTGTTTACAAATAGAAAAAAAGGTTTAATATTGCTATTAGCTGCCGGAGTCCTGAGAGAGCACAGTTGGTCTTGCTCTCCCTCTGGGTGGGTACAGTACAGTAGATGGCGCTCTCTGTTTCCCCTCATCACTCCTAGGGTGATGTGGATCAGCACAAGAATGCGTCTGTGAGCTGATGTATCAGAACCGAGTTGCTGCGCTTTCCTCCGAGCGTTAGCGCTTTTTGACTCGGCAAAAAGAGTTAAAAAGAGGCGGAGACTGACTTCACACGTATCGGAGGAAGCATGTGCTAGTCTTCACCCTCCTGGTGTTGGGGGGCATCACTAGTGATAGGGGGAGTGCTAATGTGAGGGTTGGCCGTGTAAATTGCGGAGAAAATGGGATAAAAAAAAAAACACAATTATAGATTTTTTTGTTTCTACTGAATGCATGAAACTGATATAATTACGTTAAATAATACTTTAATATGCATCATGCTGCAGGAGTTCATTCTTAAAATTAATTTATAACATGTTTATTAAAAAAAAGTAAAAAAAAGTCTATGAGGCTAAAACAGAACTAGAAGTTAAAGTTGGGCAATTTACTTTGGGTTTTTCTCCAGAACACTTTTTGGGGCGTTTATCTTGTTGCAGTAGTTTGTTCTTGGGATTTTTTTTAAAAAATGTCAGTGGTTAGCTATATCGCCAAAAATATCTTTATTGTTAAAAATAATCCCTACATCCTTAAATATCGTGATATTTTTTACAGCCATCCACAGCATTAGGACTGTATTTTTATAGCTACAATATAAGAGGAAAAGGTAAGATGGCAGTGCTAAAACATTTCATATTGTTCTGTGTTGAGGAAATTAGCTTTTAAAAATATATATATATATTTAAAAACTATAGTTTTACTCGCTTGCTCCAAGGGGGCCTCTGGAGCGCCCCCTGGTGTTTAAATAGGCCTGACCCAGAACACTTTATCGAGTGGGTATTCTTTTCTGTAGAGATTCTCTGCCTGCACGCGCACTTTAGACCCGCCCATAAAGACCTCTGATAGGCTAAACGCACAGGAACAGGCGACAGGATGAAATTTGACTTTCATAATAAAAGCCCTGGTGCCAGAAGTACCCAGGATTTGCCTAAAATGAAGATATTTGATTTTCACTGATTTAAAACACGTTATTTACACATTATAATACATTAATAATTAATAAAAAAATTACATAGTCTAAATTATCTTCATTCCTACAGCAATATAATTTGAAACTTACATCATTAATGCTATAGAGAGTGTTTCAAGACATCAGTGTTTTTATGTCTTTATTAACTTTATATTGTGAGCTATAGATAACGTAATATTTAAACATTTACCTCAGCAGTGCTATTCAAATCATACATTTACCTCAGCACTGCTATTCTAATCATATATTTACCTCAGCAGTTCTATTCTAATCATAAATTTACCTCAACAGTGCTATTCTGATCATACATTTACCTCAGTAGTGCTATTTTAATCATACATTTACCTCAGCACTGCTATTCTAATCATACATTTACCTCAGCAGTGCTATTCAAATCATACATTTACCTCAGCAGTTCTATTCTAATCATAAATTTACCTCAACAGTGCTATTCTGATCATACATTTACCTCAGTAGTGCTATTTTAATCATAAATACCTAAGCCGTGCGTCTCTAATTATAAATTTACCTCAGCCCTGCTGCTCTAATAATACATTTACCTCAGCAGTGCTATTCCATTTATAAATGTACCTTAGCAGTGCCAGTCTATTCATACTGTTATAATCATACATCAGCTGTGCTGCTCTGCTAATAAATTCCCCCCAGGAGTGCTGTTCTAATCATACATTTACCCCAGCAGTGCTATTCTAATTATACATTTACCTCAGCAGTGCTATTCTAATTATACATTTACCTCAGCAGTGCTATTCTAATTATACATTTACCTCAGCAGTTCTATTCTAATCATACAGTTACCTCAACAGTGCTTTTTCTAAGCTTACATTTACCTCAGCAGTTCTATTCTCACACACATTTAGCTGGTTCTGGTTTAGTAGTCTTCTGGTTTGAAGGTAAAGCCTAACGTTAGAGGAATCACCTCAATATGACTAAAAATAGAATATAAAACTTTTTCTTCAGGTAATTGTAATAGAACCCAGATGTAATGAACAATGAACAAACCCTTATGTGCTTATTCTCATAAATTAATTTATTTTACTGCATACCAATACACTTTTAGTGATTATTATCAATAATCATAGATTTATATCAGTATTAAAATGTAGGTATTATTAAAATTTTGTCTTCTGCGTTTACAATCCATTCCGAATAAAGATCAGTTGATCAACGATGACATTTCATTTAATTTTATTGCATCCAGTTAAAGAGCAATCGTGGCTTCCAGCTGACGGAGGATGAAGAGTTTAATCAGATCAGAGGAACTCCATACACCTCCACCTCACACAGCGTGAGATACTCCCTCCGTCCGGAAATCACCACGTTCACGTAGCGTCCCTCCATCCCGTTACACTGGAAGGTCACAGTTGGAGAACCAGTGGACTCGATCACACCACACCTACAGAGACAGGAACCAGGACAGGGAGGCTACTGTTATTGATCTGATAGTCTAATAATCTGATAATCAGATAATCAATTAGACAAACTGAAGTAGGGTATAAAACAATGAGCGTCGAGTGATGACCAGTCATTTCTTATGCATAATGCAACTTAGCAACAAGCAACAAATCAAGGTGAGGTCAATTGTAAGTCGATTTTCCACTGGAGATCCAATCGTTTACTCAGCCTGTGCCGTATCATTTCATGCGCCCTCTCTCCGGAGTGTATTTCTAAGTAAATTTAAAGCAAGAAGTACACGCTCCCGAGAGTGGGTGCTTTTCACGGCGGCGGTGCAGATCTTCAGCTGAATTCAGCACCCCTGCCAGGAAAAGCACCCACTCGAGAGAGAGGCTGCAGGTGACATCACTATTTTTCATTATTTCTTAGAAGTCAGCATAGCTTAGAACAGCATCTTGGGTATTTCCATTTTCTTAAAAAAGTTAAGGCCACGAAGACGTACGTGCTCGCTCCCGAGAAGGGGTGCTTTTCCTGGCGGGGTGCTGAGTTTGGCAGAACACCGGTACGACCCGTTACCCCGGTTACAGTTTCTGTCTCAGTCTTAATTCACATTATCATGCTGCTAAAGCAAAACTTGCACTCTGGACTTCATGCTGCTTCTACCTGCCTACTCTCTCTATTTATTTTTTGTGTATTTATCTTTATCTATTTTGTATATTCTATTTTTCTTGTGTACCTTTATTTTGTTACCCTATTTTATCTATATTTATCTATTTTAACAACTGCTCCTGGCTGCAAACTGGATCGTAAGATCACAATTTCGTTCCACCTCATGTACCACATGTGATGCGAATGACAAGTAAATCTCTTTGAATCCTCAAATCCTTGTTTCCATTTTTTTTGACACTGCAAAAGCGCCCTCCTGTGGTCACTGAGGCTTATAATTAAGTTTAAATAGAGACATAGATCCAAATATTCTAACCCCACTATCCCAGCACTGAACTCCTTTATCACTGCTGCTGTCCATTTTGCCTTCTTCTAATTTTGGAAATTTGGATATGTATTGAATTTGAATTCTGAAATGATCATTACATCAAGCATTTTATATCTAAGCAAAGTCCAATTAAAGGCAGTTAACCTCGGGTTGTTGTTTCCATTGTCCTCTAGATTGTCTCCGATTCTGATTTCAGCTCCTTTCAGTCTTGAAGCGTAGACGTCCTGAGAGTTGGTGACGCTGACGGAGAAAACCTTGTGTCGTTTCAGAAGGTCGACTCTCCACCAGGGGCTGAGGTCATAGTTAGTGAATGAGCAGGAGCCCGGTCCATTTCGGTTTCCATCAATGGCACCAGATGCAAGGAAATATCCATAAAGGCTGGACTGCGTAGCTGTTCCCTGCACTGCCGCATTCTGTCCTGCACAGAAAATGAGAAGAAAAGTACAGTTAATTTAAAAAACACATTATATACAACCTAGACGGATGTCAACAGTCAGAATAGTAAATAAAATAACATTGCTGTTCCCGTAAATGAGCTGCTGGAACTCCTTCACAGCGTCAACCAGCAGCTCAGTTTCCTCGTCCAGGGAGCTCACCTGACTCTTAAAGAGAATGATGAGCAAGAGACACACTGATTGGTTTACTATACCCACTATACCCAAAGCGAACACACAAAAGTACCTGCATTTTGTGCATTTCGAGCTGCACAGTGTGTACTTTTCCTATCGTTACAATAGCAAAGACACACTGGCACGCCCTAAATCAAGCTAATTGGTGCACGGTTGACGACTTGCCTACACATCCTTAAAATACGGCCTTTGGTCTGGATGCTCAAATCTGATTTCATGACAGCCAACGACCTTATCAGATCCAGAGTGAAGGAAGTGCGGGGGTCAAAGAAGAACACCAAGGGTTAGATACTGACATCAGGACATTCCTGTAATTTTTATTTTCAGGCTAACCTTCTAGAAACGTTTTCAAAAAGTTTGCAAAACATTCTTATAATGTTCTTTTAACACAACTGATATGTGAAACAAATACAACTGGTCTGCAGTTGAAACACAACTTTACAAATTACCTAAACTACATAAGAAATTTACCAAGTTTCTGAATATCTGACTCGGTTTCTGACTCCACCATGGTAATAAGATTGTCTGTAGCAATTGGCATGCATCTAAACAATTGATTCAGGCAAATTAGGCACTGGTTTGTGTTTATTTATTTATTTTTCCTTTCTTCTTGGGTTTACCTGCTTAAAATTCAACTGTTCTACAATTGGGTTCAACATCCCTCTGTGCTGGAGAGCTGCTAGTCTGTAGCGCTCCATCCAAATACACTACACTTTACAAAAAAAATAAATTTTGTGGCCCACCACGTAATGGCTTGGAAAATATCTGGCCAGCAGCCAAACCTAATTCCCCACCCCTGATGTAAATTTTGAGGCTGTAGAGCTGGTTGGGTCTTATGTAAAAGGCTGGAGTTCCTTTTTCTTCCTCACCATGTGGAGTGGGATACCCATATACTTCAACCTCGCACAGTATGAGCATTCGTTTATTTCCAGGTATGATCACGTTGACGTAACGTCCTGAGACTCCTTTGTCCCAGGTGAATGTGTGGGATCTTCCTGGGGGAATGGAAGTGATTACCCCAACCCTGGAAAAAAGAAAAGAAAAGTAAAAGTAAAAACAGTAAAAATTGAAATACAAGGTTATTCATTGCAGTAGACATTTTTTAGGCCTTTCTTACCGTAGGTTGCTGTTTCCGTTGTTGATTAAAGAGTTTCCTACATGAACCTCAGCTCCATTGATGAGCTCTGAACAGCTGTCTCCTCGATTAGTGATGACGATGGAGGTTATCGTGTACTCGTCCAGCAGGTCGACCCTCCACCAAGGGTTCTGCTGCCAGTCAGTCGAGGAACACGACCCATGGTAGTAGTTTGGATCTGTATTTCCATCTATAGCGTTGTAGGCGTGACCATGTCCTGTATAAGGGTATTCGACTAAGTCTGACTGAGTGGCTTTTCCACGGAGAGCCAGATTTTGCCCTGGAAAAAATAGAATAGTGTAGTTAATAAATGGTACAAGTAAAGCTCAGTTGAAACATCTGCTCATAATCTAAAACTACTGCAAACATCTGAGTATTTAAGTACTCTTAAATAAGAGTAGGGTCTAAAATCTGATTAAGAAATCTGATCAAGAGAGCTGGATTTGAGAAGTATTCTGGGACTTCTCTACTTTTGTGACCCCCCTGCGGTCCACATGGACCCGTTTTCTGATGTCTTCGTTTATGACTCGGTTGACTCACGTGAGTCCCAGTGGCCAACTCAGCATCATCTCATCATCTCAGCTTCATCTTCATCTCCTAGGTGTGAAGGGCTTGCTCATGCTTCTCTGTTGTCCGATCCATACAGTGCCACCAAAAGTAAGACTGACATATGACCGTCTTGTACACCTTTGCCTTGAGGTAGATTGCCATTCTCTTGTCGTCTCACCTGGTGCCACTTCATCCACGCTGCGTTGACATGAGCTCTGGCATCTGGGAGGGTCTTGTTCTTTTCCCGGTGCTTTTCCATCAACAAACTGGCGCCATTGATGGCATTGGCAGTGTTGCAGCCCTTGACGGTGCCGCATTGATTCGACATGATTGTCACCAGTGGGCGTATTCGATTGTCCAGGACGCATTCAAAGATCTTTATGGCGTGGCAGAGCAGTCGTATTGGTCGATAGCTGGTGCACTCGGTGGCGTCCCCCTTGGCCTTCCAAATGGGCACCGTGATTCTCGTTGTCCAGGCCTGGGGAGGGGTGTCCTTGGCTGTGATCTAGTTGAACATCACCTCAAAATAAGTGACCTCGCGGTCACCCATCAGCTTCAATGCTTCGACTGTGATATTGTCTGGTCCAGTGTTTTTTCTGCTCTTAATTTTCTTTAGGACATTTCAAACTTCCGTGATGGTGATTGGTGCGACAGGTCCCAAAAGAACCCAAAAAAGCATCCAGGGACTGGGTCTGCAGGTGGGATGGGTGGGTGCAGGAATTCTTCGGTGCTGATTCCAGCAAAGTAGTTCAAACAGCACTGCAGGATGTTTTTGGGATCTCTCAGGATCTGTCCATCAACTTCCTTGATCTACACAGTTGGTTCATGTCGACATCTTGTTTCGCTCGATGGTGGGCTTTGGCAAGGCGGTAGATGTTGTTAGCCCCCTCGGTGGTCTCAAGCTGGTCGTACAGGGCCAGGTAGTGCCAGCTTTATGCAGCAGCTACCGTCCTCTTCGCTGCCGATTTCAGGGATTGGTATTAGGTGTAGTCGTCAGGGATCCGCAATTGCCACCACATCTTGAAAGCCAGCTTCTTTGCTTTTATTGCTGCCTGAACCTCCTCATTCCACCACCACACTTGTTTGACGATGTGCTTTTTTCCGGTTTCATCGAGCCGACGATGCTCTAAGCCTTTTTTTGCACGGATTTGACCATCTCTGTCCACTTGTCCTCCACGGGTTTGTCCACATTTACCGCCTGCGTGTGAAGCGCGGTTGCCAGCTGCTCCTTTCGGTCCTGTCCGACGTTTGGGTTCTTTCAACTTGGATGCTGGGGAGCCACAGAATCATGCGGGATCACTTTGGTGTCCATCACCATCTTCAGGTCTTGCCGCTGGACCATCCAGTAGTCGCAGTGGCAAGTGGCAAGGTGCGAGGGCCTCTTTTTGAAGAACGTGTTGGACACGGCCAAGTTGTGCGTCTCCGCAATGTCCAGGATGCGCTGGCCGTCATTGTTCCACATGCCAAGACCACGTCCGCTCCCACATGACCGTTGAGATCTCCTCCAATCAGGATATGTTCGTCCGGGGCGAAGGTCTGAATGACCTTGTCCAGCTTCTCCCAGAAGTCATCTTTTTCCCGTTGCTGCAGCCAGCCTGTGGTTCTGGTGGCTTTCCTCCCTGTAATAGAAGCGGCTATATCCTTCGCCAATCTCTGTCGCTTTGCTTCCGGTTCATTTGCATCACTGGCCAGGAAGGCAAACCAGCGTCTCTACTTTCTCCGCAAGCTGAGAAGAGCTGGAGCCCCCACCCCCATCATGACCACTTTCTACAGAGGGGCCATCGAGAGCATCCTGACCAGCTGTTTCACCGTGTGGTACGGGGCCTGCACAGCATCCTGCCGCAGGACCCTCCAGCGCATCGTGAGAGCAGCTGAGAAGATCGTTGGCACCTCTCTCCCCTCCCTTCAGGACCTGTACAGCTCCCGCCTCACGCGGAAAGCCCTCCGTCTGGCAGGAGATCCCTCCCACCCACTACACAGCTTCTTCAGCCTGCTGCCATCAGGGAGAAGACTGCGGAGTCTCGGGTCTAGGACCAGCAGACTGCGAGACAGCCCCATCCATCAGGCTGTGAGGATGCTGAACTCTCTTCCTGCTCTACCCCCCATCCCAATCCTGCCCACAGCACACACACTCTCATCATCCTGACCCCACATCCTCCCACCAACACAGTACTGAAACTCTGCACTAGAACACACACAGTACTGTAACTTTTGTAAAAGGACCTGCACTACACACCCAATACCTGCACTACTGTTACGCTGCACTGTCATACACACTTTAATTCCCCAAGAACTGGGAACTTTAAGAACTTTACCAGCCTTAAGCTAGATGCAACATTGCACTACTGTTATACGGGTTCTATTTATATTGTCACTTGATCTTAATCACCATTAATATTGCACTATTATCTTCTGTCTCACAAATGTCTATTGTGTTTTTGTTGTATTGTACATATAGTGTCTCCCACTCATTTAGATTTAGATTATATATTTATTTCTTTTTATTTCTATTTATATATCTATTTCACCCCCACCACTACTGCACCTTGTTCTGTCTCATGTATGTCTGTGTCCCTGCTGCTGTATTGTACACATAGTGTCTCCCCTTTTTCTTTATTATCCATTATCTGTACTTGCTGTAAAATTGGGAAGGAGAGTAACGTAATTTCAATTCTATGTATGTCCTGTACATATGCAGCATTGACAATAAAACTACTTGACTTGACTTGACTTGATTTGTATTCTTGCAGGCAGTGGATGTTCTATTTCTTGAGTACTTAAGCCAATTCTCGACTGCGTCCAGCCAAAGGTCCGATTGATTGTTCCAAGTCGTAGGTAGACTAGCTTCTTTAACCCGTCGCGACTGTTGACGGGTAGCCCTTGTCCATTTCTCACGTCGCTTGGGCAGGGGCAGTTCGTGTCGCCTCGGGGGAACGTCCTAGCTTGTCGGTTGAAATTTCTGGAAGGCATATTCAATAAATACGTAATAATAAATACTGGCGTGTTGTTCCGCCTGTCATCAAAGACCATCACCGTTGGCCAAGTTCCGAAGTCCTTGTTACTAGCCGTCACTGCGAGGAGACGGTGATTAGGTTTTGCCAGCCTAGTTCTTTTGCTTTTGTATCGTACTTAAATTTTAAATTTTTTCTAAATGATAATTTCATGTATTAAGGGACAATCCAATATAATGTGAGAGGATGCTGTGGATGATCATAAACAGGACGTTTATGCTGGAAAATCCTCCAATTTGTCTGAAATAAAACAATTCTGTAAAGAAGAGTGGAACTAAATTCCTCCACAGAGATGAGAAAGACTCGACATCAGTTATCATTAAAGATTGATTACAGTTGTTGCCGTCAAGTGTGGCTAAACCAAGTTATTAGATTTAGGGGGAAAATACTTTTTCACACAGGTCCACTGGTTTGGATATATATTTTTTTCCTTAATATATGAAATTATCATTTAAAACAAGATTTTTATATTTACTCAGGTCATATTTGTCTGATATTAAAATGTGTTTGTTAATCTAAAAAATGTACATATCATAAAAATGCAAAAACTAAAGAAATCTGCAGGGGGGGGAAATATATCTTCTTAAAACACACTGCTGTACTGTAAGTGTTAGTATTGTGCATTATGTAGAGTATTTTTATTGATGTATATTTACCTTTTATGGGAGTGGCTTCAGTGAAACCAGTCACTGTAATGATTCCAAACAGGTACAATATCTGACGATACATTTTTCTAAAAAATATATAAAAATATATACACAATGTTAAGGTAAGAAATATTATCATTTAATATTTGGACATAATCTCAAACAGTTTAGCTGACATTGATATTGCCCATCGAGTTAATTTAGCTAGAAAATTATGATTTATTTTATAATTTATTATAATTTTAGTGACTCTGGTTTTGTATTATATATGGTTTATTATTAAGAATGTTTAAGCATTTTTATTCTCCAATTCCAATAATTCAATATTTCAAATAATTACAGCTCACCGTTCTTTAAAATTACATTACATTACATTACATTACATTACATTACATTTGGCAGACGCTTTTGTCCAAAGCGACTTACAATATTGAAGTACAAAATTAATAGGAATTTAGATAACCCATTTTTAGATAGGGCTTAAAGGAGGTCAAAGGGAAATAAAGGGATAGAGAAGTGAAGGAGGGGAAGAAGGAAATGGGGTTAGAAGTAGTTAGTGTGTTAACAAAATAAATGTGCAAACAATATTATATATATTATATATATTATATTATGTTTCTTCATTATATCAATGGCATAAAATATTGAAAGTGTCTTAAAATAACAGCAATTTAATTTATTAAACAAAATCTTATTAATAAGTCTAGTGGCAGATTTGTGGGTAGCCCAAATGGCCTTACAAAAAACTAAACTTTATTTAGTGTAAATTGTATTATTTATTAATATAAATAAACTATTCAACTTAGCCCTGCAGCACTACAGACAAGGCAAAAAAACATTATGTTGCAACTATGCTGCGACTCAAAAACTGCATTATATTAATGATAAAATATTAATATATATATGAATAATTCTGAGACTCACCTTTTTTCTCAGTGGAGCTGCAGAAGCTCTGGGAGACGTGATCACTTCCACTGAAGAGCCTCGTCTGAAGATCACAGAGCTTTATATATCATTTTAAACAGTGAAAACGGGGGATATTTATGATGAGAAAATAGGATATAGTTATGAAACGCTGCTGTAATGTGTGTGTGCTGATGGGTGAGGGCTTAATCTGTGTGTATTCTGAATTAGGCACCACCAAAAGTACACAATGTATAATATATAATAATAGCGCTGAACATCTGCTCTAACATGAGTTCAAGAGTTTAACACTGAACTGGACTGTATGTATTTATTTTGGTAAAAACTTCTGGTCTGAAGACTAAACAGCAATAAAACAGCAGTGTCAATATTAACTCAGTAAAACAGTAAAACTGTCTCGGATTAGCTGCACTATATGGACAAAATATTAATTTGTATTGAGACACATATAGATTCCAAAAAAGTAGCGTATTTTTTAAATGACATCCCATTCTAAACCCATAGTCATCAGTGTGGAGTCGGTCCCCCTTTATGTTTGTACTATATGGAGAAAAATATTGAGACACTGACAAGAGCAGAGACAAGAGCGTCCATTTACAGCTACACTATATCAGAAATGTTGTTTAAAATATTTTACATTATTCAAAGTATCTCCTCTTGTTTAGATGATGAGTTTTGAACATCTCTGCTGGGTTTTCTCAGTCGGTTTTATGAGGTAGAGTCACCTGGAATTCAGGCTTTCAGTTAACAGCTGTGCTGAACTCATCAAGAGTTAATTACTTGAATTTCTTGTCTCTTAATAAAGTGTTTGAGAGCATCAGTTAAAGTAAAGTAGTGAAGAGGTAGAGTTACAGGTATACAGTGAATAGTGAATATTTGAATAATGTTCGAATCCATCAAAAACTTTATGATGATGAAACTGGCTCTCATCAGGATAACGGAATGTTCTGTGATGTCATGGAATGTTCTGTGACGTCATGGAATGTTCTGTGATGTCACAAAATGTTCTGTGATGTTTTTTCTGATGTTTCATCTGATGTATTAATTGTTTATTTTATTGTTTTTTTCATTATATTAAAATGTTCTGTACTGTAGATTAATACTAAACTCATTCAAACTTTTAAGAAAGATGTATGGAGTTATATTTTATACGTTTTATATTTTACTTTCTTCAAAGTAGCTCCTCTTGTTCAGATGATCAGTTTTGAACACCATTTTCTCAATCAACTGGAATTCAGGCTTTATATGAATAGCTCTATTTGAGTAATGTTCGAATCCAGGTTATGAGAAGCAACAACTACTCAACCAAGTAAAGAAAAAATGACTTTAAGAAAAAAATGAAGGTCAATCACTCAAAAAGAAGGAATTTCAAGAACTTTAAAAAGTATCCTCAAGTGCAGTTGCAAAAAAAAGACCATCAAAAACATTATGAAAATGGAACTGGCACTCATCAGGACCAGTTGTACAGGATGAGTTCATCGGAGTTACCAGACCCAGAAACCACAAGCATCTAAATATAAGAGATATCGAAATCAAAAAGATAAGAGCATCTAAAAGCTTCTTCACAGAGTATTGTAGTTTGCTTTTAAGTTACTACATGATTCATTATGTGTTCCTTCATAATCTGATAGATCACTTCTCTATTCATTTACTATGTAGAAAAAAAATAAAAATGAAAAAGGTGTGCCCAAACTTTTGACTGGCACTTTAGACCATGCAATTGATCTGAAAAACTACATGAACAAAACACAGTAATCTTTTCATATCAAATACAATGATTTTACCGTTTATAATAAAAAATAATGAACCCAGATCACACAGTTTTGTGCAAAGCAGATTTATTACTGATTTACTATTATTTTATTAATCACCTCTTATTGACCACTGTATAATCAACATTTCATACTTTTAATCATTTGTTCATTTTCGCGTGACTTATATTTATTAAGGATGTCATTATTTCTGTGAGGGATCTAAACGTACATAATAAAAATACTTTAATAGATGTCAGTGTAAAATTATTTTATCCAAAGTCCTTTTGAAGCATTTCTATTGGTCCATGAAGCATGAAATTCTAGTTGAGTGTTAAAAACGTTGGTCTTTTTGAATTATGTGAATTTGAATTTTTTGGAAAATTAAAAAATATATGATTTTTTAAAATCGTAGCATATATATTTTTTCTTTTCTTGATTGCAAAATTGCTGAATTCATGTATTGATTCTGTGAGTGAGGTCTAGGTTCGGATATGCACTGTTTGGAAATACATACAGTAAAAAAATTATTATCTATTTATTTATTATTATCTATTTTATTATCTAGTTTAGGGGTCGGCAATAGGAATTATTATCTGGTCCGTGAGGTTGTTTATAATGAACTATAATAAACGATAATGAAACAAATAAAATAATTAAAAACTTCACTGGAGAGCTTTTGTTTACATCCCTCCCCTGTGTCTCGTTTTTCCGCCTGTTCTTGGGCTCTCTATCTACTTATAAGGGCGTTTTTTCCCGGTCATGTCCCAATTCACTAGTTGGGGCAGCGGTAGTGTATTGGAGCGCGACCCTGACGACACGGGTTGGATCCCCCGTGAGGAGCGGTGTGTTTATTTATTTATTTATTTATTTCTACTTGGGTTTATCTGCTTTGAGATCAACTGTTCTGCAATTGGGTTCAACAATCCTCTGGGCTGGAGAGATACTAGTCTAAAACACAATTTTCTTTTTTACCCCTGATCTGGATGGTGCTTAACCCTCCTATTATCTTTGGGGTTTCTTTTCTTTCAACGTTAGCACAACCATTAAACGTTAAATGTTGATTTAATGTTGTCTCAAAGTTGAAACAACAGCATACATTACCTAATCATATTTCAACCACATTTCAACGTTGAAAGTCGGTTGTGTGGAGCTGGGTTAATATTGAAGTCTGAACATCAGCAAAGCCCCGCCCATATTAACCTCGGCACCACCCTGCCAGAACACGTGCGATATAATAATGGAGATACCACACCGTCCACCCTCCACAAGCTAAACTAAGATTTGAACTGAGGACTCCATCCAGAGAAAACTGGAAAGGCTTCTAACCTCCAGCGGAAGTGATTCTATCTACCTAAAAAACAACTCAATTAAGATTCTAAATAATAAGGACGTCTGACTGTATTCAGTTGTAAAGGAACTGTGGGGTTGTGTAAAAGTATGTAATGTAATGCACTTTAAATCCTTAATGTATTGTAATGATATGGTTTTGGTCACCTGATTGTCTGTTTTGTGTTGTAGTGCAGTATGCCCTCAATCCAAGAAAAATTTCTCCTTGGGAGATGAATAAAGGAACTATGACTATGTTAAAATTTGACCGGGAACACTAAAGTAAGGGGCAGGAGGTGAACACGACAGGAGGGTTAAAAGGATTTCACATTCACTGAAATAATTAAGACATATTTAAATCAAGAACATCCTAACAGGCCAAGCTACATGTTACCATAGAAACCCTTCTTTAAAATCACCTTCACAATTCTTGCATGTGTTGAACTTGTGAGTTCTTTTTTTTGCAGTCATGAGCAGACAGACAGTCTCATGCATTGTCATTGAAGATGATTTTGCTCCGGAAGGCTCGGTTCTTCTTTTTGTACAATGGAAGAAAGTGGTCAGTCAGAAACTCTATCGTCGCTGTCCTATAAAAAAAACACTTTAATCCATTTTTGTTGATTTTTAGTTTACTACATAATTTGAACAATCAAACTGTCTCTTACACTGTGCCAAAATTTCTTGATGAACGGACCAATAGAAACTCTTCAAAATGACCTGAAATAAACTCTTTTTACATTGACTTCCATTAAAAGTTGACAAGGTTTTTTTTCTCTCCTGTAAAGTTGCTGTTTTGGAGAAAAGTGTTTTTCATTATACTTTTCTGAGGACCCTAAAAGAGCTACCCCTCTATCTCCATGACTCCGCCCCAAAACATGACCCCGCCCCAAAACATGACCCCGCCCCCTCCTCGCTGATTTTGTAGCTTGTTGGGACTTTGTGACATCCACCCACCATCCACTACTCCATCCACCCACCATCCACCCACCCACCATCCACTACTCCATCCACCCACCATCCACTACTCCATCCACCCACCATCCATGTAGACCATCCACTACTCCATACACCCATCATCCACTACTCCATCCACCCACTATCCACTACTCCATCCACCCACCATCCACTACTCCATCCACCCACCATCCACTACTCCATCCACCCACCATCCACCCACCATCCACTACTCCATCCACCCACCATCCACTACTCCATCCACCCACCATCCATGTAGACCATCCACTACTCCATACACCCATCATCCACTACTCCATCCACCCACTATCCACTACTCCATCCACCCACCATCCACTACTCCACCAACCCACCATCCACTACTCCATCCACCCACCATCCACTACTCCATCCACCCACCATCCATGTAGACCATCCACTACTCCATACACCCATCATCCACTACTCCATCCACCCACTATCCACTACTCCTTCCACCCACCATCCACTACTCCATCCACCCACTATCCACTACTCCATCCACCCACCATCCACTACTCCATCCACCCACCATCCACTACTCCACCCACTAATCACCCACTACTCCATCCACCCACCATCCACAACTCCATCCACCCACCATCCACTACTCCATCCACCCACCATCCATGTAGACCATCCACTACTCCATCCACCCACCATCCACTACTCCATCCACCCACCATCCACTACTCCATTCACCCACCATCCACTACTCCATCCACCCACCATCCACTACTCCATCCACCCACCATCCATGTAGACCATCCACTACTCCATCCACCCACCATCCACCCACCCACCATCCACTACTCCGTCCACCCACCATCCACTACTCCATCCACCCACCATCCACTACTCCACCCACTAATCACCCACTACTCCATCCACCCACCATCCACAACTCCATCCACCCACCATCCACTACTCCATCCACCCACCATCCATGTAGACCATCCACTACTCCATCCACCCACCATCCACTACTCCATCCACCCACCATCCACTACTCCATTCACCCACCATCCACTACTCCATCCACCCACCATCCACTACTCCATCCACCCACCATCCATGTAGACCATCCAATACTCCATTCACCCACCATCCACTACTCCATTCACCCACCATCCACTACTCCATCCACCCACCATCCACTACTCCATTCACCCACCATCCACTACTCCATCCACCCACCATCCACTACTCCATCCACCAACCATCCATGTAGACCATCCACTACTCCATACACCCATCATCCACTACTCCATCCACCCACTATCCACTACTCCATCCACCCACCATCGACTACTCCACCAACCCACCATCCACTACTCCATCCACTACTCCATACACCCATCATCCACTACTCCATCCACCCACTATCCACTACTCCTTCCACCCACCATCCACTACTCCATCCACCCACTATCCACTACTCCATCCACCCACTATCCACTACTCGATACACCCATCATCCACTACTCCATCCACCCACCATCCACTACTCCATCCACCCACCATCGACTACTCCACCAACCCACCATCCACTACTCCATCCACTACTCCATCCACCCACCATCCACTACTCCATCCACCCACCATCCACTACTCCGTCCACCCACCATCCACTACTCCATCCACCCACCATCCACTACTCCACCCACTAATCACCCACTACTCCATCCACCCACCATCCACAACTCCATCCACCCACCATCCACTACTCCATCCACCCACCATCCATGTAGACCATCCACTACTCCATCCACCCACCATCCACTACTCCATCCACCCACCATCCACTACTCCATCCACCCACCATCCACTACTCCATCCACCCACCATCCATGTAGACCATCCACTACTCCATCCACCCACCATCCACTACTCCATTCACCCACCATCCACTACTCCATCCACCCACCATCCACTACTCCATCCACCCACCATCCATGTAGACCATCCACTACTCCATACACCCATCATCCACTACTCCATACACCCACTATCCACTACTCCATCCACCCACCATCGACTACTCCACCAACCCACCATCCACTACTCCATCCACTACTCCATACACCCATCATCCACTACTCCATCCACCCACTATCCACTACTCCTTCCACCCACCATCCACTACTCCATCCACCCACTATCCACTACTCCATCCACCCACTATCCACTACTCGATACACCCATCATCCACTACTCCATCCACCCACCATCCACTACTCCATCCACCCACCATCGACTACTCCACCAACCCACCATCCACTACTCCATCCACCCACCATCCACTACTCCATCCACCCACCATCCACTACTCCGTCCACCCACCATCCACTACTCCATCCACCCACCATCCACTACTCCACCCACTACTCCATCCACCTATCACCCACTACTCCATCCACCAACCATCCACTACTCCATCCACTACTCCATCCATCTAGACCATCCACTACTCCATCCATCTAGACCATCCACTACTCCATCCACCCACTATCCACTACTCCATCCACCAACCATCCACTACTCCATCCACCCACTATCCACTACTCCATCCACCCACCATCCACTACTCCATTCACCCACCATCCACTACTCCATCCACCCACCATCCACTACTCCATCCACCCACCATCCATGTAGACCATCCACTACTCCATCCACTTACCATCCACTACTCCATACACCCGTCATCCACTACTCCATCCACCCACTATCCACTACTCCATCCACCCACCATCGACTACTCCGCCAACCCACCATCCACTACTCCATACACTACTCCATACACCCATCATCCACTACTCCATCCACCCACTATCCACTACTCCTTCCACCCACCATCCACTACTCCATCCACCCACTATCCACTACTCCATCCACCCACTATCCACTACTCGATACACCCATCATCCACTACTCCATCCACCCACCATCCACTACTCCATCCACCCACCATCGACTACTCCACCAACCCACCATCCACTACTCCAACCACTACTCCATCCACCCACCATCCACTACTCCATCCACCCACCATCCACTACTCCATCCACCCACCATCCACTACTCCATCCACCCACCATCCACTACTCCACCCACTACTCCATCCACCTATCACCCACTACTCCATCCACCAACCATCCACTACTCCATCCACTACTCCATCCATCTAGACCATCCACTACTCCATCCATCTAGACCATCCACTACTCCATCCACCCACTATCCACTACTCCATCCACCAACCATCCACTACTCCATCCACCCACTATCCACTACTCCATCCACCAACCATCCACTACTCCATCCACCCACCATCCACTACTCCATCCACCCACCATCCACTACTCCATCCACCCACCATCCATGTAGACCATCCACTACTCCATACACCCATCATCCACTACTCCATCCACCCACTATCCACTACTCCATCCACCCACCATCGACTACTCCACCAACCCACCATCCACTACTCCATCCACTACTCCATACACCCATCATCCACTACTCCATCCACCCACTATCCACTACTCCTTCCACCCACCATCCACTACTCCATCCACCCACTATCCACTACTCCATCCACCCACTATCCACTACTCGATACACCCATCATCCACTACTCCATCCACCCACCATCCACTACTCCATCCACCCACCATCGACTACTCCACCAACCCACCATCCACTACTCCATCCACTACTCCATCCACCCACCATCCACTACTCCATCCACCCACCATCCACTACTCCGTCCACCCACCATCCACTACTCCATCCACTACTCCACCCACTAATCACCCACTACTCCATCCACCCACCATCCACAACTCCATCCACCCACCATCCACTACTCCATCCACCCACCATCCATGTAGACCATCCACTACTCCATCCACCCACCATCCACTACTCCATCCACCCACCATCCACTACTCCATTCACCCACCATCCACTACTCCATCCACCCACCATCCACTACTCCATCCACCCACCATCCATGTAGACCATCCACTACTCCATCCACCCACCATCCACTACTCCATTCACCCACCATCCACTACTCCATCCACCCACCATCCACTACTCCATCCACCCACCATCCATGTAGACCATCCACTACTCCATCCACCCACCATCCACTACTCCATACACCCGTCATCCACTACTCCATCCACCCACTATCCACTACTCCATCCACCCACCATCGACTACTCCACCAACCCACCATCCACTACTCCATACACTACTCCATACACCCATCATCCACTACTCCATCCACCCACTATCCACTACTCCTTCCACCCACCATCCACTACTCCATCCACCCACTATCCACTACTCCATCCACCCACTATCCACTACTCGATACACCCATCATCCACTACTCCATCCACCCACCATCCACTACTCCATCCACCCACCATCGACTACTCCACCAACCCACCATCCACTACTCCATCCACTACTCCATCCACCCACCATCCACTACTCCATCCACCCACTATCCACTACTCCTTCCACCCACCATCCACTACTCCATCCACCCACTATCCACTACTCCATCCACCCACTATCCACTACTCGATACACCCATCATCCATGTAGACCATCCACTACTCCATCCACCCACCATCCACTACTCCATTCACCCACCATCCACTACTCCATCCACCCATCATCCATGTAGACCATCCACTACTCCATCCACCCACCATCCACTACTCCATCCACCCACCATCCACTACTCCATCCACCCACCATCCATGTAGACCATCCACTACTCCATCCACCCACCATCCACTACTCCATCCACCCACCATCCACTACTCCATCCACCCACTATCCACTACTCCTTCCACCCACCATCCACTACTCCATCCACCCACCATCCACTACTCCGTCCACCCACCATCCACTACTCCATCCACCCACCATCCACTACTCCACCCACTACTCCATCCACCTATCACCCATTACTCCATCCACCAACCATCCACTACTCCATCCACTACTCCATCCATCTAGACCATCCACTACTCCATCCATCTAGACCATCCACTACTCCATCCACCCACTATCCACTACTCCATCCACCAACCATCCACTACTCCATCCACCCACTATCCACTACTCCTTCCACCAACCATCCACTACTCCATCCACCCACCATCCACTACTCCATCCACCCACTATCCACTACTCCTTCCACCCACCATCCACTACTCCATCCACCCACCATCCACTACTCCATCCACCCACCATCCACTACTCCATCCACCCACCATCCACTATTCCATCCACCCACCATCCACTACTCCATCCACCCACTATCCACTACTCCATCCACCCATCACCCACTACTCCATCCACCCACCATCCACTACTCCATCCACCCATCATCCATGTATCCATCATCCATGTATTTGTCTGTGTAACTACATATTGATGTATCTGTCTGTCTGTGTAACTATATATTGATATATTTGTTTGTGTAACTATATATTGATGTATTTATCTGTGTAACTATATATTGATGCATCTTTCTGTCTGTGTAACTATATATTGATGCATCTTTCTGTCTGTGTAACTATATATTGACGTATCTGTCTGTGTAACCATATATTGATGTATTTGTTTGTGTAACTATATATTGATGTATTTATCTGTGTAACTATATATTGATGCATCTTTCTGTCTGTGTAACTATATGTTTATGTATTTGTCTGTGTAACTACATATTGATGTATCTGTCTGTGTAACTATATGTTGATGTATTTGTCTGTGTAACAATACATTGATGTATTTGTCTGTCTGTGCAACAATATATTGATGTATTTGTCTGTCTGTGCAACAATATATTGACATGTCTGTCTGTGTAACTATATATTGATGTATCTATCTGTGCAACTATATATTTATGTATTTGTCTATTTAACTATATATTGATGTATTTGTCTGTGTAACTATATATTGATGTATCTGTCTGTCTGTGTTGCTATATATTGATGTATCTGTCTGTCTGTGTAACTATATATTGATGTATTTGTTTGTGTAGCTATTTATTGATGTATTTATCTGTGTAACTATATATTGATGCATCTTTCTGTCTGTGTAACTATATATTGACGTATCTGTCTGTCTGTGTAACTATATATTGATGCATCTTTCTGTCTGTGTAACTATATATTGATGCATCTTTCTGTCTGTGTAACTATATATTGACGTATCTGTCTGTGTAACCATATATTGATGTATTTGTTTGTGTAACTATATATTGATGTATTTATCTGTGTAACTATATATTGATGCATCTTTCTGTCTGTGTAACTATATGTTGATGTATTTGTCTGTGTAACTACATATTGATGTATCTGTCTGTGTAACTATATGTTGATGTATTTGTCTGTGTAACAATATATTGATGTATCTGTCTGTCTGTGTAACTATATATTGATGTATATCAATATCAATATATAGTGTAACAATATATTGATGTATTTGTCTGTCTGTGCAACAATATATTGACATGTCTGTCTGTGTAACTATATGTTGATGTATTTGTCTGTGTAACTACATATGGATGTATCTGTCTGTGTAACTATATATTGATGTATTTGTCTGTGTAACTATATATTGATGCATCTTTCTGTCTGTGTAACTATATATTGACGTATCTGTCTGTCTGTGTAACTATATATTGACATATCTGTCTGTCTGTGTAACTATATATGGATGTATCTGTCTGTGTAACTATATATTGATGTATTTGTCTGTGTAACTATATATTGATGTATATCAATATCAATATATAGTGTAACAATATATTGATGTATTTGTCTGTCTGTGCAACAATATATTGACATGTCTGTCTGTGTAAATATATATATTGATGTATCTATCTGTGTAACTATATATTGATGTATTTGTCTGTCTGTGTAACTATATATTGATGTATTTGTCTGTGTAACTATATATTGATGTATCTGCCTGTGTAACTATATGTTGACCTGTCTGTCTGTCTATCTCTGTGGCATAGCTGTCTGACTGTCTGTCTTTCTGCCTGTCTATGAAACTATATGTTGATGTATCTGTGTGTCTGTGTAAATATATATTGATGTATCTGTCAGTGTAATTATATATTGATGTATTTGTCTGTGTAACTATATGCTGACCTTACTGTCTATCTCTGTGTAACTATATATTGACATAGCTGTCTGACTGTCTGTCTTTCTGCCTGTCTGGAAAACTATATATTGTCTGTCTGTATTAACAATGAATTTAGTTGTTTTTGGTCTGTATGCTTTTTACATAACTTTTATTATTATATAACTGTATTATTATTATTATTATTATTATTATTATTATTATTATTATTATTATTATTATTATTATTAGTGTAAGTTTGATTCTCATATTGTTAATAATAATTGTGTCAGTTTAGTTTTATAATCTTGAGGAATTATCTGGTGAAAGTTAAGATGTTAAAATGCTGAGATGTTGAGTTCAGTTCCTCTTTATATCAGGAGCTCGTTTGTGATAATCTCCAGCATCTTCTCTCTTTACACAATAAACTCTTATCTCCATGAACACCTTTAAAAATTACAGAACTAAATAACTGCTAAAATATATACTGAGCTGTGTGTCTGTGTAACTATATATTGATATATTTGTCCGTCTGCATAACTATATATTGATGTATCTGTCTGTCTGTCTGTGTAACTATATATTGATGTGTTTGTCTGTGTAACTATATATTGATGTATTTGTCTGTGTAACTATATATTGATGTATCTGTCTGTTTGTGTTGCTATATATTGATGTATCTGTCTGTCTGTGTAACTATATATTGATGTATTTGTTTGTGTAGCTATATATTGATGTATTTATCTGTGTAACTATATATTGATGCATCTTTCTGTCTGTGTAACTATATATTGACGTATCTGTCTGTCTGTGTAACTATATATTGACATATCTGTCTATCTGTGTAACTATATTTTGACGTATCTGTCTGTCTGTGTAACTATATATGGATGTATCTGTCTGTGTAACTATATATTGATGTATTTGTCTGTCTAACTATGTATTGATGTATCTGTCTGTCTGTGTAACTATATATTGATGTATTTGTCTGTATAACTTTATATTGATGCATTTGTCTGTCTGTTTATCTGTGTAACTATATATTGATGTATTTGTCTGTGTAACTACATATTGATGTATCTATCTGTGTAACAATATATTGATGTATATGTCTGTGTAACTATATATTGATGTATCTGCCTGTGTAACTATATGTTGACCTGTCTGTCTGTCTATCTCTGTGGCATAGCTGTCTGACTGTCTGTCTTTCTGCCTGTCTGTGAAACTATATGTTGATGTATCTATGTGTCTGTGTAAATATATATTGATGTATCTGTCAGTGTAATTATATATTGATGTATTTGTCTGTGTAACTATATGCTGACCTTACTGTCTATCTCTGTGTAACTATATATTGACATAGCTGTCTGACTGTCTGTCTTTCTGCCTGTCTGTAAAACTATATATTGTCTGTCTGTATTAGCAATGAATTTAGTTGTTTCTGGTCTGTATGCTTTTTACATAACTTTTATTATTATATAACTGTATTATTATTATTATTATTATTATTATTATTATTATTATTATTATTATTATTATTATTAGTGTAAGTTTGATTCTCATATTGTTAATAATAATTGTGTCAGTTTAGTTTTATAATCTTGAGGAATTATCTGGTGAAAGTTAAGATGTTAAAATGCTGAGATGTTGAGTTCAGTTCCTCTTTATATCAGGAGCTCGTTTGTGATAATCTCCAGCATCTTCTCTCTTTACACAATAAACTCTTATCTCCATAAACACCTTTAAAAATTTCAGAACTAAATAACTGCTAAAATATATACTGAGCTGTGTGTCTGTGTAACTATATATTGATGTATCTGTCCGTCTGCATAACTATATATTGATGTATCTGTCTGTCTGTCTGTGTAACTATATATTGATATGTTTGTCTGTGTAACTATATATTGATGTATCTGTCTGTCTGTCTGTGTAACTATATATTGATATGTTTGTCTGTGTAACTATATATTGATGTGTTTGTCTGTGTAATTATATATTGATGTATTTGTCTGTGTAACTATATATTGATGTGTTTGTCTGTGTAACTATATATTGATATGTTTGTCTGTGTAACTATATATTGATGTGTTTGTCTGTGTAACTATATATTGATGTGTTTGTCTGTGTAACTATATATTGATGTGTTTGTGTAACTATATATTGATGTGTTTGTCTGTGTAACTATATATTGATGTATCTGTCTGTCTGTGTTGCTATATATTGATGTATCTGTCTGTCTGTGTAACTATATATTGATGTGTTTGTCTGTGTAACTATATATTGATGTGTTTGTCTGTGTAACTATATATTGATGTGTTTGTCTGTGTAACTATATATTGATGTGTTTGTCTGTGTAACCATATATTGATGTATTTGTCTGTGTAACTACATATTGATGTATCTGTCTCTGTGTTGCTATATATTGATGTATCTGTCTGTCTGTGTAACTATATATTGATGTATTTGTTTGTGTAACTATATATTGATGTATTTGTCTGTATAACTATATATTGATGCATTTGTCTGTCTGTGTAACTATATATTGATGTGTTTGTCTGTGTAAATATATATTGATGTGTTTGTCTGTGTAACTATATATTGATGTGTTTGTCTGTGTAACTATATATTGATGTGTTTGTCTGTGTAACTATATATTGATGTGTTTGTCTGTGTAACTATATATTGATGTGTTTGTCTGTGTAACTATATATTGATGTATTTGTCTGTGTAACTATATATTGATGTGTTTGTCTGTGTAACTATATATTGATATGTTTGTCTGTGTAACTATATATTGATGTATTTGTCTGTGTAACTATATATTGATGTATTTGTCTGTGTAACTATATATTGATGTATTTGTCTGTGTAACTATATATTGATGTGTTTGTCTGTGTAACTATATATTGATCTATTTGTCTGTGTAACTATATATTGATGTGTTTGTCTGTGTAACTATATATTGATGTGTTTGTCTGTGTAACTATATATTGATGTATTTGTCTGTGTAACTATATATTGATGTATTTGTCTGTGTAACTATATATTGATGCATTTGTCTGTGTAACAATATATTGATATGTTTGTCTGTGTAACTATATATTGATGTATCTGTCTGTGTAACTATATATGGATGTATTTGTCTGTGTAACTATATATTGATGTATCTGTCTGTCTGTGTAACTATATATTGATGTATTTGTCTGTATAACTATATATTGATGCATTTGTCTGTCTGTGTAACTATATATTGATGTGTTTGTCTGTGTAACTATATATTGATGTGTTTGTCTGTGTAACTATATATTGATGTGTTTGTCTGTGTTACTATATATTGATATGTTTGTCTGTGTAACTATATATTGATGTGTTTGTCTGTGTAACTATATATTGATCTATTTGTCTGTGTAACTATATATTGATGTATTTGTCTGTGTAATTATATATTGATGTATTTGTCTGTGTAACTATATATTGATGTGTTTGTCTGTGTAACTATATATTGATGTGTTTGTCTGTGTAATTATATATTGATGTGTTTGTCTGTGTTACTATATATTGATATGTTTGTCTGTGTAACTATATATTGATGTGTTTGTCTGTGTAACTATATATTGATCTATTTGTCTGTGTAACTATATATTGATGTATTTGTCTGTGTAATTATATATTGATGTATTTGTCTGTGTAACTATATATTGATGTGTTTGTCTGTGTAACTATATATTGATGTGTTTGTCTGTGTAATTATATATTGATGTGTTTGTCTGTGTAACTATATATTGATGTGTTTGTCTGTGTAACTATATATTGATGTGTTTGTCTGTGTAACTATATATTGATGTATCTGTCTGTCTGTGTTGCTATATATTGATGTATCTGTCTGTCTGTGTAACTATATATTGATGTATTTGTTTGTGTAACTATATATTGATGTATTTATCTGTGTAACTATATATCGATGTATCTGTCTGTCTGTGTAACTATATATTGATGTATTTGTCTGTATAACTATATATTGATGCATTTGTCTGTCTGTGTAACTATATATTGATGTGTTTGTCTGTGTAACTATATATTGATGCATTTGTCTGTCTGTGTAACTATATATTGATGCATTTGTCTGTCTGTGTAACTATATATTGATGTGTTTGTCTGTGTTACTATATATTGATATGTTTGTCTGTGTAACTATATATTGATGTGTTTGTCTGTGTAACTATATATTGATGTATTTGTCTGTGTAACTATATATTGATGTATTTGTTTGTGTAACTATATAATGATGTGTTTGTCTGTGTAACTATATATTGATGTATTTGTCTGTGTAACTATATATTGATGTGTTTGTCTGTGTAACTATATATTGATGTGTTTGTCTGTGTAACTATATATTGATGTATTTGTCTGTGTAACTATATATTGATATGTTTGTCTGTGTAACTACATATTGATGTGTTTGTCTGTGTAACGATATATTGATGTGTTTGTCTGTGTAACTATATATTGATGTATTTGTCTGTGTAACTATATATTGATGTGTTTGTCTGTGTAACTATATATTGATCTATTTGTCTGTGTAACTATATATTGATATGTTTGTCTGTGTAACTATATATTGATATGTTTGTCTGTGTAACTATATATTGATGTGTTTGTCTGTGTAACTATATATTGATGTGTTTGTCTGTGTAACTATATATTGATGTATCTGTCTGTGTAACTATATATTGATGTATTTGTCTGTATAACTATATATTGATGCATTTGTCTGTCTGTGTAACTATAAATTGATGTGTTTGTCTGTGTAACTATATATTGATGTGTTTGTCTGTGTAACTATATATTGATGTGTTTGTCTGTGTAACTATATATTGATGTGTTTGTCTGTGTTACTATATATTGATATGTTTTTCTGTGTAACTATATATTGATGTGTTTGTCTGTGTAACTATATATTGATCTATTTGTCTGTGTAACTATATATTGATGTATTTGTCTGTGTAACTATATATTGATGTGTTTGTCTGTGTAACTACATATTGATGTATTTGTCTGTGTAACTATATATTGATGTATTTGTCTGTGTAACTATATATTGATGCATTTGTCTGTCTGTGTAACTATATATTGATGTGTTTGTCTGTGTAACTATATATCGATGTATCTGTCTGTCTGTGTAACTATATATTGATGTATTTGTCTGTATAACTATATATTGATGCATTTGTCTGTCTGTGTAACTATATATTGATGTGTTTGTCTGTGTAACTATATATTGATGCATTTGTCTGTCTGTGTAACTATATATTGATGTGTTTGTCTGTGTAACTATATATTGATGTGTTTGTCTGTGTTACTATATATTGATATGTTTGTCTGTGTAACTATATATTGATATGTTTGTCTGTGTAACTATATATTGATGTGTTTGTCTGTGTAACTATATATTGATGTGTTTGTCTGTGTAACTATATATTGATGTGTTTGTCTGTGTTACTATATATTGATATGTTTGTCTGTGTAACTATATATTGATGTGTTTGTCTGTGTAACTATATATTGATGTATTTGTCTGTGTAACTATATATTGATGTATTTGTTTGTGTAACTATATATTGATGTGTTTGTCTGTGTAACTATATATTGATGTATTTGTCTGTGTAACTATATATTGATGTGTTTGTCTGTGTAACTATATATTGATGTGTTTGTCTGTGTAACTATATATTGATGTATTTGTCTGTGTAACTATATATTGATATGTTTGTCTGTGTAACTATATATTGATGTGTTTGTCTGTGTAACCATATATTGATGTGTTTGTCTGTGTAACTATATATTGATGTATTTGTCTGTGTAACTATATATTGATATGTTTGTCTGTGTAACTATATATTGATGTATCTGTCTGTCTGTCTGTGTAACTATATATTGATATGTTTGTCTGTGTAACTATATATTGATGTGTTTGTCTGTGTAACTATATATTGATGTATTTGTCTGTGTAACTATATATTGATGTATTTGTTTGTGTAACTATATATTGATGTGTTTGTCTGTGTAACTATATATTGATGTATTTGTCTGTGTAACTATATATTGATGTGTTTGTCTGTGTAACTATATATTGATGTGTTTGTCTGTGTAACTATATATTGATGTATTTGTCTGTGTAACTATATATTGATATGTTTGTCTGTGTAACTATATATTGATGTGTTTGTCTGTGTAACCATATATTGATGTGTTTGTCTGTGTAACTATATATTGATGTATTTGTCTGTGTAACTATATATTGATATGTTTGTCTGTGTAACTATATATTGATGTATCTGTCTGTCTGTCTGTGTAACTATATATTGATATGTTTGTCTGTGTAACTATATAAGATAAGATAAGATAAGATAAGATATACTTTATTGTCCCGAGAAGGGAAATTTTTCTTGGACTTCACATAGATACATCCTGCTGCACATTAAAAGACATACATTTAAACACATACCCTGGACACTGTGTGTTTTATACATTCCCTCTAACCCAACACAGACTGTATTGCACAACCCTAGACCTTGATTATATTGCACATTCTCTCGAACACTACCATAAGCTATACTACATATACCCTATACTTTATTATTTAAGAGCTTTATAGAAACTGGCACAAACGAGTTCTTATATCTATTGAGCTGGCATCTTGGCATCCTATACCTTCTACCCGAGGGGAGGAGTTGGTATTCCTGGTAAAGCACATGAGATGGATCCGCCACTATTTTCTGAGCTCCTCTGAGCACGGACTGTTCATAGGTAGCCTGGAGCGGGTTATATTCTTTTTTCCCTATAACCTTCATAGCGGTCTTGACCACATAAGTGAGCTGAGATTTTAACCTCACTGAAAGATTACCATACCATGACTGTATCCCATAACTGATCACACTTTCTAGAACTGCCTGATAAAACAGTAACATTATTTTCTGACCCAGCCCGTACAGTCTAAGCCTTCGAAGAAAATATAATCTTTGCTGCAACTTGGAACATACATTTTCTACATGAGTTTTCCAGGTAAATGTGTTGTCAATATGGACACCCAGGTATTTGTAAGAGCAAACCTGCTTAACAGGAGTATCATGGATGATCACAGGACAGTGATCACCTATAGCTCTAGGGTCAAATACCATCTCCTCTGTTTTGCTCACATTTACAGTGAGGTTGTTAACGTCACACCACCTGACAAAGTTTCCTATTTCAGAATAATAATCCGATACACCAGAATTTTTAGATAGTAAGCTTAAAATGGCTGTATCGTCAGAGAATTTTAATACATAGTTGCCTGAATGTCTGCTCACACATTCATTTGTGTACAAAGTAAAAAGAATAGGTGAGCTCACACAACCTTGGGGGGCGCCTGTACTAGTAAATTTAAGATCTGAAAGAGTGCCATTAACCTTTACATACTGGATACGATTAGTCAAAAAAGAATAGTACCATTTTATAATGAAAGGGTTGATATTCATTTGTTTCATTTTATCCAGTAATAAGTGCGGCAGGAGGCTATTAAAAGCTGAACTAAAATCAATAAAAAGCAGACGTGCATACGATTCTTGTCCTTCTAAATGTTTTAGGGCCAAATGAGTGAGAGTATTAATTGCATCTTGTGTTCCCCGTCCATGTCTATAAGCAAACTGAAATGGATCTAACAGAGGAGTTACCTCCTTTTTGAGCAGAGACACAACATATTTCTCTAGACATTTCATCACAATTGAAGTTAATGCTATAGGTCTGTAGTCATTACTGTCAATTGGACATGGCTTCTTAGGAACAGGGACAATGGTAGTTTTTTTCCAAAGTGTGGGAACAGTATGCCGATCCAGTGATTGCTGAAAAATTGGACACCAAGCTGGGATGAGTTCTTCTGCACATGTCTTTAGTAGTAAGGCAGAAATTTTGTCAGGGCCTGTGGACCGGTTAGTACACAGCTGCCGGAAGAGAATCTTGATCTTTTGTGGCTCCACCACCAGCCTGGAGTCAGAATCGCATAAAACCGTTCCCAACACATTATTACACTCCTGGATAGAATTTTGCATCTCAAACCGAAGATAAAAGTCATTTAGCTCATTAGCCTTATGTAGCTCATCCATGGTAACAACCTTGTTCCTTTTTGGTTCCATTTGGGTTACAGCTTTCATACAGTCCCAGAGTTTTTTGGAGTTTGCAGTTTGAAAATTTTGCTCAATAATATCTCTTTGATGTCTCCTTGCTCCTTGATGTGTTTGTCTGTGTAATTATATATTGATGTATTTTTCTGTGTAACTATATATTGATGTGTTTGTCTGTGTAACTATATATTGATATGTTTGTCTGTGTAACTATATATTGATGTGTTTGTCTGTGTAACTATATATTGATGTGTTTGTCTGTGTAACTATATATTGATGTGTTTGTCTGTGTAACTATATATTGATGTATCTGTCTGTCTGTGTTGCTATATATTGATGTATCTGTCTGTCTGTGTAACTATATATTGATGTGTTTGTCTGTGTAACTATATATTGATGTGTTTGTCTGTGTAACTATATATTGATGTGTTTGTCTGTGTAACTATATATTGATGTGTTTGTCTGTGTAACCATATATTGATGTATTTGTCTGTGTAACTACATATTGATGTATCTGTCTCTGTGTTGCTATATATTGATGTATCTGTCTGTCTGTGTAACTATATATTGATGTATTTGTTTGTGTAACTATATATTGATGTATTTATCTGTGTAACTATATATTGATGTATATGTCTGTCTGTGTAACTATATATTGATGTATTTGTCTGTATAACTATATATTGATGCATTTGTCTGTCTGTGTAACTATATATTGATGTGTTTGTCTGTGTAACTATATATTGATGTGTTTGTCTGTGTAACTATATATTGATGTGTTTGTCTGTGTAACTATATATTGATGTGTTTGTCTGTGTAACTATATATTGATGTGTTTGTCTGTGAAACTATATATTGATGTGTTTGTCTGTGTAACTATATATTGATGTATTTGTCTGTGTAACTATATATTGATGTGTTTGTCTGTGTAACTATATATTGATATGTTTGTCTGTGTAACTATATATTGATGTATTTGTCTGTGTAACTATATATTGATGTATTTGTCTGTGTAACTATATATTGATGTATTTGTCTGTGTAACTATATATTGATGTGTTTGTCTGTGTAACTATATATTGATCTATTTGTCTGTGTAACTATATATTGATGTGTTTGTCTGTGTAACTATATATTGATGTGTTTGTCTGTGTAACTATATATTGATGTATTTGTCTGTGTAACTATATATTGATGTATTTGTCTGTGTACCTATATATTGATGCATTTGTCTGTGTAACAATATATTGATATGTTTGTCTGTGTAACTATATATTGATGTATCTGTCTGTGTAACTATATATGGATGTATTTGTCTGTGTAACTATATATTGATGTATCTGTCTGTCTGTGTAACTATATATTGATGTATTTGTCTGTATAACTATATATTGATGCATTTGTCTGTCTGTGTAACTATATATTGATGTGTTTGTCTGTGTAACTATATATTGATGTGTTTGTCTGTGTAACTATATATTGATGTGTTTGTCTGTGTTACTATATATTGACATGTTTGTCTGTGTAACTATATATTGATGTGTTTGTCTGTGTAACTATATATTGATCTATTTGTCTGTGTAACTATATATTGATGTATTTGTCTGTGTAATTATATATTGATGTATTTGTCTGTGTAACTATATATTGATGTGTTTGTCTGTGTAACTATATATTGATGTGTTTGTCTGTGTAATTATATATTGATGTATTTGTCTGTGTAACTATATATGGATGTGTTTGTCTGTGTAACTATATATTGATGTGTTTGTCTGTGTAACTATATATTGATGTGTTTGTCTGTGTAACTATATATTGATGTATCTGTCTGTCTGTGTTGCTATATATTGATGTATCTGTCTGTCTGTGTAACTATATATTGATGTATTTGTTTGTGTAACTATATATTGATGTATTTATCTGTGTAACTATATATCGATGTATCTGTCTGTCTGTGTAACTATATATTGATGTATTTGTCTGTATAACTATATATTGATGCATTTGTCTGTCTGTGTAACTATATATTGATGCATTTGTCTGTCTGTGTAACTATATATTGATGCATTTGTCTGTCTGTGTAACTATATATTGATGTGTTTGTCTGTGTTACTATATATTGATATGTTTGTCTGTGTAACTATATATTGATGTGTTTGTCTGTGTAACTATATATTGATGTATTTGTCTGTGTAACTATATATTGATGTATTTGTTTGTGTAACTATATATTGATGTGTTTGTCTGTGTAACTATATATTGATGTATTTGTCTGTGTAACTATATATTGATGTGTTTGTCTGTGTAACTATATATTGATGTGTTTGTCTGTGTAACTATATATTGATGTATTTGTCTGTGTAACTATATATTGATATGTTTGTCTGTGTAACTACATATTGATGTGTTTGTCTGTGTAACCATATATTGATGTGTTTGTCTGTGTAACTATATATTGATGTATTTGTCTGTGTAACTATATATTGATGTGTTTGTCTGTGTAACTATATATTGATCTATTTGTCTGTGTAACTATATATTGATATGTTTGTCTGTGTAACTATATATTGATATGTTTGTCTGTGTAACTATATATTGATGTGTTTGTCTGTGTAACTATATATTGATGTGTTTGTCTGTGTAACTATATATTGATGTATCTGTCTGTGTAACTATATATTGATGTATTTGTCTGTATAACTATATATTGATGCATTTGTCTGTCTGTGTAACTATAAATTGATGTGTTTGTCTGTGTAACTATATATTGATGTGTTTGTCTGTGTAACTATATATTGATGTGTTTGTCTGTGTAACTATATATTGATGTGTTTGTCTGTGTTACTATATATTGATATGTTTTTTCTGTGTAACTATATATTGATGTGTTTGTCTGTGTAACTATATATTGATCTATTTGTCTGTGTAACTATATATTGATGTATTTGTCTGTGTAACTATATATTGATGTGTTTGTCTGTGTAACTACATATTGATGTATTTGTCTGTGTAACTATCTATTGATGTATTTGTCTGTGTAACTATATATTGATGCATTTGTCTGTCTGTGTAACTATATATTGATGTGTTTGTCTGTGTAACTATATATCGATGTATCTGTCTGTCTGTGTAACTATATATTGATGTGTTTGTCTGTGTAACTATATATTGATGTGTTTGTCTGTGTTACTATATATTGATATGTTTGTCTGTGTAACTATATATTGATGTGTTTGTCTGTGTAACTATATATTGATGTATTTGTCTGTGTAACTATATATTGATGTATTTGTTTGTGTAACTATATATTGATGTGTTTGTCTGTGTAACTATATATTGATGTATTTGTCTGTGTAGCTATATATT
Organism: Astyanax mexicanus; assembly: GCF_023375975.1. Classification (NCBI taxonomy): domain Eukaryota; kingdom Metazoa; phylum Chordata; class Actinopteri; order Characiformes; family Acestrorhamphidae; genus Astyanax; species Astyanax mexicanus. The sequence goes on along the minus strand of NC_064408.1, from coordinate 130,037,287 downwards.
GATGTGTTTGTCTGTGTAACTATATATTGATGTGTTTGTCTGTGTAACTATATATTGATGTATTTGTCTGTGTAACTATATATTGATATGTTTGTCTGTGTAACTATATATTGATGTGTTTGTCTGTGTAACCATATATTGATGTGTTTGTCTGTGTAACTATATATTGATGTATTTGTCTGTGTAACTATATATTGATGTGTTTGTCTGTGTAACTATATATTGATCTATTTGTCTGTGTAACTATATATTGATATGTTTGTCTGTGTAACTATTTATTGATATGTTTGTCTGTGTAACTATATATTGATGTGTTTGTCTGTGTAACTATATATTGATGTGTTTGTCTGTGTAACTATATATTGATGTATTTGTCTGTATAACTATATATTGATGCATTTGTCTGTCTGTGTAACTATAAATTGATGTGTTTGTCTGTGTAACTATATATTGATGTGTTTGTCTGTGTAACTATATATTGATGTGTTTGTCTGTGTAACTATATATTGATGTGTTTGTCTGTGTTACTATATATTGATATGTTTGTCTGTGTAACTATATATTGATGTGTTTGTCTGTGTAACTATATATTGATCTATTTGTCTGTGTAACTATATATTGATGTATTTGTCTGTGTAACTATATATTGATGTGTTTGTGTAACTACATATTGATGTTTTTGTCTGTGTAACTATATATTGATGTATTTGTCTGTGTAACTATATATTGATGTATTTGTCTGTGTAACTATATATTGATGTGCTTGTGTAACTATATATTGATGTATTTGTCTGTGTAACTATATATTGATGTGTTTGTCTGTGTAACTACATATTGATGTATTTGTCTGTGTAACTATATATTGATGTATTTGTCTGTGTAACTATATATTGATGTGCTTGTGTAACTATATATTGATGTGTTTGTCTGTGTAACTATATATTGATGTGTTTGTCTGTGTAACTACATATTGATGTGTTTGTCTGTGTAACTATATATTGATGTATTTGTCTGTGTAACTATATATTGATGTGCTTGTGTAACCATATATTGATGTGTTTGTCTGTGTAACTATATATTGATGTATTTGTCTGTGTAACTATATATTGATGTGTTTGTCTGTGTAACTATATATTGGTCTATTTGTCTGTGTAACTATATATTGATGTGTTTGTCTGTGTAACTACATATTGATGTGTTTGTCTGTGTAACTATATATTGATGTATTTGTCTGTGTAACTATATATTGATGTATCTGTCTGTCTGTGTAACTATATATTGATGTATTTGTCTGTGTAACTATATATTGATGTGTTTGTCTGTCTGTGTAACTATATATTGATGTGTTTGTCTGTGTAACTACATATTGATGTGTTTGTCTGTGTAACTATATATTGATGTATTTGTCTGTGTAACTATATATTGATGTATTTGTCTGTGTAACTATATATTGATGTATTTGTCTGTGTAACTACATATTGATGTGTTTGTCTGTGTAACTACATATTGATGTATTTGTCCGTGTAACTATATTGATGTATTTGTCTGTGTAACTATATATTGATGTGTTTGTGTAACTATATATTGATGTATTTGTCTGTGTAACTTTATATTGATGTGTTTGTCTGTGTAACTATATATTGATGTATTTGTCTGTGTAACTCTGTCGATCTCCATCAATGGGACTGCAGAGAGAGGGTCAGCAGCTTCCAGTTTCTGGGTGTTCACATCAGCGAGTTTTTGACATGGACAGAACACACCACACGGGTGGTGAAGAAGCACAACAGCCTGTACACAGCCTGTACTTCCTCAGACGGCTGAGGAAGTTTGGTCTGAACTCCAGCATCCTCAGGACTTTCTACACCTGCACTGTGGAAAGCATCCTGACGGGCAGCATCACCACCTGGTACGGGAACTGTACTGCTCTGGAGAGGAAATCCCTGCAGAGGTTAGTGCATACAGCGCAGTACATCACCGGGGTTCAGCTCCCAAACCTTTTGGATTTATACACCAACCGCTGCCTGAGGAAATCCAAAAGGATCATGAAGGACCCGTCCCATCCAAAGCACTCCCTGTTCTCACAGCTGCCAAGTGGAAGGAGGCGCAGAAGCTTAAAGACCAGAACCAGCCGGTTCCGAGACAGCTTCTTCCCCCAGGCAACCAGGCTGCTGAACAGCCAGTAGAACAGTGTTCTGCCCAACCCTCCCTACTGACACCCATACAAACTCTGCACCCTGCACTTTACTTTACACTGCATCTATCAGACTTTCCCATATTATACAGCATTCTGCCCCCTGCTCTGCCCACTCAACTCATTCCTTACCTGCACTTTACTCATAGTTATTCTGTCATTCTGTCTGGGTCTTCCCCTGGGCCTCCTCCCGGTGGGACGTGCCCGGAACACCTCACCAGGGAGGCGTCCAGGAGGCATCCTAATCAGATGCCCAAGCCACCTCAACTGGCTCCTCTCGATGTGGAGAAGCAGCGGCTCTACTCTGAGTCCCTCCCGGATGACTGAGCTTCTCACCCTATCTCTAAGGGAGAGCCCAGACACCCTGCGGAGGAAACTCATTTTGGCCGCTTGTATCCGTGATCTCGTTCTTTCGGTCATGACCCAAAGCTCATGACCAAAGATGAGGGAAGCAACGTAGATTGACCGGTAAACCGAGAGCTTTGCCTTTTGGCTCAGCTCTCTCTTCACCACGTTGGATCTGTACAACGCCCGCATCACTGCTGATACAGCACCGATCCGTCTATCGATCTCCCGCTCCATCTTCCCCTCATTCGTAAACAAGACCCCAAGATACTTAAACTCCTCCACTTGAGGCAGGACCTCCTCCCCAACTCGGAGAAGGCATTGTACCCTTTTCCGGCTCAGGACCATGGCCTCGGACTTGGAGGCACTGATTCTCATCCCGGCCATTTCACACTCGGCTGCGAACTGCTCCAGTGCGAGTTGTAGATCACGAGCTGATGAAGCCAATAGGACCACATCATCTGCAAAAAGCAGAGACGCTATCCCAAGGCCACCAAAACGGATCCCCTCAACACCTTGGCTGCGCCTAGAAATTCTATCCATAAAAGTCATGAACAGAATCGGTGACAAAGCTCTGTCTGACCCTCACAATTCGTTTAGGTCTGCCAGGTCTGAACGGCATCCTTCCCCACCATTGGAGTCAACTCACCAGTGGTCAGTGGAGAGCTCCGCTCCCCTCTTCATCCGAGTGTCCAAGACATGCGGCCACAGATCAGATGACACGACAACAAAGTCTATCATTGAACTGCGGCCTAGGATGTCCTGGTGCCAAGTGCACATATGGACACCCTTATGCTTGAACATGGTGTTAGTTATGGACAATCCATGACGAGCACAGAAGTCCAATAACAAAACAACACTCGGGTTACGATCGGGAGGGCCATTTCTCCCAACCACACCTCTCCAGGTCTCACTGTCATTACCCATGTGAGCGTTGAAGTCCCCCAGCAGAACAAGGGAGTCCCCTGGAGGGGTGCACTCCAACACCCCCTTCAAGGACTCCAAAAAGGGTGGGTAGCCTGAACTGCTGTTCGGTGCATAGGCACAAACAACAGTCAGGACCCGTCCCCCACCATAGGCGGAGGGAGGCTACCCTCTCGTTTACTGCGGTGAACCCCAACGTACAGGCCCCGAGATGGGGGGCAACAAGTATGCACTCCAGAGTGGAAGAGTGTCCAACCCCTCTCAAGGAGACTGGTTCCAGAGCCAGAGCCGTGCGTCGAGGTGAGCCCGACTATTTCTAGCCGGAACTTCTCTAACTTGCACACCAACTCCGGCTCCTTCCCCTCCAGAGAGGTGACATTCCACGTCCCAAGAGCCAGCCTTCGGCCGCCACCCAAATCACACTGCACCCCGACCCCTGTGTAATTATTTATTGATGTATCTGTCTGTGTAACTATATATTGATGTATTTGTCTATCTGTTTAGCTATATATTGATGTGTCTGTCTGTCTGTGTAACTATATATTGACCTGTCTGTCTGTATTAGCAATTAATTCAGTTCTGTTTCTGGTCTATATGCATTTTATATAACTATTATTATTATATAACTGTATTATTATTATAATTAGTGAAACTATATTCTCGTATTCTGTTAATAATAATTGTGTCAGTTTAGTTTTATAATCTTGAGGAATTATCTGGTGAAAGTTAAGATGTTAAAATGCTGAGATGTTGAGTTTAATCTCCAGCATCTTCTCTCCTTACGCAACAACCTCTTATCTCCATGAACACGTTTAAAAATTACAAAACTAAAAAACTGCTGAACAGTTCAGTAAATACAGCAGATAGATGATGAAACAGGTCAGATATAAAATCCTGTAGCAGATCTGAACTCATCACACCTGCAGCGCTCCTTCATCCTGGAACTTTCAACACTGCGTGAGTTTATCTCAGACGCTCTGAGGTCGTTTGAGCTGATTTGTTATTTTCTGAGATATTCTAAAATTATCTGAAATATTCTAATATGATGTGAGATGTTCTGAGATTTTCTATAATGGTCATAATCAGCAGAATTTACGACAGTAATAAATATTGTTAAATTGTTTGTTTATGTCTCAACTAATCATTAATTGAGACTAGTTAAGATATTATTAAACATTGCTATTTTTTATTCTAAAGAATGTTGCAAATGATAATTAAGTAAGACATTTCTGAAAATATGCATTAATTAATATTGTCTTATCTAGTGTGACTAATAACTAATCACTAATTAGTTGAGTTAGTTGAGTACTGGTAATTAATGTACCCTTATTGTAATTGTTTGTAATTGTAATCATTAAGTATTAATGTTTAAAACTGTATCTGATTGATTTCAGGAAAATGGATCATCGTGTTTTTATCCTGCTGGGATTGATTATTCCAGCAGCTTCATCTACACAGTGTAAGTTCAAACCCTTTACTTAAGTCAAATAAAGAAAATGTTTCAAGCATAAATACAAAAATGTATCATTAATAAATCGTATTAAGCAGAATTACACGTGTGTGTATACTCAGAGTAAAATGAACATTGTTGTTTTATTCTATAAACTACAGACAACATTTCCAATTTAAAATATTGTCATTTAGAGCATTTGTTTACAGAAAATGAGAAATGACTGAAATAACAAAAAAGATGCAGAGCTTTCAGACCTCAAATAATGCAAAGAAAACAAGTTCATATTCATAAAGTTTTAAGAGTTCAGAAATAATCAATATTTGGTGGAATAACCCTGGTTTTTAATCACAGTTTATTTTCATGCATCTCCTCCACCAGTCTTACACACTGCTTTTGGATAACTTTATGCTGCTTTACTCCTGGTGCAAAAATTCAAGCAGTTTAGCTTCTTTGATGATTTGTGATCATCCATCTTCCTCTTGATTATATTCCAGAGGTTTTCAATTTTAAAATGAAAGAAACTCATCATTTTTACTGTATATATATATATATATATATATATATATATATATATATATATATATATATATATATATATATATATATATATATATATTGTATATATAGTTTACATATACTATATAAAAAGACACATCAAAGACAAATCAAAATAAACTTTTGCCATTTTAGGATTTCAATTAGGATTAGCACAATGACTTATATTTGACAAATACCCAAATAATAAGAGAGATAGACATTTTATTACTTTCTGCAAATTCAAGAGTTTACATATGTTTTATTAGTATTTGGTACTATTGTCCTCACACTTTATAAGCTGGGTCAAAGTTTTGGGTATCCCTCCACAAGTTACTCACAATACTTGGCAAGAATTTGGGCTGAATTCTCCTGACAGAATTGCTGTAACTGAGCCAGGATTGTAGGTCTTTCCAGTTTTGCCCATAAATATATTTTAAATAGCATTGATAACAGGGCTTTGTGACGGCCACCCCCAAAACAAACGTTGCCTTTATCATCCTTAATCCAGTTTTTAACCTGTTTGACAGACTGTATGATTTTTGGGTCACTGTCCTTTAGGAAGACCCATTTGCGCTTAAGCTTTAACTTCTGGGAGGTTAAAACGGAATGGAACATTTGAACAATGTGTGCATTAGAGGGGTAGTGACACAAAAATGGCCTTTATACCAAAAGTAAAAAAAAAAATTGTAAGTACTATGATTAAAAACAAACTAATTGAGGAATACTTTGGATACTGAATGACTGAATTAATTTATTGCTAAAATATATCATAGAAACACTCAGCCGTACATGAGGTTCCACAGAAAATGTGGGAATTTTAAAAGATAAATACGAAAATTGTTATCTTTGATAATAACTCTGCTTTTTCCTATACACACTATGTTATTAAATATAAGCACTATGTGACTGATCAGCGACACGGGGTCAAAATTACACAATTTGGTACCACTTTAAAATAAGAATTCCCTTATAAAGGGTTTATACATGGTTTATTAATTATTAATTATTATAGATTAGATGGTAAATGCTTTAAAACCATTGATAAGCAGCACATCACATCAATTGAAAAGGCAACACTGATTCATTGTTAGCTTAGTCGTATAAATCAACTTAGTCATTTAATTGAAGTATTTAGAAAGATCTGAAGTTTGACAGTATCAAGTGTGGGACCACATTTGAATATTTTAGCTCACTGTTGCCATTTCTATTAATGTGTTGTTATAGATGAATATTTTAACTGCTTATTAATGGATTTTAAAGTATGTGCAACCTAATTAATAGCAATTAATAAAGTCTTTGTAAAGGTAGAACTTATTTTAAAGTGTTACCCACAATTTTTTCACTGTGGAAAATCGCCAACTCACCTACAACAGGTTTCCTCACGAGAACACGCCAGAGCTAAACACACAAGAACTAGCGAAGCCATGTTCGAGAATCTCAATAGAGGAGAATACGCACTTAAAGTGAGCCCAACATGAACAAGTTCATATGAAGCAACTGAGCAAAATCTGAATTTATAAATGTCTGATCAGTTTTCTATTCTAAACAATTTAACATTTGAATCTTTGTTGCTCTCTTGATTCCAGACAATAATCTCGCTCTCTTGGGTAAAGCCACCCAATCGTCCTTGGTTGGATACCCCTATTCAGCATTCGGACATGCCTACAACGCCATAGACGGGAATCCCAATTCAAACTACCACGATGGATCCTGCAGCCACACCTCCACCCAGAATAACCCCTGGTGGAGGGTGGACCTTCTGTACAAGTACAAAATAACCTCCATCACCATCACCAACCGGGGGGACTGCTGTGCAAACAGGATCAACGGAGCCGAGATTCGCGTCGGGAACTCGCTATACAACAACGGAAACAGTAACACACGGTGAGAGAAGCTCTTCCTGTTTCATACTTTCACTCTTTCACACTGCAGTTACTGCAATTCCAGATTGTTGAGTATCTTTCCAGAGCAGATTCCTCCTAAAAGCATCAGCGTAGGATAGAGAGCATATCTAATATACAGTTGCAGGAAAAAGTATGTGAACCCTTTGGGATTATACTTGGATTTCTGCAAAAATTGGTGATTAAATGTGTTCTAATCTTCATCTACATCACAACAATAGACAAACACAGTCTGCTTAAACTAAAACCACACAAACAATTATATGTTTGCATGATGTTATGTAATGAACACAGCATGTTAATATTCACAGTGAGAGTAAATAAAAGTATGTGAATCTTTGGATTTAATAACTGGTTGATCCTCCTTTAGCAGCAAAAACCTCAACCAATGGTTTCCTGTAGCTGCAGATCAGAGCTGCAGAACGGTCAGGAGGAATTCTGGATCATTCCTCTTCACTAAACTGTTTCAGTTCAGCTATAATATTATGGGATATCTGGTGTGAATCTCTCTCTTGAGGTCATGATGCTGCAGCATCTCAGTTGGGTTCAGGAGGTCAGGACTCTCCAGAAGGAGTATTTATTTATTTTCTTCTGTTGAAGTCGTTCGGTTGTTGATTTACTTCTATGTTTTGGGTCGTTGTTCTGTTGCATCATCCGTCCTCTGTTGAGCTTCAGTTGGAGGACAGATGGTCTTAAGTTTTCGTGCAAAATGTAAGCTTGGTAAATTTGGGAATTCATTTTTCCATTGATGACAGCAATCCGTCCAGACCCTGAGGCAGCAAAGCAAAGCAGCCTAAACCATGATACCCCCTCCACCATGTTTCACAGTTTGGATGAGGTTTTGATGATGGTGTGCTACGCCTTTTTTTCTCCACACATAGCATTGTGTATGTTCCTTCAAAAACAACTATTCACAATTTTAGTTTAATCTGTCCACAGTATATTTAACTATTATTGGACCTGTGAACATCCAGGTGCTCTTTTGTAAATTTGTAAACTTCAGGATCCAAACCAGCCAGACTGGTTTGGATCCTGAAGATTGTTCTGAGTGAGAAAGAGAGAAAGTTGGTTGTAGACAGCACGCTCAAGGACTTTGGAAAGGAAAGAGAGGAGAGAAACTGGCCTGTAGTTGCCAAAATCCAAGCTGTCTAGAGTTCGTTTCTTTAAGATTGTGTATGTTCCTTCAAAAACAACTATTCACAATTTTAGTTTAATCTGTCCACAGTATATTTAACCATTATTGGACCTGTGAACATCCAGGTGCTCTTTTGTAAATTTGTGAACAAACGTGCAGCAAGTCTTCAGCTGACACTTCCAGCTGATAGGATTCTTCCTCACCTCATTGATCATTCTGTGCTGTGCTCTTGCAGTCTTGCAGTGATTCGTGATGGGAGTTATAAATCTCTATTCGCCTTTTCTTCCTTGATTTCAGGGTTGCAGTGGTTTCCTCCATCCTTCCCGGCAAATCCGTGACCTTCAAGCTCAGCAACATCTCGGGACGTTACGTCAACGTGATCTTACCCGGATACAACCGGATCCTGACGCTCTGTGAGGTCGAAGTTTACGGGTATTAAAACCCCACCGTCAGAGCGCTGATGTTTTAAATCTCTATTGAACATCACCTCCATTCAATAACTAATAATAAACTCATAAGCAAAACGTAAATTGTGTGTTATTGTTCTATAGAAAAAGTTCATATTCATAAAGAGTTTTAAGAGTTCAGAAATCAATATTTGGTGGAATAACCCTGGTTTTAATCACAGTCAGTTTTTTATGCATCTTGGCATCATGTTCTCCTCCACCAGTCTTACACACTGCTTTTGGATAACTTTATGCTGTTTTACTCATGGTACAAAAATTCAAGCAGTTCAATTTGTTTTTTTGGCTTGTGAACATTTTCCTCTTGATTATATTCCTGAGGATTTCAATTTGGTAAAATAAAAAAACACATACATTTTAAGTGCTATAGATATGCAATGTTTCTGCAATCTGATCAATCGTATGTTAATATTGTAGTCTGAACATCAGCAAAGCCCCGCCCATATTAACCACATCACCACCCCGTCAGAACATGTGCAATAAAGACGATACCACACCGTCCACCCTCCACAAGCAAAACTAGTTTCCTCATCTGTATTTGAACTGAGGACTCTGCTGAAGGCTCCTAACCTCCATGACTTCATCTACCTAGAAATCCCACCACGATATAATAGTAAAACCAGGTGCAGTGGCGCAAAAAGGGGGTATGCAGCGAATGCGACACATAGGGGCGCTGCACTAGAGGGGGCGCCAAATAGATGCCGGAAAATTATCTCTAGTCTGTATTTTCTGTAAGAGCTGTTTGTTCATGTATGATAATACACAGGGGCGTCGCCTGGCCTGGGCTTCCGGGGCTTTAGCCCCAAATAAGTTTCCAGTAGCCCCGAATCGTTTCGCTCAGCTCAGCTGTAATATTAATGAGGAGACAGAGCGCTGTTCACTGTGAATATAAAATCTTTTGAAGCGAATTACAGAGGATTAAAGTTCCACCTGTCAGGAGAAACAGCCAATCAGCTTGCTGGTTTTGCAGAGCGCTGTATGCTAGTATGAGAAGGTTTTTAAGTTCTTGCACCGAGTTTTAGCGCTGATGTTAAAACATATCTAAATATACAGCGATTTTTCTAAAAGAAAGGTAACTGAACTAACCATGTAAACTGTGCTGATATGTTTCTGATAGCAGATTAAAAAAAGACTCGTCTCTGAATCAAAACACACAGATCAAAGTTTGAGAACATAAAACTATATATGTTTAACTTGCCCTGATGTACCTGATCAGCCAATAACTATTTCATTTTTAAATTGTTTTTATTAATGTAGGATTGGAGGGTTACTGTAAGCTATAATTAACGGAAATGTATTTAGCTAACCAGTTAGCTAGAAGCTGGATGTTGTGGGGAGACAGAATTTAGTACTATACATAGTTTAAATGAGTTTATTAACCCTGTCTCTGGTTTCTGCCCTAAAACTGTATGTTTTCCACCGGATCCAACTGATCAGCTAATAAACTAATATAATGAACTGGGCTGAGCCCCGGATTTTTACATACCCAGGCCACGCCCCTAATAATACACTTCAAAAAACAGAATCACAGCACTAACCGGGCGCCCATCCACTCCTTCCCCATCTACCCTACTGTCACTTCCTCCCAAACACAGGCGCTTGAGAATTTATAATATAATGGATCAGAACAAGTAAATTAGTAGATGGTGAATCATAAAACATTAATTATAGAACGCGCCGATAGTATGTTTGCATAGAGCTCAAAAAGTATGTAGTTGCGCCCCTGACCAGGTGTGAACAGGTGTGAACAGGCCAAAAATGTGTTTACATTTCATTTAAATTGCATTAAAGTGCAATCACAGCACAAAATCGCAGAGTTATAAAACACCTCCACCTCACACAGCGTCAGATACTCCTTCCCAGGCCCGGAGTGGCTAATCGGGAGATTCGGGAGGATTCCCGATGGGCCGGCTCATGTCAATCTCGAGTTTGGGCCGGTTGGACAGAAAAAATAATTTTGACACATATCTGTCCCTTATCTAATCTTATTCTTGCATTCATTTCCATTCAACTACGTCTGCATTCTCTATTCATCTGACAGCACAGCCTCTACTGCGCAGTAGATTAGATGGGTTCAACCATCTGAGGGAATTCTCCCCTCCCAAATGCTTGAGTTGGCTGCGTTGAGTGGTCTTTTCTGAAGCGATCAAATTAAATACAGCAACAGAATAGCAGAAGCGTTACTCGGCTGTGATGGAGCGTAAAAAGAGGCCGAAAAAGCCAGATTAAAAAAAAGAAAGAAGAAAAGGAAGAAGCTGTCAAATGTTTAAAATTAACAAGCTTTTTTTCCAGAGGACAGACTCCAGCTGCAGCCGGTAAACAGAGATATGGAAATAATCTTCAATTGTCAGCTATTGCGCAGATAACACGCCCTGGCGTGTCATAATTAATATCTGGCTATGTTTATGAATTATTATAGACACCCAATATGCCATTTTAAAGGACACGCGCTCACACGCTCAGCCCCCCGCTCACCTCACACTCCTGCCTCAAACTCCGCTCCAACAAACCAGCAGATCCAACAAACCAGTCTCCAGTAAAAATTAACATCTATTTTAATCCGCTGTAACACAGCTTCCCTGTAACGTACCCGTATATAATGTATATGGACGGAAAGCTTAAAGTCTCGTCTGATCAAATATGTGTCGGCCGACTCTGGAAAGGAGGGGGCTTTTAAAGAAACCGTGCACAATCTTTTTTAGGAATACTGCAAAATAAGTTATAAAATAAGTATAGTTTTTATTCTTATAAAGTTTCCAGTCCTTTGGAGAAAGAAAATACCATTCCAAGTTTAAATCACTATAATATCCATAATAACCAAGGAAAGAGAGCAGTTTATCATTTTACATGGTGATTCTAAACACTTTAAAGCAAAATATAGAGCTGCAAAAACACTTCATCCATATAAATATTTCATTTTATGGATCTGAAAATAAAAAAAATTAAAATAGAAAATTTTATTTTTTTTCTTTTACCTTTTACGTTTAATTAAATAATTTTAAGTGTTTTCAATTAATTTTGTAAAGGCTTCTAAGTAATATTAATTCATAAAATGTATGAATTTAATTTTAAAATCACCTGATTTAAATTTGAATGAAACATGTTTAAGTGAAGGGTGTTCTGTTAACTTACCAACATATACTTGAACTTATATGCAATAAAAAGGCATTGTGAGAGCTAGCTGCTGTTTCATTTAATTAAATTCCTTCTCCATGGAAAAAGTGGGCCGGATTTGGACATGAAACTCCTGATCCTTCCTCCCTGGAATCACGACGGTGACGTACCTCCCCTTCATCCCGTTCACGGAGGGATTTTTACCGCTGGAGGAGATCACACCACACCAACAGATACAGGAAACACAAAGAGAGAGAGGAAAGTATTACATAATATTAAAGTATATTGTAGTTTCTACACTGAAAAAAGTGAACTTTGCCCTTTGTAAATGATACATAATGGAATTGTTCTTGTTTTTCTCAATTTAAATGGGTTTTTGATTCTACATAATAATAATACATAATACTGAGAAAGAAATAATTTTGCTTAAATCGAATTGAAAATAATTAAAGGTCACCTTCCGTCGTTTTTTCTTTCATTTTAAAATGTCTAGTTGTGGTCTCTAGTATGAATGAATGACATGTGAGCCGTTTTTGTAAAAAAAAAGTGCTCAGGTGTCTCTGTATAGCTCTTTTTTAATGGACTGTTTTAGGGGTGTGTCCAAAATGACCGGATTCCAGCTTTGCTCATGAATATTCATACATGCAAACAGCATGCAAATATCTCTCCTCTGATTGGCTAGGAGCACTGCGACGCCCCTCCACCGCTCTGCCGCTCACTGCCTCCCACCTCCTAACTGATGAGCGGTGATGTTGCGTCGCTTCAGCTCCGCCTCTGGGAGTTTCTGGAGCCAAGGTGGGCTGGTCTGTGAGTTTCTGCCTACGTAGGCAGAAAGATAATTCAAAATTCACCCGTTTTTCGGAGGGGGGGAGGGGGGATTTCTTTGCTTAGCTCCTGCAGACAATGGGGGCTGCAAAACAGTTTAATGTGCAGGTGTACACATTCAACTCGGAGAGACCTACTGTATTCCACAAAAAACAAGAAAAATCGGATTTTCGCGGAAGGTGAGCTTTAAGTTAATGGTTAGGACTTCACTGCGCAACTTTTCCCACCCAGGGTCTGCCATTTTCCTCCCCCTGCTTCTGAGGAGACTCGTCTGGGAATAAGCATTTGCTGCACGGTAAGATATTGCATGTTATTTGTCTTTATGAATGCATTTATGCTTGACATTTATAGAGATGCCAACTCGATTATAATTCGATGCCAAAAGTTATTGTTATTGGAAAACCTATGTCGACTAAATGTTAGTTAGTTAAGTAACTTAGCTAACCTATCTGAGCTACTCAAACAACAAATACTGAGTCATATTTTTTTGTACGGTATAAAATTATATATTATACACTGTTATGATGTTTAACCCTTGTGTGATATTTTTGTTACTCGTTTACTTTGTTACTTGTATTAAATTCAGCAAAATTAAGCAATTCTACATTAAAATGCTTTACACATGCTCGCTTCACCTAAATTGCAAGCAATATAAACAGCTTACATGGTTAATATTTGCCCTTTACCTTTCTTATGTTACATTTCTTTTAAAAAGTGCTACTCTTTTTTTTATTAGTTTTTTTTAAATAAAATGTAAAAGAAAATGAATTAAACTCAAGATATGAGTAGAAAATTTGTTTAGTTTCAAATTTACAAATGAAGCAATGTTTATTAGCCCTTGGCCAAACATACTGTATGTAATATAAATGTGTAGGGGGGGGGGGGTGTACAGTGTGTGTTTATTGAAAATGTTTTGATATATGTTTTTCACAAAAATGAGCCAATGAGTTTGAGTTAGAAAAAATAATTTTTTTGTATCATTTGATGAAAAATAAAAACGTGTCGCACAGACCCGAACACCACACAAGGGTTAAACGCAATGGAGGATATATTAAAGAGCTATCCAAGCTAGCTTAACTAGGTTAGCTAATGCTAGTTAGTTAGCGTAAGCCAGCTAGGATGGAGCTACTTAGACAAATATAAGCTATCTTAACTAACCTAGCTAACGCTAGCTAAATCTGCAGCGCCATTTGTTTTTTACATAATTATATTTAATATATATTTAATTATATTTAGTTAAGGTAACTGGCGTAACCAAGATTGTTGGGTTAGATATCGCTAATGTTAGAGAACCTGAGGTTATGGGATGAATGAGCTAGCACGGCAAAACATGAGCAGCTCAAACCAAAACAATCTAATGTACAAGCTCAAGGTCAAGCTACAATAGGGTTAAAGTACCCACAAATATTTAATGGCGTTTTGCCTTTGAATTGTTTATTAACCCCTTAACACGCCCTGGCCCGCCGGAGGACCAGAAAAATGCCATAATTAATATCTAGCCCTGTTTATGAATAATTCTAGGCTCAATATAGACACTATTGCCTTTCAGAAAATAAACATTTAGGGCGAATATATGCCTTGTTTGTTGAAAATATGATTCATAATTTTCATATTTGCATTTTTCGTATGTCCATATTTGATCCAATGCGGCCATGATATACATCATGCAAACCTTTTTACTGTAGGATGTGCAGTTCCTGAATTAGAGTCAAAACAGTGCGTTAAACTGTGTGTTTACAGTTTAGATCGGCTTTTGTTTATACCGCAAGGTTACTTGAGGACACTCCTGACACACCCAACCACTACTACCATGTTCAATTGAACATTCAGAGCTCTTTGTGTCCGCGATGCTCTGCTGAATCAGCAGATATGTGGCAGAACATGGAAAATGCAATAAGATGGTTTTGATAAGGCGTTAAAATTTGTATAAATTTTTTTTCTGCCTCAAATTATTTTAAGCACTGGTTGAACATAAATGAGGATTACTGGCAAGTGGATTGATGGATTTTCTTAAATTTGGAGTGATTTTGAAGCCAGGAGTCTGAGGTAGGCGCTGGTGGGTGTAAGGAGTGTCCTCACACAGTGTAAGGCACTCTTTCGACTCTAATTTAGAAACTGTACATCCTACAGTAAAACGGTACCGTAATTCCATAATCCGGAGGGCCAGACGGTTTAAATGATGTATAACATGTCTGCATCAAATATGGACGTACGAAAAACACACATATGAAAATTATTATTCATAATTTTAATAAACATAGCATATTTCGCCCTTAATTTTCTGAAAGGAGATACAGCTAAATATATTCTAAGCATATTGGGTGTCTATATTGAGCCTATAATAATTCATAAACACAGCCAGATATTAATTATGACATTTTTCTGGCCCGAGGTCATATAGCTAGTTATCTTATTTGACAAGCCTGAGGTTATGAGATGAATAAGCTGCAGTACAGCTGAGCAGTGTTGGGCACGTTACTTTGAAAAAGTAATTAGTTATAGTTACTCGTTACTTCTCCAAAAAAGTAACTGAGTTACTAACGGAGTTACTCCACTATAAAAGTAATTAGTTACCAATAAAAGTAACTATGTTACTTTTTTATTATTTGCCCGTCAAAAAAAGGAAATCAATTATGTATTTACTATTATTATTAGAGAAATAACAAACGAAAATGAACCCAAAATGTTGACAAAAATATAATCTAACGAATTTCAAAAAAACAAAACGAAATTCTCCACAGAACCAAAGAAAATTACTAAAACTTGTAATACTGAAAAAAACGGAAAAAACTGAAAAACGCGTCTGGGGATGAAATTAAACAAACCAAGACACACTCAAAGAAAATATGTATATATAAACAAAACAAAATAATGGACAAAAACAACAATCTAATGACCGTTAAAATTGTATTAATATAACAGCTTCACCAAAAGAGAAAGCAGCAGCACCACAAAAACCGGAGCAGCTGAAAAGAGCTTAACGTCCTTAATTCGGAACTTGGGCTGTCCACGGCAATCACTGAATTAATTAGAGCAGCAAATCATCACAATTGTGCCTCACTTCACCACGCCATCCCACAGGCACAGCGGCCAGAAGCTCAAGTTCACCGGAAAGAGGAGGGGTCAACCAGGGCAAAGCGAAGTTAAAACAAAAAAAAAGTTCATAGAGCAGCTAAAGTAAGGTGCAGTAACGGGGTGTCGGAAATGGTAACGGTGTTATAGTTACAGTCATAGTAATTAGTTAGATTACTCCTTACTGAAAAAAAGTAACGGCATTAGTAACGCCGTTAGTTTTAACGGCGTTACTCCCAACACTGCAGCTGAGCTAACTTAACTTAATTTGCTTTTGTTCAGGATAAAAGATAACAAGAGTGAAACTCAGCACTAACCACACACAGTTCAACACTGTGTACCAGCAGGTCCGTTTACATTGTTAAATTATTATTTGTGACAAAAAAACATTACATTTCTGAAGATATCCCATTAAAATGATTCGAGCTGGCATGTCGCCAGCATTTTCTTTTTTTTACATTAATTCATTAATTCATGTAAAATATTCACACATTTTGTATGTTTGATTTTTCATAACCATCCATTTAAAAAAGCTATTATGACTGGCCTAGTCAAGACCATATTAATCAGGATACAGATATGATTTTTTTTTATATATTTTTTTTATAATCTGAAAAATGTGCGCAGATGATGGCAAATGATGTCCACCTCAGGAGAGAAGCCATTATTATTAAAGCACTTTGTCTGTACCTTGGTGAGGAGGATGGCTTTCTGATTAAGGAGTACATAGTAAGTAAGTATTTATTTATTTATTTATTTATTTATTTATTTTTATGCACCCTAAAGTAATTATAATTAAAGGAACACATTACTGAAGAATTGAGTTTTCTTTTTCTTTGTTTTTTAAAGAACATTCCATGTGAAGACCTCGTAAAAGACCAGCACACCACCAAAATGGGCGTTTACGTCATCACAAAAGATGGTGGAGCGCTTGGAGGACATGATGACATCGGCATAGTGGTTGATGGAGACAACATTCTGGACAACATGAAATCTTTTGCTCCATCGTTTGCATTAACGCTTGCCATAATCTAGGCGCTGAATTTGGCTTACCCCAAAGAGCTGAAATACTACCACCACTGTATTTGTACAGAAAGTTGTGAAAAGTCCTTGGTCTGAAGAACGAGATCAGTGGGTAGTCAAATTACACAAAAACACTGAACGTCTGAACAACACTGAAGACCTATGAAACAGAAGATAAAGATTTTTTTTTTAGTTTGTTGATCTAACCCAGGGGTGTCCAAACTACGGCCCGCGGGCCATTTGCGGCCCGTTTCCTGTTTTGGAGCGGCCCTCGAGGTATTTTAGAAATAGAATGAAAGTTGGCCCGCTGTTAAGCAGGTTTTTATAATGTGAGATTCAAAGTTTGAACGCTAGGTGTCAGAAACAGGCCAAAGAGTCTAAAAGCAGAGAGAGTGCGCATTTCTAGCGCAGAAAAACGAGCCAAAGAGTCTAAAAGCGGAGAGAGTGCGCATTTCTAGCACAGAAAAACGAGCCAAAGAGTCTAAAAGCGGAGAGAGTGCGCATTTCTAGCACAGAAAAACGAGCCAAAGAGTCTAAAAGCGGAGAGGGTGCGCATTTCTAGCACAGAAAAACAGGCCAAAGAGTCTAAAAGCGTAGAGAGTGTGCATTTCTAGAGCAGAAAAACGGGCCAAAGAGTCTAAAAGAGGAGAGAGTGCGCATTTCTAGCGCAGAAAAATGGGGCAAAAGAGTCTAAAAGCGAATAGAGTGCGCAGTTTTAGCTCAGAAAAACGGACCAAAGAGTCTAAAAGCGGAGAGGGTGCACATTTCTAGCGCAGAAAAACGGGGTAAAAGAGTCTAAAAGTGGAGAGGGTGCGCATTTCTAGAGCAGAAAAACGAGCCAAAGAGTCTAAAAGCGGAGAGAGTGCGCATTTCTAGCACAGAAAAACGAGCCAAAGAGTCTAAAAGCGGAGAGAGTGCGCATTTCTAGCACAGAAAAACGAGCCAAAGAGTCTAAAAGCGGAGAGTGTGCGCATTTCTAGCGCAGAAAAACAGGCCAAAGAGTCTAAAAGCGGAGAGGGTGCCCATTTCTAGCACAGAAAAACGAGCCAAAGAGTCTAAAAGCGTAGAGAGTGTGCATTTCTAGAGCAGAAAAACGGGCCAAAGAGTCTAAAAGAGGAGAGAGTGCGCATTTCTAGCGCAGAAAAATGGGGCAAAAGAGTCTAAAAGCGAATAGAGTGCGCAGTTTTAGCTCAGAAAAACGGACCAAAGAGTCTAAAAGCGGAGAGGGTGCACATTTCTAGCGCAGAAAAACGGGGTAAAAGAGTCTAAAAGTGGAGAGGGTGCGCATTTCTAGCGCAGAAAAACGGGCCAAAGAGTCTAAAAGCGGAGAGAGTGCGCATTTCTAGCACAGAAAAACGAGCCAAAGAGTCTAAAAGCGGAGAGAGTGCGCATTTCTAGCACAGAAAAACGAGCCAAATAGTCTAAAAGCGGAGAGTGTGCGCATTTCTAGCGCAGAAAAACAGGCCAAAGAGTCTAAAAGCGGAGAGGGTGCCAATTTCTAGCACAGAAAAACGAGCCAAAGAGTCTAAAAGCGTAGAGAGTGTGCATTTCTAGAGCAGAAAAACGGGCCAAAGAATCTAAAAGAGGAGAGAGTGCGCATTTCTAGCGCAGAAAAATGGGGCAAAAGAGTCTAAAAGCGAATAGAGTGCGCAGTTTTAGCGCAGAAAAACGGACCAAAGAGTCTAAAAGCGGAGAGGGTGCACATTTCTAGCGCAGAAAAACGGGGTAAAAGAGTCTAAAAGTGGAGAGGGTGCGCATTTCTAGCGCAGAAAAACGGGCCAAAGAGTCTAAAAGCGGAGAGGGTGCCCATTTCTAGCACAGAAAAACGAGCCAAAGAGTCTAAAAGCGGAGAGAGTGTGCATTTCTAGCGCAGAAAAACGGGGTAAAAGAGTCTAAAAGTGGAGAGGGTGCGCATTTTAAAGCGCAGAAAAACAGGCCAAAGAGTCTAAAAGCGGAGAGGGTGCCCATTTCTAGCACAGAAAAACGAGCCAAAGAGTCTAAAATCGTAGAGAGTGTGCATTTCTAGAGCAGAAAAACGGGCCAAAGAATCTAAAAGAGGAGAGAGTGCGCATTTCTAGCGCAGAAAAAAGGGGCAAAAGAGTCTAAAAGCGAATAGAGTGCGCAGTTTTAGCGCAGAAAAACGGACCAAAGAGTCTAAAAGCGGAGAGGGTGCACATTTCTAGCGCAGAAAAACGGGGTAAAAGAGTCTAAAAGTGGAGAGGGTGCACATTTCTAGCGCAGAAAAACGGGCCAAAGAGTCTAAAAGCGGAGAGAGTGCGCATTTCTAGCGCAGAAAAACGGGGTAAAAGAGTCTAAAAGCGAATAGAGTGCGCAGTTTTAGTGCAGAAAAACGGACCAAAGAGTCTAAAAGCGGAGAGAGTGCGCATTTCTAGCGCAGAAAAACGGGGTAAAAGAGTCTAAAAGTGGAGAGGGTGCACATTTCTAGCGCAGAAAAACGGGGTAAAAGAGTCTAAAAGCGGAGAGGGTGCGCATTTCTAGCGCAGAAAAACGGGGTAAAAGAGTCTAAAAGCGGAGAGAGTGTTTAGTTCTAGCGCAGAAAAACAGGCCAAAGAGTCTAAAAGTTGCCGTAATTAAGGAGTTTAATATTAAGAGACATCATGAAATGAAACATCAATTTGAAAAATCTTAGTTTACACAACACTGTCAAAGATAAAGAGAGTTAGTCAAGTAAAATGGTGTGTAAATGAAATAATCAGGAAAAAGTATTATTTAAAGTGGTATATTTCATTATTTGTTTTATTATAGAGTCTGTGGCCCGTGACTTATCTGATCCACCCCTGATCTAACCATACCACCAGATCTGTTTTTAGCAAAAAAATCTACTTTTTTCTCATTTGTGCTGTTTGTGGACACTTATACATTGTCTTGAGAAACAGTCAAAAGAGAAAATTCCATGACTTTTTTCAGTGTATGTTGATCTGTCTGTCTGTCTGACTTCTCTGTGAAACTCTGTTGATCTGTCTGATTTTCTGTGAAACTATGTTGATCTATCTGTCTGTCTAACTTTTCTGTGAAACTACGTTAATCTGTCTGTCTGACTTCTGTGAAACTATGTTGATCTGTCTGTCTGTCTGATTTTCTGTGAAACTATGTTGATCTGTCTGTCTGTCTGTCTGTCTGTTTGACTTCTGTGAAACTATGTTGATCTGTCTGTCTGTCTGATTTTCTGTCGATCTGTGTCTGTCTAACTTTTCTGTGAAACTATGTTGATCTGTCTGTCTGTCTGATTTTCTGTGAAACTATGTTGATCTGTCTGTCTGTCTGATTTTCTGTGAAACTATGTTGATCTGTCTGTCTGTCTGATTTTCTGTCGATCTGTGTCTGTCTAACTTTTCTGTGAAACTCTGTTGATCTGTCTGTCTGTCTGATTTTCTGTCGATCTGTGTCTGTCTAACTTTTCTGTGAAACTATGTTGTTCTGTCTGTCTGTCTGATTTTCTGTTGATCTGTGTCTGTCTGACTTCTCTGTGAACCTCTGTTTATCTATCTGTCTGTCTGTTGTTGGGGAAACCGCACTACCCCTCACTGCGGCGTCTCCAGTGCGTTCCCCTGGATTCTTGTGATGGAGGCCTGACGTAGAGATAAGCTATAGAGAGACAGGAAACTTGATCTTCAGCAAAATAACAATTTATTAAAACAGAGCTCTGGGAACAACTTCCACTCACAAGGAGCTGAAGAGAAAAAGATTCTTTCACAGACATGAGCATTTATAGACAGACCCCACCTCAAGCTCCCGGAGGAAGGTACCCTAGACACTTCCCAAAAACTGCTTCTGGCTGCTCTTGATCAGAAGTTGTCTCTCGGTTCATTTCTGTCTTACTCGTACAGTTTGATTAATAACCGGTGGCTGGTGTTGATGAGCAGGAGCTAGCGGTCAGATCTTGCAGGAAACTGACAGTTAAAACAGAGAAATATTTTAGAGAACTCAGAGAGTTTGTGGCGACTGTCTCAGCTGCTTTCCTCCACTCTGACCGTAACATGTCAACACCTTCCCTTTAGCTGAGCTCTTGGTCTGTGGAGCTTTATGTAAAGTCATGATGCCTCCCATAGTCTCACACCTCTCTTCATAATGCATTTAATTATCCTTTATTAACTTAATTTGTATTGTAAGAAGAGCCGAATTCTGAATCTCTAAAAATAAAAACTGAAACTAAATAATTCACATTATTCAATTGAACTTTTAAATTAAACTAGATCAGCTTCAGTTTACGGAGAGATAAGAGTTTATTCAGTTTTTTATTATGTTTAATTACAGATTACAGGCTCTGTATGTGTGTTTTTACTGAGAACTGTACGTTTACACAAGCTATAAAATCAACAGAGTGCTCATAAAGCCAATATATGTAAATGTAAATATTATCTGATCTCAGTGCTGCTGTTTCAGGACTGAGCAGTATTGCGTAGACATATAAAATACATTTAGTCTATGTTTCAATAAGTATTGCAAAGTATATTTGTAATAAAATGCAAATCTAAATATCTACAGTTGTGACGGGCTGTTCATATTAAATGAACTTGTTATCCAGCGTTTTTTATTAGTAGCAAAACTTACTTTTGACCCATCTCAACTTTTTAACTTTTAACCATCAAAAACATTATGATGAAACTGGCACTCATCAGGACGGCCCCAGGATTGAAAGACCAGGAGTCACCTCTGTCGCACAAGATAAATTCATGTTAAACAAACCAAAATATGTTTTATATTTTACATTCTTTAAAGCAGCTCCTCTTGCTTAGATGAGGTCTGACTTTCCATCTGTGTAACTAAACATTGACCTATATGTCTATATGTCTTTCTACCTATATGTCTGTCTGTCTGTCTGTCTGTCTGACTTCTCTGTGAAAATGAAAGCGCAGCGTAAGTTGTTCCCTTCTGTCTTTAAATAACGATCACTCATTCAGTACCTTGCTGTCTTTCAGACGCTGATCGTTCTTAGTGCCGTCCGTTGTTCTCTCAATTATATCCCATTCCGGTTTCTCGCCTTCTCGAGTGTCCGATCGGCGTCCCGTGTTGACGTCCTGCTCTTGGCCGCATTTGTCATCGGATGCCCTCCTGCTCCTGCTACCGGCGCTACTCCCCAGGTCCTGCTGGTCCTCCTCCTCGCGGCGCGACGTCGGCTTGCCGGCCCGCTCCGCAGCCTCCTCCTGGTGTGTCCCGCCACCGCCCCTGCCCTCGGTCGGCCTTGAGCCCCAGCTTGTCCCGGTCCTTCAGGCGATCGCTGCCTCGATGCGGAGCGTGGACTCTCGTTTGCTCGCTGTCAAGGAGCGTTGTGGAACTGCTTCCGGGTTGCCTCTCCCTGCAACCTCTGCCCTGGCGAGTTCGCCCGGAGGGTCCGATCCACGATCGAAGAACTTTTGGCTGGCCATCCATCTACCCCTTTTCGTTATTTCCGTTCTGTCTTTTCTGTTTTCTAATGCTGTTCACTGTTCTGTTGGATTTTCTGCTCGCTTGGGTGCTTTTTCTTCTGTTCTTCTCTTTTTTTCTGGGAACCTGCAGTTTGTGCTGGCGGGCCGGACAGTGTCTCTTCTCTGTTGGTTGCTGTGTTTTGACTAGAGTTGTTCTGGTGTCCCCTTCTCGTTTTGTGGTCCGGTATATCTATTTGTATTCCTCGGCGCCTGTTTCTTCTGACGCGCTCAATTTTACGGCGCCGCTGTGTCCGTCGGTTTGGGGCTTACTTCCAAGGGCGATGGTTTGCCTAATGTTGGCAGTTGAAATTTTGGATCCCTTGGATCTGCCTCTTAAGCTCTGCACGAAATTTATCCAGTGGTGGTCGCGTGCGTTTCATGGGGCGCTTACCTTCTTTTTTTCTGAAACGAATTAATTTATAACAGCTTATTAAGCCTTTCATATTCTGGTCGCTGCAATACATTGCTGTCGCACTGTCCCGTTTTCGTTTACAGTAATTCAGATGCCTCCGCCCAGCAGCCAAAAAGTTCCCGTAACCATGCCCACTTTCAATCATTTAATCCTGCATTATATTATTTCAACTCTCTAGTCTTTAGCGCTCAAAACTTGCACGTTACAAGTATGTTTGGCATCTATTTACCCTCTTTTGCTCTTCCCTTTAAATTCATATCTTTTCTATTCTAGCTGCTGTTTGTGCTTTCATAGTACACACTCGTACTACACAACATAGCCAAATTTATTTCGGCAACAATTATTGATGCCGATCAATTTAAGGCACGTTGTAATAGTCCAGATTATCCACGTTTGTTTCTAACCAGCTATACGCCTACTCCTTAAGGCATTGCAAAATCCTGTTCCTCAATCTAAAGATAAACGGTTGCCTATTACTTTGGCTTTTTTTATGTTCAACTTCATGCTCGAGGCGGCTTTTACGAGCCTTTTATGGATTTATGCATTTTTTTATGGATTTTAGGGCATGTTACTAACAGCAATGCATGTTTCTTTTGGGGTCGATCCCCTCGCTTGATCAGGCTCGAAGCCCAAACTAGATTGTATGTTTCAGCCCTTGGCCCTTCACTAACAGGAATGCGGACGATCCCCGCACATGATCGGGCTCGACGCCCAAGTGGATGAATGTAGGGCCCGTGGCCCGTGTGATTGGGGGTGCACCCCTCGCATAATCAGATGAATGAGAATGAACGAATGAATGAATAAAGGGCACGCTGTTTTGGGGACGCTCCCCGCACATGACCGGGCTCAACGCCCAAAAGAATGAAGGAATGAAGGCTCGCAGCCCGTAAGCTTCGGAGGCGCACCCCGCTTTGGGCTCGGAGGCCAGCGTACGTATGAATGAAGGGCATCGGCCCATACTAACAGCATGGAAAGTTGGCGCCATACAAGCGCATCACTGGGCACTACACCCACGTTAACTTTGCTTGTTAATGCACAGGAAACCCCATATTTAGATACAGCAAGCATGTACTCATCTTAAACAATCCACAAGTTAACTTCTAAATAAACTCACTTATGCATAGGGATATCCAAGAAATAAAAGGAAATACTCCACTCTCCACAGTCACTGGTACAAAAGCTATACTATAACATTATGTGTTACGTATGTCTGACTTCTCTGTGAAACTATGTTGATCTATTTGTCTGTCTATCTGTCTGTCTGACTTCTCTGTGAACCTCTGTCTATCTGTCTGTCTGTCTGTCTGTTGTTGGGGAAACCGCACTACCCCTCACTGCGGCGTCTCCAGTGCGTTCCCCTGGATTCTTGTGATGGAGGCCTGAAGTAGAGATAAGTTATAGAGACACAGGAAACTTGATCTTCAGCAAAATAACAATTTATTAAAACAGAGCTCTGGGAACGACTTCCACTCACAAGAAGCTCAAGAGAAAAAGATTCTTTCACAGACATGAGCATTTATAGACAGACCCCACCTCAAGCTCCCGGAGGAAGGTACCCTAGACACTTCCCCAAAAACTGCTTCTGGCTGCTCTTGATCAGAAGTTGTCTCTCGGTTCATTTCTGTCTTACTCGTACAGTTTGATTAATAACCGGTGGCTGGTGTTGATGAGCAGGAGCTAGCGGTCAGATCTTGCAGGAAACTGACAGTTAAAACAGAGAAATATTTTAGGGAACTCAGAGAGTTTGTGTCGACTGTCTCAGCTGCTTTCCTCCACTCTGACCGTAACATGTCAACACCTTCCCTTTAGCTGAGCTCTTGGTCTGTGGAGCTTTATGTAAAGTCATGATGCCTCCCATAGTCTCACACCTCTCTTCATAATGCATTCAATTATCCTTCATTAACTTAATTTGTATTAATTATAGTAAAGTTATTCAGTATAGAAGAATTTTTAAATCATATTTCTAACACTGTGTAACTATATATTCACCTGTCTGTCTGTCCATATAACTATATATTCACCTGTCTGTCTGTCCATGTAAATATATATTCATCTGTCTGTCTGTGTCAATATGCATTGACCTGTCTGTCTGTCTGTCTGTCCATGTAAATATACAGTCATATGAAAAAGTTTGGGCACCCCTATTAATCTTAATCATTTTCAGTTCTAAATATTTGGGTGTTTGAACAGCCATTTCAGTTTGATATATCTAATAACTGATGGACACAGTAATATTTCAGGATTGAAATGAGGTTTATTGTACTAACAGAAAATGTGCAATATGCATTAAACCAAAATTTGACCAGTGCAAAAGTATGGGCACCCTTATCATTTTATTGATTTGAATACTCCTAACTACTTTTTACTGACTTACTGAAGCACAACATTGGTTTGTTAACCTCACTGAGCTTTGAGCTTCATAGCCAGGTGTATCCAATCATGAGAAAAGGTATTTAAGATGGCCAATTGCAAGTTGTTCTCCTATTTGAATCTCCTCTGAAGAGTGGCATCATGGGCTCATCAAAACAACTCTCAAATGATCTGTGAATCTCTGTCTGTCTGTCTGTCTGTCCATGTAACTATATATTGCCCTGTCTGTCTGTCTGTCTGCCTGTCTGTGTCAATATGCATTGACCTGTCTGTCTGTCCATGTAACTATATATTGCCCTGTCTGTCTGTGTAAATATATATTGCCCTGTCTGTCTGTATAACTATATATTGACCTGTCTGTTTGTCTGTCTGTCCATGTAACTACATATTGGTCTTTCTGTCTGTCTGTCTGTCTGTCTGTCTGTCTGTCCATGTAACTACATATTGGTCTGTCTGTCTGTCCATGTAACTATATACTGCCCTGTCTGTCTGTCTATGTAACTATAGATTGACCTGTCTGTCTTTGTAAGTATATATTAACCTGTCTGTCTGTGTAACTATATATTGGCCTGTCTGTCTGTCTGTATTAGTAATAATACAAGTAGCTTCAGTTGGTGGACTGTTTTATTATTATTATTATTATTATTATTATTATTATTATTATTATTATTATTATTATTAATATTATTATTATTATTATTATATAACTGTATTATTATTATTATTATTATTATTATTATTATTATTATTATTATTATTATTATTATATAACTGTTATTATTAGTAGTAGTAGTAGTTTGGTAGTTATTATATGGTTGGATTCTCGTATTGCTGTTAATGATAATTTTGTCAGTTTTGTTTCATAATCTTGAGGAAACAGTTAAGATGTTAAAATGCTGAGATGTTGAGATCAGTTCCTCTTATCTCCATAAACATGTTTACAATTACAAAACTAAAAAACTGCTGAACAGTTCAGTAAATACAGCAGATAGATGATGAAACAGATCTGAAGATCAGATATAAAATCCTGTAGCAGATCTGAACTCATCACACCTGCAGCGCTCCTTCATCCTGGAACTTTCAGCACTGCGTGAGTTTATCTCAGATCATTTTATCTGATCTTTTCCGAGATGTTCTGAGATCATTTGATGTTGTCTGGTATTTTAAAAGGTGTTCCAGGGTATTCTGAGATCATATGAGTTGTTTTATGAGCTGAGATGCTCTGAGATATCCTAAATTATATGTTTTGAGATAATATGAGATGTTTTGTAATAGTCTCTGATAAGGGGAGTTGTTCTAGGCTGATTTGATCTACGATATTCTAGGATTATATGAAATATTGGATAATGATCTGAGATATTCTATAATGGTCTGAGGTGTTCTGATATAATCTGATGTATTCTAAGATTATCTGAAATATTTTAAGATCTGAAATAGTCTAAGGTTTTCTGAGATATTCAAAGATGATGCAACATATAATATATTGGTCTGAGCTGTTCTAAGATGATCTGAGACTTTTGTGTTTAGACTGGTTTTGTTTGTAAAAAAATATCTAGTTTATATTTTGTACAAGAATATATACAGTCAAGTAATTAAAATCAGACAGGCTATGAAATCCTTTGGTTTTATTTTAGAATAAAGATCATAATTAACGGAACTCATGACAGTAGTAAACATTGATAAAATTGTTAGTTAATGTCTAAATTATACATGAATTCACACTAGTTAAGATTATTTTAAATAGTGCAATTTTTTCATTCTAAAGAATGTTGTAAATGAAAATAAAAAAGACGTTTTTATGCAATAACAATTATTAATATGTAATCATTAATATTGTCTTATCTAGTGTAAATAGCTAATTAGTTGAGTTAGTTGAGTGCTGGTGATTAAGGTACTCTTATTGTAAAGTTTGTAATTGTAATTATAAAGTATTAATGTTTAAAACTGTATCTGTTTGATTTTAGGGAAATGGATCCTCGTGTTTTTATCCTGCTGGGATTGATTATTCCAGCAGCTGCTTCATATACGAAGTGTAAGATCAAACTCACCTGTACAGAAATTAAATAATTTATATTTATCATAAATATAACACACTTCAGTTTTTAAATCAGTTTCTCTGATTTTGTTATTTATAGGTTTATGTTTGAGTAAAATGAACATTGTTGTTTTATTCTATAAACTACAGACAACATTTCTCCCAAATTACAAATAAAAATATTCTCATTTAGAGCATTTATTTACAGAAAATGAGAAATGACTGAAATAACAAAAAAAATAAAATAAAACAAGTTCATATTCATAAAGTTTTAAGAGTTCAGAAATAATCAATATTTGGTGGAATAATCCTGGTTGGTTTTTAATCACAGTTTTAATTTCATGCATCTTGGCATCATGTTCTCCTCCACCAGTCTTACACACTGCTTTTGGATAACTTTATGCTGCTTTACTCCTGGTGTAAAAATTCAAGCAGTTCAGTTTGGTGGTTTGATGGTTTGTGATCATCCATCTTCCTCTTGATTATATTCCAGAGGTTTTTAATTTGGTAAAATCAAAGAAACTCATTATTTTTACTGTGTATTTACACAGTTGAAATCAGGAGTTTATATACACTATATAAAGACGCACATATGCATATTCTAAATCAAAATAAACCTTTGCCATTTTACATCAATTAGGATTAGCACAATTACTTATATTTGCTAAATACCCAAATAATGAGAGAGAGAATTTTAAAGGCATTTTTATAACTTTCTGCGAATTCAAAAGTTTACATACATTTCATTAGTATTTTGGTACCACTGTCCTTAAACTGTCCATTTCATATAAAATGAATTTGTGACCCCATGTTGCTCTTTAAAGGGTTAAAATCACACTAAGTAGAACCATTTTTAGCTTTTGTTTTAAGCAAGTCTTATCCTTCCAAACTTTTTAAAACTGTTACCTTTGATTAACTCTGCTTTTACCTATACACACTATCCATTACAGTTTTTCTCAGTCGATTTGGTTCATTTCTCACATCATGATTTAAATTGCCATCACAGCAAGTGCGTTTCTCAAAACAGTGCAAACAGCAAAACTCAATGAAAAACCTGCAAAAGCTCGTAACTCACTCAGAATTCATATTCATGCCTCTGAACAAGGCAGTCAAAACACTAAGTCATGCTGTCAACAGTGTACAGTGTATATTCTGATGGAAACAAGTGTTTGATTTTAATCAAATATACACACAAAATACAAACTTACACAAAACATAGTTAATCATGACTGTAGTGAATTTCACTAATTAGCTAAAAGCCAAGATTCACCTGAGAACAATTTTATTAATTTATGATAAAATATCAAAATGTACCAAAAAAGTTTTATAGAAATGTATAAATTATGCCTGAGAGATTATGACAACCTGTTCAGCACTTTTGCATGTAATGACCGAGGCAATGACCTAAAGCCTGATGTTTTGGAGGGTAAGACAATTCAACAGACAATCAGCACAACACACTTTGAAAAGCATGACATAAAGCAATGGATAATGCAAATTGTACATGACCATTTGCAAAATGACAAACACAATGAGAAGTGCAATTAGGGTGTGGAGATTGAATGAGCTGTTTTGAGAATTTCAATTCTGACCTGAAAAATTTACCAAATTGACTGAGAAAAACTGTAAAGTGAGTCCAACAGGAATGGGTTCAAATAAAGCAACTGAGTAAAATAAATAAGAGTTTTTAAATGTCTGATCAGTTTTCTATTCTAAACAATTAAACGTTTCTGTTGAATCTTTGTCGATCTGTTGATTCCAGACAAAAATCTCGCTCTCTTGGGTAAAGCCACCCAATCGATCTTGGTTGAAAACCCCTGGTCAGGATTTGGACATGCCTACAACGCCATAGATGGGAATCACAATTCAAACTACCACCATGGATCCTGCACCCACACCACCACCCAGAGTAACCCCTGGTGGAGGGTGGACCTTCTGGATGAGTACATAATAACCTCCATCACCATCACCAACCGGGGGGACTGCTGTGCAGAGAGACTCAACGGAGCCGAGATTCGCATCGGGAACTCGCTATTCAACAACGGAAATGATAATCAACGGTGAGAGAAGCTCTTCCTGTTTCATACTTTCACTCTTTCACACTGCAGTTACTGCAATCCCAGATTGTTGAGTATCTTTCCAGAGCAGATTCCTCCTAAAAGCATCAGCGTAGGATAGAGAGCATATCTAATATACAGTTGCAGGAAAAAGTATGTGAACCCTTTGGGATTATACTTTTATTTCTGCATAAATTCCTAAATTTCCTTCAGGATAAATAAAGTATCTATCTATCTATCAGCCCCAAACCATGATGCCCCCTCCACCATGTTTCACAGTTGGATGAGGTTTTGATTGTTCTGTATTCAGTCTTCAGCTGGCACTCTAGGATTCTTCCTCACCTCATTGATCATTCTGTGCTGTGCTCTTACAGTCATCTTTACAGGACTTTACCACGCCTAGGGAGAGTAGCAACAGTGCTGAACTTTCTCCATTTGTAGAGCGTCTGTCTTACCGTGGACACATGAACATCAAGACTTATAGAGATACTTTTGTAACCCTTTCTTTCCAGCTTCATGCAAGTCAACAATTCTTGAACGTAGGTCTTCTGAGAGCTTGATCTTTTGTTCGAGGCATGATTCACATCAAGCAATGCTTCTTAAAAACAGCAAACTCAAAAACTGGTGTGTGTTTTATTTATAGGGCAAAGCAGCTTTAACCAACACATCCAATCACATCTTGCCCTCAATTATCTCTTAGAAAAGTCATTAGTCTAGGGGTTCACATACTTTTTCCACTCTCACTGTGAATGTTAACATGTTGTGTTAAATAAAACCACGCAAACATAATGTTTTGTGTGGTTTTAGTTTAAACAGACTGTGTTTGTCTGTTATTGTGATTTAGATGAAGATCAGGACAAATTTAATCACCAATTTATGCAGAAATACAAGTATAATCCCTAAAGGGTTCACATACTTTTTCTTGCAACTGTATCTAATACCTTTTAGAACATTAAAACCTCTAAACGCACCTTTGTCCGGGCCACAAACAGGTCATCATTAATATTTGCCAGTGTTTGTATTTCCTTTCAGAAAATAAAACTTTCTAGGTGAAATATAACTTTTTAGCTAAAGTTTTATTAAAAAACTGATTCATAATTGCATATTTGCATTTTTCTTACATCCATATTTTATCCATGTTATACAAGATTCAATCCACCTGTCTCTCAGAATTACAATGCTGTGGAAAGCATTTTACTGTACAGTATGGTTACTGAATTAGAGACTTTTTTTTAACAATGCAGATGAGGCTACTGGCCGATGTTACCTGGTTTGCTGGCTTCAAAATTACACCAAATATGTTTATTTTTATCAATTTATTCGCTAGTATTCCTCATTTTTGTGAAAAGAAAATACAAGGTAAAAATGTATTATATCTAATTGAAACAGATATTAAAATATGTTCTGCTTAGGCTACAGCTTTCATAAAGCCCAGACTGTCCCCTTTACATGGACACATCAATCAAATCTGTCGGCCAATCAGGTGGCAAGTTAGGCGGATGCGCAACAGGGGAGGCGGGATGTAAACAGGAAGACTAGTTGTTCCCATCAAGTCTAGGTGATAAACACTTTTTTCCCCCTGTAAAATGAGTAGTTTTTTTATTTTATAGAGGTTTGGGTCCTTTAGAGATTTTAAAGAGACATTTGGAGAAATTCTGTACAGTCTTTACTCCACACTGAATCCATTTCTGATCAGTGAGGGTGATCAGTTTAAAATTTTACATGGTAAATTGCGACCCCTAGTGGCAAAAAAAATCACCTTCAGATGTGGTGCTTAAAAAAAAGACTATTACAGGTTCATTTCAACAATTGTAAGCGTTTTAATTTTTTTTTTTATTATTAATTTTGAGTAATATTTCTTCATAAAATGGCGACGATTTGCTGGTGAGCACTTTCCAACAGTACATAGGATAGCACACAGGATATAGATACCAAGGGTTCAGCATATCTACACATTTTCTAAACATTATACACTTTTATACATTACTTTCTCAATTTATGTGTCCAGATCCTGGAAAATTTACTATATATTTAAAAAAAATAAAAAAGTAATCAATAGCTTTTATTTTGAAAACAGCCCAGTTTTTTGCCCAATTATTCAATCCTTCCATAAAGTTTGCAAAACAGTGTATTAACAATGCTTCATATGTAATAATGCAATTTATTAACATTTTACATAGTATCCAGATTAAAGTTTGTTTTACTTTTGCTCAATAAAACAAAAATACTGAAAGAAATATAAATTATTATTGTAATGTCTTACATTCCATCCACCAACCAGCCTTTCCCCAGCACTCCCACTTGTGACAGTGACAATTCAACGCTCTGCATCCCCTGAATACTGACACCTGGTTCCCTGCTCGTTGGCCCTGCCTATATAAACCTCACAGCATTGCACCTTCCATGTGCTTTTGCTCTGCCAAAACTCTGTTGTGTTTTTGTTCAATTTATAGTTTGCTAGTCTGTTTTCTTGTTAATGCTAGCTTTCTAGCATTTTGTTGTATCTTGTTGACTGTTTCATATTTCGGTGTGTCTTTAGAATTGTACTCTTCTGATTAAAAAACGCTAAAGTGTCTTCCAGTGATACCTGTGCTCATTACTCACAATTATTAGTTCAAGGAAGAGTAAATAATAATAATACACTTTATTAAATGAACTTGTAGTAGTTAACTCAACAGCATCATAGTTATTCATCTGCAGCTCTATTAGTTCAAACACTGCTATACTACTTAAATACTGAAATGTCTCATTTTGTCCATATTATTACTGCCAGTAAATGGGCTGTTTCCCAATATAACGCGCTTGTTTAAATCTACACCTAATTTAAAGCTCTTACTCTGTAGAGAGACCTCTATAGTAGAGTTTAGGGTGGAAGTGTAGGGTGCAGGGAGTGATTTGGGACGGGTCTGTATTAATCTGTACAGCACAGGTGCTTCACTAAAATGAACTCTTACAATCCTTACAGTGTATCGCTTCATTACTGTTCATGTCTACAGATAAATCCATTAAGTCAGCTAATGAAGCACATATATATACCACACAAAAACCTTTATAGTCATAAATAATACATTATACAGCAAAATCCACAGTTAATCCTGCTAAAACGCAAACTCAATGCTACTGGCTGCTGTATTTCATCAGCTTTCTCACCATTAAATTTTAATTCATATTCTACAGGATCTCTCCCACAGTAAACTGCTTATTAGAAATGCTTATTAACATGGAATGGAATGTAAATTACCAATTTTAGGGGTTTTGCTTAAAATCGTATCGCAATATTCTTCCAGCCGCAGATACTGCACAGTTTTTGCAGTAATTAACATAATTATATGTAAGAAGTATATTTAAATGTTTTGATCCCCCCACCCAAACTATTGTTTTTACCCCTTTAGGAATTCGCACCCTTGGCTGTGTCCCAATAAAACATGGCTGTTTAAATCTACACTTCCTCCAAAGCTCTTACTTTACAGAGAGAGCTCTATAGTAGAGTTTAGGGTGCAAGTGTAGGGTGCAGGGAGTGATTTGGGACGAGTCTGTGTTTAGTAGTTGAGTAGTTGAGCACTCGGTGATTCTTAATGTAAATTATAAATCTCTATACGCCTTTTTTCCTTGATTTTAGGGTTGCAGTGGTTTCCTCCATCCCTGCCGGCACATCCATGACCTTCAACTTCAGCAACGTCTCGGGACGTTACGTTACCGTGATCTTACCTGGACATGGACGGATCCTGACGCTCTGCGAGGTCGAAGTTTACGGGTTTTAAAACACCGCCGTCAGAGCGCTGATGTTTTAATCTGTATTAAACATCACCTCCAATCAATAACCAATAATAAACTCATGAGCAAAACGTGAACTGTGTTTTATTGTACTGTAGAAATGCATGGTGTCGGAGTTTGGAGTCAGTTACATTTTTATATCTACATGATTATATGTTTATAGAGGCCATTAACAGTTTAATATAGTAATACAGAAGTGGCTTAATGTCTACTAGCGATAATATTTTTAAAGAAGATGTGGGTTAACATTACGCAAACCTTAATAATTACTTAATAGTAGAAGAGACCTCAGTTTCCCTGATTTTGCTATCTATAGGTTTATATTTGATTAAAATGAACATTGTGGTTTTATTGTATAAACTACAGACAACATTTATCCCACATTCCAAACAAAAATATTCTCATTCAGAGCAAATTACATCAAATAAACGACAAAATAAAAATTACTTATGATTTAAAAATACCGCACTTTTAAAGAAGCCCTCACCGTATCTCAAAGCCAAACTCTTTGGTTTATTATTTGCATTATTTGTATTGTATATAGTGTGTGTGTAGTAAAAAAACATTATATTAAATGTGCTATATATTGTCTATGATTTTAATCAGAACAAAATTTAGCTTTTTTCAACCAAATCATGTTTTGCATTTCTTTTGGTTATCCCGCCATTCATTTATTAAAATCTGCACTTAAAAAACTATATTATTAAACATAATATACGTTCTTCCTTAAATTTCGTTGTAATCAAATTCGCTTCTTTTAATCTCGCTCCAGCCGCCACATACACATTTCTGCCGCTCCCGCCCTGCGGTCTTAATATGAATTGAATTAGTTACATTTAGCGCTTCAAATTCACTTATGCATTTATTAAAACAGCATTTCAGTGCTGAATAGTACTGTCACATGTCTTGCCACAGTCTAAACGCATGCCGTCAGGTGAGATGCTGAAAATCTCCCATCGGGGTGCGTCTGTGGGTGTGCCGGTGTTCTGTCGAATTTTGCTACCCATCGATACATGCTTCCCAACGGTACTGCGCATGCGCCGACCTACACAATTTAATTCTTTCTCGTGTTTTATGTATAATTAATTTGGTTTAGGGGGGTTTATGTGCATTAAACAACCTGGGCGCACTATCATTGCACAAAAGTGTAAATGGAAACTAAAAATTACACTTATTATCATAAATAAATACAAAAGCAGTTTGTAATGAGCTATATTTACTATAACTTTGCCATGGTACAATGAATTATGCACTCCAAATCTAATAACGTACATCTACTGGAATATCACTGGGTACATGCCCTAAAATAGTGCTTCTTTTGTATTTTTACAGTTAAATATACATTGGGGCAGCACGGTTCGACAAGGTAGCAGAATTCGACAGAACACCGGTCCATCCTCCGCTTTGAGATTTTTCTTGGTTTTTTTTGTCGCTTGCGTGGAATCATAGCGTGATTTTTACAATTTTCTTAATTGTTTATTAATTTGCCTGGTTCGATTTAATCGATTGGATCGATTAAACCCCCGCTGCCACCAATAACAATTCAGGGGTGGGTTTCCCGAAAACGATCAATCTTAGCGAATAAGGAACGAACTAACAAATGACATGAGAAAAGAACGAGCCAGTCCTACGAGTGTTTCCCAAACAGCTTCAAAGTGAAAAATAAGGAACTAGGTTAAAGAACGTCTTTGTTGACTCCTCCCCTGAAACAGCGCGCTCAATCGAATCACAAATAATATAATATAGAGTATTTTTTCACTATTACACCTGAAAACCGTCGAAATGTTCTGGAATCAATTTATTCTTAAATGCAAGGAAGGACTGAAAGGACTGTGCAATATAAATAAAGAAATACAATCATTATAATTACAATAAGGGAAAAATAAAATATATATATAGCCATTTAAAGCATTTATTTGCAGAAAATGAGAAATGGCTGAAATAACAAAAAAGATGCAGAGCTTTCAGACCTCAAATAATGCAAAGAAATCAAGTACATATTTATAAACTTTTAAGAGTTCAGGGGTGGGTTTCCCGAAAGCTTCGTAACGCTAAGAACTTCATTAACTCGTACTTAAGATTGATCGTTAATTAAAGAGTGTTTCCCAAACCCGTGCATAACTAAAGTACTACGTAAACTCACTGGCAGATTAACGAGTGCTCTGACCCAGTCGTTATTCTTAACGAGCTTCTTTAGTGGATCTCGACTTGCAGTTCAGCACCTTAAACACCAGGGACCACCAATTTTGAGGAACAAAAATAATAATTTCCGTGTTTAAAGCAATTTTATTATATTACTATTAATTATAATCAATTATTATATTATATTATATTATATTATTCCCCGTGTCAGCGGGTGCTCCGGTTTCCTCCCACAGTCCAAAGACTGTTTGTTCAGGCTAATTGGATGTCGGATAAAAATTGCCCATTAGGTGTGAGTGTGTGAGTGGATGTGTGTGTCTGTCTGTGTCTGTCTGCCCTGTGATGGATTGGCGGCCTGTCCAGGGTGTATCTTGCCTTCAGCCCGATGCCTGCTGGTATAGACTCCAGCAGTGATGTCAGTAACGCGTGACTATTTCCAATCCAGTAATCAAATTAAAGTTACCTGTCCAAGTCACTGTGCGTTACTCTCTCTCTCCACCTCACTCACTCACACACACACACACACACACACACACCGCTCCCTTCCCCATCACCTTTACATTCCTCCCCTATCTCTCTCTCGCGCTCGGCGTGTCTTTAGTTTCTGCCCGTTCTCATTTTCCGATTTACAGTGTTAAATATGTCAGGTCAAGAAAGACTTTCTTTATTTTATATATTTTTTATAAAAACAAGTATTTATGTTAAGTGAAATCAAGAAAGACCATATTTTATTTATTATAAATTATTTATGTTAAGTTAATTCAAGAAAAATGGTCTTTTAATTTTATGAAATAGTTCAACTTTAAATGTCTAGAGATGCATTGCTGTTAAAAATGCATTTTACAATAAAGGGAGTATTGGCAAAATTGGTTATAATTTTTATGTTAAAGCGGCGGGAGGTGCTGTCTGCAGCTGCTGAAAGTAACTAATAAAGTAACTTGTAAAGTAACTCAGTTACTTTTTATAATCAAGTAATCCATAAAGTAACTAAGTTATTTTTAAAGGAGTAATCAGTAATCAGTAATCGGATTACTTTTTCAAAGTAACTAACCATCACTGGACTCCAGCCACCCCCCGCGACCCTTAACAGATAAAGCGGTTGACGATGAGTGAGTAAGTAAGTGAATGAGTTATATTATATTATATTATATTATATTATATTATATTATATTATATTATATTATATTATATTATAATGCCAACTTCGTCATGGGCATATTGGAATTGACCAATCAAACACGAATAAATTATTAAAATCCAGATTAGCGATGGTGAGTTGATGATGAGTTCTTGACATTAATGCTTCAAGAAATGCAATCAGTCAATTCATGCAGATGATGCTCACGGTCTAAGCAAAGCTCCAAAGTCACCAAGTCCGTGGATTCTGTAATCAGGCTGTTACTGTGGAATACACACACTTATACACAATTCCCACCAGCCCAGGAATTACAGCACCACACTATATATCTCCATGCTATTCGGAAAATTCCTGGTACTGTAGGTCCGGTGCAGGGGACGCCTGCGGTGTCTTTAATCACACCTATACGTATTGTAAAGGGTATCGGTTAATGTGCAGGTAATATTTAATATTATTCATTAATCAGGTGCTTCTAACCAACATTGTGGCCGTTCATCTGGGCAAACTCTGGGGTGTATCAGCTCGCAAATCTTTGATAATAACTCTGCTTTTTCCTATACACACTATGTTATTAAATATAAGCACTATGTGACTGATCAGCGACACGGGGTCAAAATTACACAATTTGGTACCACTTT
The DNA here is from genome assembly GCF_023375975.1 of Astyanax mexicanus. Taxonomy (NCBI): domain Eukaryota; kingdom Metazoa; phylum Chordata; class Actinopteri; order Characiformes; family Acestrorhamphidae; genus Astyanax; species Astyanax mexicanus. The sequence continues at coordinate 130,000,311 of NC_064408.1, read as the reverse complement.
AAAATAAGACTACCCTTATAAAGGGTTTATACATGGTTTATTAATTATTAATTATTATAGATTAGATGGTAAATGCTTTAAAACCATTGATAAGCAGCACATCACATCAACTGAAAAGGCAACACTGATTCATTGTTAGCTTAGTCGTATAAATCAACTTAGTCATTTAATTGAAGTATTTAGAAAGATCTGAAGTTTGACCTCATTTGAAAATTTTCAGGTCACTGTTGCCATTTCTATTTAGGTGTTGTTATAGATATATTTTTAACTGCTTATTCATGGTTTTTAAAGTATTTGCAATCTAATTAATAACGATTAATAAACTCATTTATGACCATTCATGAAGCCATTATAAAGGTGGTCTTATTTTAAAGTGTTACCCACAATTTTTTCACTGTGGAAAATCGCCAACTCACCAAAAACAGGTTTCCTCACGAGAACACGCCAGAGCTAAACACACAAGAACTAGTGAAGCCATGTTCGAGAATCTCAATAGAGGAGAATACGCACTTAAAGTGAGCCCAACATGAACAAGTTCATATGAAGCAACTGAGCAAAATCAGAATTTATAAATATCTGATCAGTTTTATATTCTAAACAATTAAACATTTCTGTTGAATCTTTGTCGATCTGTTGATTCCAGACAAAAATCTCGCTCTCTTGGGTAAAGCCACCCAATCGACCTTGATTAATAAGGGCAATTCAGCATTTGGACTCGCCTACTACGCCATAGACGGAAATCCCAATTCAGATGCCCGCGATGGATCCTGCAGCCACACCAACCCCCAGAGTAACCCCTGGTGGAGGGTGGACCTTCTAAACAAGTACAAAATAACCTTCATCACCATCACCAACCGGGGGGACTGCTGTGCAGAGAGACTCAACGGAGCCGAGATTCGCGTCGGGAACTCGTTAATCAACAACGGAAATGATAATCCACGGTGAGAGACGCTCTTCCTGTTTCATACTTTCACTCTTTCACACTGCAGTTACTGCAATTCCAGATTGTTGAGTATCTTTCCAGAGCAGATTCCTCCTAAAAGCATCAGCGTAGGATAGAGAGCATATCTAATATACAGTTGCAGGAAAAAGTATGTGAACCCTTTGGGATTATACTTTTATTTCTGCATAAAGTAATCATTAAATGTGTTCTGATCTCTTTATCTGAGGCACAACAATAGACAAACACAGTCTGCTTAAACTAAAACCACACAAACAATTATATGTTTGCATGATTTTATTGAACACAGTGAGGAGGGAAAAGAATGTGAGTCTTTGGATTTAATAACTGGTTGATCCTCCTGTAGCTGCAATTGGTTCCAAACAACTCAATTTTGGTTTCATCTGTCCACAGTATATTTAGCCGGTAGTGCTGTGGAACATACAGGTGCTCTTTTTTAAACTTGTGAACAATCACTCTAGGATTCTTCCTCACCTCATTGATCATTCTGTGCTGTGCTCTTGCAGTCTTGCAGTGCTTCTTGAGTTATAAATCTCTATTCACCTTTTCTTCCTTGATTTCAGGGTTGCAGTGGTTTCCTCCATCCCTCCCGGCAGATCCGTGACCTTCAAGCTCAGCAACGCCTCGGGACGTTACGTCAACGTGATCTTACCCGGATACAACCGGATCCTGACGCTCTGCGAGGTCGAAGTTTACGGGTATTAAAACCCCACCGTCAGAGCGCTGATGTTTTAAATCTGTATTGAACATCACCTCCAATCAATAACCAATAATAAACTCATGAGCAAAACGTAAATTGTGTGTTATTGTTCTATAGAAATGCATGCAGTTATGTTTTTATATCTACATGATTCTTCCAAATGTGGCTTTATGTGTACTAATGATAATATTTTTGAAGAACGTGTGGAACTACATTAAGCAAACCTTAATAGAGCACTTCAGTTTCTGAATCAGTTTCTCTGATTTTACTATTTATAGGTTTATGTTTGAGTAAAATGAACATTGTTGTTTTATTCTATAAACTACAGACAACATTTCTCCCAAATTACAAATAAAAATATTCTCATTTAGAGCATTTATTTACAGAAAATGAGAAATGGCTGAAATAACAAAAAAAAAAAGATGCAGAGCTTTCAGACCTCAAATAATACAAAGAAAACAAGTTCATATTCATAAAGTTTTAAGAGTTCAGAAATAATCAATATTTGGTGGAATAATCCTGGTTTTTAATCACAGTTTTTTTCATGCATCTTGGCATCATGTTCTCCTCCACCAGTCTTACACACTGCTTTTGGATAACTTTATGCTGCTTTACTCCTGGTGCAAAAATTCAAGCAGTTCAGTTTGGTGGTTTGATGGCTTGTGATCATCCATCTTCCTCTTGATTATATTCTAGAGGTTTTCAATTTGGTAAAATCAAAGAAACACATCATTTTAAGTGCTCTCTTATTTTTTTTACAGAGCTGTATATATGCAATGTTTCTTCAAAATACTAAACAAAACAGACACAAAATATTGGGTTTTATTTATCAGTTTAATTAAGCAAATTTAAAAAGCTGTTTTTTAGTTTAATAACAAAGATTACTGTTCTCAAGTCTCCTTAATTTTTTTTAAATATATAAGCAGTGTTTTTTCAAAATCCTAAATATCAAACAGAGTGCATTTATCATTTTAATTAAGCAGTTTAAAGTTTTAGATTACTGCACTCCAATCTTGTTAACTTTATTCAAATTTATTTGCTGTGTTTCTGCAAATTTCTAAACATGACACTCTGTTACAACCCAAGTTGGCTCGTTTTTAAAAATGGTTGCAACAAAGGGAACAGAAGGGAAGGTGAGGAGACCAGACCAGAATTAGATGTTTCACAATCAGTGATTTATTTTAAAACTGCCAAACATCAACTTTAAACAATACCAAGGCCTAAGAGTCTTAAGGCCTAAGAGGAGCCAACGGTGACGGTGCCAAAGGAAAGAAACAAACAAAACATAAACTTAATCTAAACTATTTATCCTAAACAAAAGAACAAAATGAAAACTACTACTTAAACTAACAACATAAGTACAAAAGAAGCACCCGCCTGCTAACCTAATGTATCTATACACAAAGACAGCTACATGATGGAAATGTATAAGGTGCCTTAACCTTACCTGTTGGACTCCTCAAATTGGTATAAGTTTGTATGGCACAAACAGGACTGAAAGATATTCCCTAAGGAATGACTACAAGAGCAAACACTCAGAATAAAGCACATGGCAGTGATGGTGGTAGTGAAGGTAGCAGGGGAACTAGAAGCACACACAGTAGGCCCCACTTCCTGTGTGAGCTCTAGCCGCCATCTTGGTGGTGACTGCAGGTTTTTTATAGCCCATGGCTTCTCCCATGAAGGTCAGGTGGACTGCAACCTGCAGAGCAGGGCCGCTGCTAAGGTTTTGGAGGCCCTAAGCATAACTTAACCGTTATAAGTAAGGCCAATAACAGTGAAGAACAGCACAAGAGTACTATTTATAATGTATAAATAATAAATGAAACGATGCATGTCTATTTTAAGCAGTGGACACGTCATTTACACAAGCCAGCCTTAAAGGTTATGAAATTATCGTTTATATTCGTGGTGTATTTATATCAGCCTGTCAAAATCTATAGAGCTGTCTGATCCTGCTGTCATACAGACCATTTGGATAGTGCACTGACGGCATTAGTCAATAGGTAGGCTACTCTGTTTATTAATTTTTTATTAAAGTCACTAAAAATCTTCAAACTACACTACTACTATTTGCAAACGTGCCACGTGCCTTGCAATACCCAGATTAGTTTCTACTTAAGCGTTTAAAGCTACCAAATCAGCAAAGCCAACGTAACTAGCTCAGGCAACACCACTGAACATGAAGTAATCAAAACTATTTAAACCTTTATCATCGAAGTTACTCACCAGAAAGGGATGCATGGGCCTCATCTTTCTGCTTCTTTTTCTTCTTCTCAGCTCCAGACTCAAACCGTCGCTTCATAGTTGAATTACCATTTAGTAGCAACTTCGCGCGGTGAACTTGTCTCCTGCCAAACTCAAGTAGCGTTGCTACTTTGGTTAGGACTAAGGTTGCCAGATAAGTTACGATTTTTCATCCTATTTGTTTATTTTATTTTAAGTTTTTAACTTACACAAATATTGCACTGGACAAGTTTTTGTATAGAATGGCCACATACACTTTAAAAATGGTTAAACATGCGCAAGATTTAGCGCCTCCATGCATTTTTTGATTATTTATTTGACTGGAAAATGTCACATCTGGCAACAACCAACAGAGCAAACCGAGCAGCAATAGGGGTGGGGGCATTATATTATGCACAAAAATAATAACGTGCCGCTTTTAAGTAGTAGAGTAGGTGCCCCATGCAATGTTTAAAGACAAAAAAGATGAGCGTATCATAAATAATTCACATTGGGTTTTAAATTTAATAATGTCATAATTTCAACACATTTCATTCTCAGTCAATTTGGCTCCCTGCAACTGCAAAATGGTTGAGGCCTAACGCTGGCTGCGTTGACTGCGTATGCAGAGCGGCGGCCCTGCTGCAGAGAAACATGAAAAAACACACACACACAGAGGGAGAGCACACAGAACATATCCAGCACCCTAGGGCTAGACTTGCACGTAACACACTCACAAAATATTGGGATGTATTTAATATTTTAGTTAAGCAGTTAAAATATTAAAACTATAATTTTAGGTCAAATATTCTCATTATAATAAGCAAAAATGACCAGGCTTGTTAACTTATATGCAATGTTTCTACAAACAATTAAGTCTAATACACACACGACATATTGGGATGCATTAGTTTGCTTAATTAAACTCAGATATTCTCATTATAACGAGCAAAGATTACTGGGCTCAGGTTTCCTTTAACTTTACTTCAATTTATAAGACATTTTCCTCCTAAGACATTTTCTAAACATATCAAACACAACATAATGGGGTGTATTTATCAGTATAAAAGGTATAATTTTACGTAAAATATTCTTATTATAATTAGCAAAAATGACTAAGATTAGGGGCCCTAGCCTGGCGCGTTGCCATTGTACACCCCATCAACAGTCTATTTCTAGGCCTTGTGCACAAGTCCTTAAAATAGCAATGAACTTCTGGAATATATTAAGGCTGATGGGCGTGGTGGTCTGGAAATGAGGTGTGTTCAGGTAAATGTCTGGTGTGTTTCTGTCTTGGCGGCCGAAAACCCCTTGCGCGATTGATCCTGTGAAAGAACGTCGAAATTCAATGGTCAGTCGCGCACCAAAAACTGAATCATGATCACCCTGCGCTCCAAAAAAACCCATACCATCACTTCTTTACCATAGTAAAAAAAAACTTACCCAGAGGCTTCAGCAATGAACTATAAAAATAAAATATACTTAAAAATCTGCATGACAGTTATAAGGATTTATATTTATGTTCAATACACAGATATGTTTCAATACACAACTTAATTTCAGCAGACACGAGCATTCTGCTGTGAATTTTAACAGATGCTTATTCTCACTCAAATGCTGGAGTTTTAGAAATAAAGAATAAACATAATGGACAAATCGACTAAACATATTTTTTATTTCACTTCGCTATTATTTAACTAAAATTTCACTTTTATTATTTTTTTTTATATATCTGAAAAATAAAGCACATTGTCACCCTGGCCTCTGGGGCTGTCCGTCAATTATATAAAACTTAAAACTTTTAAAATACACAGAAATATAAAGCTATATGTTAGCGTTCGTTTCTTATCAACAGGGCAAATTTATTAAAATATTAAATATATTAATTCATTAACGAAAATCTGGTCCAGCGCTCAAAAAAGACCGCAGGCGCGCGTAGCGTGTTTGGGAGCGCGCGCGGCGCGGGATTACCTTTTTTCTATAAAAAAGTCTTTTAATAAATAAGGTCGTATCAAGTGTACTAATTCATGGTATAAACTCACTATATTTACGTATAATTAATCAAAAGAAATCAATCAAAATGCGCTGCCCCTCTCTCTCTCTCTCTCTCTCTCTCTCTCTCTCTCTCTCTCTCTCTCTCTCTCTCTCTTCTCTCTCTCTTTCGCAGCGCAGAGCTGAATTCAGCGCGAGGCAAATAACATAAACTCAGTTTAGTTAAATAAAATAAGATGAGTAAGGACCTGTAAAGTTAACCAAATATTGTCAAATATAAAGGATAGGTTGAGGTTTTGATGAGCTGTATGTAAAAACTGTAAAAACTGGGTTTGCAACATTAAATATTAATCAAGCAATTAACCATCATTAACACTGGAAAGGGACTCGCATTTACAACGCCACTGAGCATTTACAGTTTAAAAGGGATTTTTTTTTAAAATTAGAAATAAAAACTGACATTTACTATAGACAATTAAAATATACACGTAAAAAAGGAAAAATAGGAAATGTTTAAAAGATCATAAAATTGATACATAAACAATAAAGAATTTATGTCTTATGAAGAAAAAAGTAATAGTAGTGAATATAAAGTAAAATAATAAGAAGGATAAAAAAATATTAAATTTAAATGAATAAACGAAAAACATGGGAACCATGGGAAACAATATATATATATATATATATATATATATATATATATATATATATATATATATATATATATATATATATATATGTGTGTGTGTGTGTGTGTGTGTGTGTGTGTGTGTGTGTGTGAATACATGAATTAAAAAATAAATAATATTAAATATAAACGTATTAAAAAACTAATTTAAAACAATCACAGGCTTTCTGATAGTGCGCAGAATAATACAAGTTTCAGTTTCAGTTAGTTTCAGTTTCAAATTGAAACAGCTCATCAAAACCTCAACCTATCCTTTATATTTAATAATATTTGGTTAACTTTACAGGTCCTCACTCATCTTATTTTATTTAAATAAACTGAGTTTGTATTATTTGCCTGGCGCTGAATTCAGCTCCGCGCTGCGAAAGAGAGAGAGAGAGAGAGAGAGAGAGAGAGAGAGGCGCAGCGCATTTTGATTGATTTCTTTTGATTAATTATACGTAAATATAGTGAGTTTATACCATGAATTAGTACACTTGAGACTTTTTAAGAAAACAGAGGTAATCCAACGCCGCGCCCGCTCTTTTTTGAGCGCTGGACCAGATTTTCGTTAATGAATGAATATATTTAATATTTTAATAAATTTGCCCTGTTGATAAGAAACGAACGCTAACATATAACTTCATATTTCTGTGTATTTTAAAAGTTTTAAGTTTTATATAATTGACGGCCAAGATAGAAACACACCAGAAATTTACCTGAACACACCTCATTTCCAGACCACCACGCCCATCAGCCTTAAAAAATCCCAGAAGTCCATTGCTATTTTAAGGACTCGTGAGCAAGGCATAAAAATAGACTGTTGACGGGGTGTATTATGGCAACGCGCCACGCTAAACATAAAACACAGAAATATTGTGATTATGAATTTAATTCAGTTTAAAATGTACACATTTTGCTAAAATTGCTAAAGAGATTTTTTTCTGCAAAAGTCGATACATATCATAACCAACATATTGGCAAGTAATAGTTTAAAAGCTATAATGATATGTAAAATGTTCTCATTATTCTCATTATAATGAGCTTTATTAAAATTACTGCTCAAGTCTTATTAACTTTACTCAAATATATAGGCAGTGTTTCTACAAATTTGTAAACAGAATAAACACAAATTATTGGGTATTTATTGTATTGTATGTATTTATTCGCTTAATTAAGCAGTTAAAATTTAAAATATATAATTTTAGGTGAAATAAAAATTAATATGCAATGTTTCTACAAACCTTTAAGTCTAATGCATGCACACCATATTGGGCTGTATTTATTAGATTAATTAAACAACGTTTAAAAGGTATAATTTTAGGTAAAATATTCTCAGTTTAATAACAAAGATTATATTAAGATGTCTTTATGAGTTTAATGAAGTTAAAAAATGTATAATTTTGAGTAAAATACTGGGCTCAAGTTAACTTTACTTAAAATGCTATGAAATGTTTCTCCAAGATTCTAAACTTGATACACCAAAAATATTTGGCTGTTTTTATCAGTTTAGTTAAGTAAGTTTTAAAAGGAAAAATAAAGGAAATAAAATAAACACACAATATTGGGATTTGCTTGCTCTTTTAATTAAGCAGAGTTCAGAAACAATCATTTTAATAAGCAAAATTTGCTGGGCTCAAGAATGTTTTTTACAGCATGAAAACTGTTCAAATAGACTGAAACATGCAGAATAAGAGTTACTGAACTAGAATAAGAACAACTAGGACCAAATCAGGGACAAAAGTTTTGCCAATTTGAAAAAAAAAAGTATTAAGCTTGAACTTTGAAAAACACCAAAAAATATTCAAAATAAAATAATAAATTGTGTATTTTGATATTTGAGATCTTATATTTACATATTCACCAATTAAATAGCATTTCAGCAATGTTTATGATACAGCTGGGTGTCAGCAAACTATCACCCTTTATATTCACAATACAGTGCTGAGTCTATTGTATATTACATTTTACATATTTTACTTAAAAATCAATAGAATTTAAAGATTAAAAATCAAAATACACGAGAAAGTGAAAATTAAAAAAAACAAAAATGGTTTATAAATAATTCCCAAACTGAATCAAAATTATATATAATCTGAAAAAAACATATGATACACTTATTTTTTATTTTGAATATATTTTTGTATTTTTCAAAGTTCAAGCTTAATACTTAAACTTTCGGTTTAAATTTTTCTTTTCAAATTGACAAAACTTCTGTCCCTGATTTGGCTCCATAAACAATAGCTTGGTTTCTAAAAGAGACATTCGGTGATCCTGCAACTGGGAAATCAGGAGGATCCTCACTGCACTGGAGCTCCAAACACCTCCACCTCACACAGCGTCAGATACTCCTTCCTTCCCGGAATCACGATGGTGACGTACCTCCCCTTCATCCCGTTACACTGGAAGGTCACGGAGGGGTTTTTACCAATGGAGGAAATCACACCACACCTACAGATACAGGAGATCAAATGGAGAAAGTTCAGCACTGTTGCTGCTACTCTCCCTAAGCGTGGTAAAATCCTGTAAAGATGACTGTAAGAGCACAGCACAGAATCATCAATGAGGCGAGAGCTGAAGACTTACAGAAATCTCTGGCACATGCTAACATTTTTGTTGACAGATCAATAAATACAATAAGGGAAACTAGATTAAACAAGAATGGAGTTCATGGGAGGACACCTTGGAGGAAAAAGTATGTGAACCCTTTAAGATTATACTTGTATTTCTGCATAAATTGGTGATTAAATTTGTTCTGATCTTCATCTAAATCACAACAATAGACAAATACAGTCTGCTTAAACTAAAACCAGACAAAAATTATATATTTGCATGATTTTATTTAACACAACATGTTAACATTCACAGTGAGAGTGGAAAAGGTGTTTGAACCCCTCGGCTAATGACTTTTCTAAGAGCTAATTGGAGTCAGGATGTGATGAGATGTGATTGGATGTGTTGGATAAAGCTGCCCTGCCCTATAAATAAAACACACCAGTTTTTGAGTTTGTTGTTCTTAAGAAGCATTGCTTGATGTGAATCACGCCTCACACAAAAGATCAAGCTCTCAGAAGATCTACGTTCAAGAATTGTTGACTTGCATGAAGCTGGAAAGGGTTACAAAAGTATCTCTAAAAGTCTTGATGTTCATGTTTCCACAGTAACACAGACGCTCTACAAATGGAGAAAGTTCAGCACTGTTGCTGGAGCTACTCTCCCTAGGTGTGGTAAAGTCCTGTAAAGATGACTGTAAGAGCACAGCGCAGAATGATCAATGAGGTGAGGAAGAATCCTAGAGTGTCAGCTGAAGACTGAATACAGAAATCTCTGGCACATGATAACATTTTTGTTGACAAATCAATAAATACAATAAGGAAAACTAGATTAAACAAGAATGGAGTTTGTGGGAGGACACCACTGTCCAAAAAAACATTGCTGCACATTTGAAGTTTTCAAAAGAGCACCTGGATGTTCCACAGCAGTACTGGCTAAATATATTGTGGACAAATGAAATTACAACTGAGTTGTTTGGAAGGAAAACACAATGCCACAGCACACCATCATCAAAACCTCATCCCAACTGTGAAACATGGTGGAGGGGGCATCATGGTTTGGGGCTGCTTTGCTGCTTCAGTTAAATGAATTCCCAAGTTTACCAAGTTTACATTTTGTAGAAAAATTTAAGACCATCTGTCCTCCAACTGAAGCTCAACAGAGGACGGATGATGCAACAGAACAACGACCCAAAACATGGAAGTAAATCAACAACCGATCGACTTCAACAGAAGAAAATAAATAAATACATCTTCTGGAGAGTCCTGACCTCCTGAACCCAACTGAGATGCTGCAGCATCATGACCTCAAGAGAGAGATTCACACCAGATATCCCATAATATTATAGCTGAACTGAAACAGTTTAGTGAAGAGGAATGATCCAGAATTCCTCCTGACCGTTCTGCAGGTCTGATCTGCACCTACAGGAAATCATTGGTTGAGGTTTTTGCTGCTAAAGGAGGATCAACCAGTTATTAAATTCAAAGAATCACATAATTTGATTTACTCTCACTAAAATCATGCACATATATATTTTTGTGTGGTTTTAGTTTAAGCAGACTGTGTTTGTCTATTGTTGTGACTTAAATAAAGATCAGAACACATTTAATCACCAATTTATGCAGAAATCCAAGTATAATCCCAAAGTGTAGGTGCCTGAGTGTAAAGAGACTTTTGGTCCAAACACTTTTGGAGCGATGCTGAAACTGAAAAGGTTAAATAATATTGATTGAATATAGATGACTTACAATCTCACAGACGAGGTTCTGAAGTGATCAGCTTGTGAAGTACAATGTTAAAGTGTTTTTAAGATCATTTTAAAAGCAGTTTACTTGGGGTTCTGGATGCCGTTGTGAGCCGGATTGTCTCCGATTCGGATCTCAGCTCCGTTCAGTCTCTCGGGAACAGCGTCCTGCCGGTTGGTGATGGTGATGGACGACACCTTGTGAGTTTTCTGAAGGTCCAGCTTCCACCAGGGACTGAGGTCGTATTTCGTGTGAGTGCAGGAACCGGAGAAGTAGTTTCCATCTCGGTTTCCATCGATGGCTTTGATCGCACAGCCAGTTCCATAATTGCTGGATTGGGCAGCGAATCCTTTCAGTGCAGCGTTTCCTTCTGAACACCAAACAACAAGAAAGTTGGTGTAAAAAGTAAAACGTTCAGAAAGTAAAACCTGTATTGGGTTTTCCTCGAAGAAAACTTTGGTGTTTTTTCTTTGATGTTGAAAGTTCTGATGTTCTGGCACTAGAAGCTTTGTTTTAAGAACACACGTTTCATAGATAAAACCCAGTCTAAAAGCACTTGGACCCCTGTTATTGGCTTTGTATTAGTTTATTATATATACACTTTAATATATAGTTTATTTTTCTACTGCTTAACGATACCAAAGACACATCGGCACGCCCTTAATCCAGCTGCCCAATTCAGATTTAAACGGTGCGCTATAGATCACTAAAAATTTGAAGAGTTTTAGACTTTGGCTACAGAAAACTTTAAAACTTGCATGTGTCACTAAATAATTTTAAACTTTTAATTTTTAACCCTTAGCTCTATTTTCTATTTTACCTCTACCATTTACTTTCTTTATAATTTAGTGTTTGTTTTTAGCTACTAAATTTCTTAGTCTTCAATTATTTTTTAATTGTTTATATTTGTATTATCTTTTTATATTTGTAGTGTATCTCTTTATTCTTATATCTCTTATATCTCTAAAATACGTTTTTTTTGTCCCTTTAAGTTGTAATTGCTCGGCTGCTTTAAAAAATGAAGGTTACCCTGAATGTTTTACAGCGTAAAAAAAAAGTTGACTAATTTTTTAATGATTTTAGTGATCTATAGGCGAGTCATCAAACTTGGTTAAGGGTGTCAGTGTGTCTTTGCTTTCGTAAGGACAGGAAAAGTACACTTTGCTAAGCTCAAAAAGGCATTTTCATTATTCTAAAGTGTGTTTTTTTTGTGTAATGTGAAATAAACCAATTAGCATTTCACTCGCCATTCCCTCTAAGAGCCAGATGAGCTCTGACTTTGGCACGTTCGTATCACCACACTCATCGGCTTAGAGTATTCACAAATACTATTGCTATCGAAACTATGCAGGCAGAAAGTGTTCAAATAGACTGTTTGAGGAGTGTAAGATAGCAATGAGCATAGTTGCTTTTCTTCATAGGTAGAATTTCTACACTAATACGTCTCACAGTATGAAAATGTTGGTAAACCGTATCGCACCACAGCATGTTAACTTTTACATTTATTAACAATAATGCAGTAATGTCGTATATCGTTTAACATCACCTGAACGTGGGAATCCAAACACTTGAACCTCACAGAGAGTCAGGATTCGTTTCTTTCCAGGTATGATCACGTTGAGGTAACGTCCAGAGACTCCTTCTTTAAAATGAAAGCTTTTGCTTTTTCCAGCAGGGATGGAAGAAATCACCCCGACCCTAAAACAAATAAAAAACATCTAAATGAATTTATCATGTAATGCCTGTTTATTTTCATATACAGTGCCTTTTAAAAGTATTTTTAAAGTATTTTTAAAGGGTTCATTTGATTGATTTCATTTGATTGCACGAGTGAGGTGAAATTGATAGTTCTTTCAGGAAACCAATGCTAGCTATCTAGCTATCTAGCTAAATGGCTGGTAATTAAATTTTTGTTGTTTGAAGTCCCAGCATGTAGGCGAGCTAGATAACTTCTGTAGCTACCATTTAAGGTGGATTTTTTTTCTGCTCCACTTTAAACTACGCAATAGGTATGTTTTGCGTTGCGTTTGAAATGACTCCTGTTGTACTCTACTGCAACTTGATTCATATCTATAAATTTGTTTAAATGTGATGCATTTTTAATAAAAATGTACACAAAATTAAATGTTACTGTGTAGTTATTCAGCAGGGTTGAAGGGTTTCCCAATTCTTAGAGGGAGGATTTCACCCCCTAATCTTCTAACTCTGTTCTAAGAGGAAGAGTCACACTGGAAACGAAGTTCTCTCACCGTGGATTATCATTTCCATTGTTGGATAAAGAGTTTCCGACGCGTATCTCGGCTCCGTTGATCCTCTCTGAACAGCAGTCTCCTCTGTTGGTGATGTAGATGGAGTATATATTGTACTCGTCCTGCAGGTCCAGCCTCCACCAGGGGTTGTCCTGGGTCTCAGTGTGAGTGCAGGACCCCTGGCTGTACTCTGAAGTGGTTTTTCCATCGATGGCTTTGGATGGATCACCATGAGTTGCGTAAAGCTGTTCAACAAACGACGACTGAGTGGCTGTTCCTCCGAAAGCGATGTTTCTGACTGGAGTGAACAGAGACATGAAGATCTAAACCCAAACATCATCCATTAAGTGCAAAAGTTCAAAACTACACTGATCCATTTAGCTCAGCAATATGAGTGTTTTTACCTGAGGAAAAAAGCACCGCATATGATTTAAAGAGATGCCAGTAAACATAGATACAGTAAAACGTAACAAGGAATTCACATTTTTAACTATAAGTGTAGAGATTCCAGATTTCTCCTGGATGCTCCTCAGCCAGCATGGGTATATTATTATGTTCAGTTCCGTCAGCAGCTCACCTGATTTACCACATTTACCAATTTATCAATTTACCAAACCAGGTGTTGATTAATATGATGAGAACTAGAAATAAATAACTCTATTAAACTCTATTAGATGAGGAGGTGAGATTAGGAGATGCAGTTTTAAGGAAAACTTTTAGCTTTTTGTAAAATTGCTGTTTGTATTTATTGTAATGCTGTAATGTGTTTTACTGAGATAATAAACACTTACTGCACACACTGTAAACCCATCCATTGTTTGAACTGAAATGATTTAAGTCTGTTTTACATAAAATTGGATATTTCTAATCAATACTCAACTATTTTGAGTTAGTTGAACTGAATTTGTGAGCACATATACTGTACTATTCAAACTGAGATCTTTGAGTTGAACCAACTTATAATAATAATAACTGAGTTTCGTCTGTTTTGTCATTAACAGCTTCTTTTCTATTGGCTTCTGTCACAATCTATTTGCATACTGGGTGTGTCCAACAGTTTCTGACTAACTAACACTCACCATCAGTGTGTAGTGATTTCCCCTGGGCTACCTTACAAATAAATTAATATGAATGAAAATGAAAATAAGTTTTCATTCCCCATTACTTAAAAAAATTGAGCAAACTGGCTGCTTTAAAAAAGTTAAGTAAACTCAACTTATCCGGTCTTACAGTATAACAAAAATAAAAAAAAAATTAAATCAACTTCCTCTTTAGTTGTGATAACTTGATGTTTTTTTTAAGGCAACCGGTTTCCTCAAAATGTTTAAGTAAACTCAACATATCCGGGCTTACTGCACAGATAAGAAGCTTTTTCTTTACTGAAAAACAGGTGCCTAAAACATTTACACAATACTGTACATCATATTAGATCTAAAGTTTAAGACTTAGGATGCGACCAAAACGGCTCCCTGTTTACTAGTTAGGGCACTATTGAGTGTGTCGGCCATTTTTCTTTGAGTGTGCGAATCGTGAGGGGGAACTGGATTGTTCTTTTGAGGGCAGTAAAAAGTCCCAGTTGCCAGATTTTTTATATGTATATATTTATTTATTTAGTTGCTTTTATTATTATCTATTTATTTATTTGTATTTATGTATTTTCTCATATATTTACTGTATACACAATTTTTTAAAAATAACTTTTTTGTGTGGCTTTTGGTTTCCTTTGAGATCGCTCTCTTTTTCCTTTCTTTTTCTCAAAACCCACTGTTACAGGTCACCTTCCTACAAAGGTGCGACAGAGAGCTGAGGTTTGACTGGGGTTTTTGTGCTAAACCTGGTCAGTATTTATTACCGCTGGGAATTTTTGGGAGCTTCTTTGTGGTTTTTGACCCAAATCCATAGGCCATTTAAATTTGAGTAGTTACTCTCTTTTGTGAATGACTACAGTTGGGTCCAACAGCAAGACAATAAAGAAATAACCACATCTACACAAAGTGTTTTAACCCTCACCTTGTGAAGGATGGTACCCGAACACTTCGACCTCACAGAGAGTCAGGATCTGGTTACTCCCAGGTATGATCAGGTTGACGTAACGCCCCGAGACCTCTTTTTTTAAGTGGAAGGTTTGGGATTTTCCAGCAGGAATGGACTTAATCACCTCAACCCTGAAGATGATGAAAACATCACGAGATCTTACTCAGGAATCCCTCAGTTCACAGCAGAACACACAGGTATAATTCTCTTTGTGAGCGAATAAATGCTGATGTTACAGTTTAGTAATGTTAAAAATGAGCTAATATGATTTACAGTGAACAACATGTAATAGATACAACTTTAAATAATATATAATACATTATATTACACTAATAACAATAAATTACATTCAAATTTAATTTAATCTTCTAGAAGAGTAAATAGTTTAGTCTGAACATTTACTGTGGACCTCTACCTCACTCTACCTTATTCTACCTCACTCTACCTCACTCTGCCTCATTCTGCCTCACTCTACCTCACTCTGCCTCATTCTGACTCACTCTCTCACCCACTTTACCATTTTACCACGCTCAAACTCACTCTGCCTTACTCTACCCCATTCTACCTCACTTTGCCTCATTTTAACTTACTTTACCTCACTTTGCCTCACGCTACCTTGTTCTAACTTACTATACTTCATTCTAAATCACTCTGCCTTATTCTAACTTGCTCCACGTCACTTTACCTCAATTGGCCTAATTTTATCTGGCTTTATCTTACTTTACTTCACTCTAACTAACTCAGTCCCACTCTACCTCACTCTGCCTCATTCTAACACACTTAACCTCATTCTACCTCTTTCTACTTCACTTTATTTAAATATTCCTTACTTTACCTCACTCTAAATCACGTAGCCTCACTCTACCTCATTCTAACTTACTCTACTTAATGCTACCTCACTATACCGCACTGTGCCTTATTCTAACTTACTTTACCTCACTTAACTTCACTCTACCTCACCCTACCACGTGCTAACTCACTCTGCATCATTCTACCTCACTCTACATCACTCTACCTTACTCTACCTCACTCTACCTCATTCTGCCTCACTCTACCTCACTCTACCTCTCTCTGCCTCACTCTGCCTCATTCTAACACACTTAACCTCACTCTACCTCTTTCTACTTCACTTTATTTAAATATTCCTTACTTTACCTCACTCTAAATCACGTAGCCTCACTCTACCTCATTCTAACTTACTCTACTTAATGCTACCTCACTATACCGCACTGTGCCTTATTCTAACTTACTTTACCTCACTTAACTTCACTCTGCCTCACCCTACCACGTTCTAACTCACTCTGCATCATTCTACCTCACTCTACATCACTCTACCTTACTCTACCTCACTCTACCTCATTCTGCCTCACTCTACCTCACTCTACCTCTCTCTGCCTCACTCTGCCTCATTCTAACACACTTAACCTCACTCTACCTCTTTCTACTTCACTTTATTTAAATATTCCTTACTTTACCTCATTCTAACTCACGTAGCCTCACTCTACCTCATTCTAACTTACTCTACTTAATGCTACCTCACTATACCGCACTGTGCCTTATTCTAACTTACTTTGCCTCACGTAACTTCACTCTGCCTCACGCTACCACGTTCTAACTCACTCTGCATCATTCTACCTCACTCTACATCACTCTACCTTACTCTACCTCACCCTACCACGTGCTAAATCACTCTGCATCATTCTAACTCACTTTACCATACTCTACCTCACTCTACCTCACTTTTAACTTACTTTACCATACTCTACCTCACTCTACCTCACTTTTAACTTACTTTACCATACTAAAAGTAACTCTGTCTCACTATTCCTCCTTCAACTTACTTTACCTCACTTTACCTCACTTTACCGCACTGTAACTCATTCTAACTTACTTTACCTCATTCTAATTCATTCTACCTCACTTTGCCTCACTCAACCCTACTCTACCTCACTCTGCCTCACTGCTGTGCCGATTGTGAAAGCGAAAGTGTGGAAGAGCCTGTAACATCATGGAGGTGGAACATGAGCTCAGCTGGTTCAGGAAGTTGAGGGGTAGTATCTGCGTATAGTTTTGGAATATTCGGAAAAACGATCTGGTAACTTATCGGGGGAAAGGTAATAATAAAGATCTGAGCTTGGCTGAGGAGGTGTAGGACACTGAAGGGAACAGGTGAGACACCTGGATCAGCTTCAAATCCAGGTCATTTGTTAGGATCAGGAGCTAAGTGCAGAAACTCGGGCTGTTAACTAAAACTACACCTGGAGTTACAGAGTTACGGAGTTCTCTCACCGTGGATTATCATTTCCGTTGTTGATTAACGAGTTTCCGACGTGAATCTCGGCTCCCTCGAGCCTCCCGGCACAGCAGTCTCCTCGGTTGGTGATGACGATGGAGGTTATTGTGAACTCGTCCAGAAGGTCCACCCTCCACCAGGGGTTCTGCTGGATTACAGTGTGAGTACAGGAACCCTGGTGGTAGTTTGTGTCCTTATTTTTATCTATAGCTTTAGAAGGGTGACCGTCAAACGCAAGGGATGATTGGGTGGCTTTTCCACGCGGAGCGAGGTTTTTCACTGGAAACAACAGAGTGGAAATCATCAGAACATTGGCGGAACATTGTCTAGGTGGGATCCAAGTGGACATGGCCTTCACTATGAAAACATTAACTACGAAATGACTGGGGGTTGTTGGTAGCTCTGATCTTTAAACCTCACCTTGTGAAGGATGGTACCCGAAGACCTCAACTTCACAGAGAGTCAGGATCCGTTTCTTTCCAGGAATGATCACGTTGACGTAACGTCCAGAGACTCCTTGGTTTAAGGTGAAGGTTTGGGATTTTCCAGCAGAAATAGAAGAAATCACTCCAACCCTGAAATAAAGGAAATGAAGAACCGCTGTGGTAAAGTTTCGGATTAAAAGAGACACTCTTAATTAATTAAAATCACACCCATGATTACTTAAGAGAATTACTGTAGTGCATGACTTTTGCTTTCCGTGTTTCGAGCAGAGCAAGGTGTACTTTTCCCGTCGTTATGATAGCGAAAACACACTGACACGCCCCCTAAATGAAGCTGTAAATTAGCTCTGTAGTTAAAACCTTTCCCAGCTGGCATTTCAACGTTGAATAATTGTTGGATCGACATTGTTTTTGAAAAGTGAATCACTGTTGATATATTTGGCAACATTGTTTCAATGTCATACGTTCAACCTTTAATAAACCATAGCTCACTAACACTAGAAAATCCCATGGTTAACAAAGTGTTAACAATAAACTAACATCACTGCAGTAAATCTACAGAGTATAAAAACGTTTATACCCACCACGACTACCAATCTGATTACTGAACATCTCAAAAACACTAAAACACTAAAACTATTAGAACACGAATATGATGTTACAACCACTGAACATAAAATGTTGATTCAATGTTAAAATTTCAACGTTAGCACAACCACTGAACATAAAATGTTGTTTTAACATTGAAACAACAACATATATAACTTTAGTCATATTTTAACCACATTTCAACATTAAAGGTCGGTTGTGTGCCAGCCGGGTTAATATATCCTGCAGAATAGGTGCCCAGGATCAGGATCGGGATCAGGATCAGGAACAGGATCAGGAGCTGTATGCAGAGCTACAGTAAGTGTTGTATAAGTTTGCGTAAGTTCTCTCACCGTGGGTTACTGTTTCCGTCATTGGATAGCGAGTTTCCGATGCGTATCTCGGCTCCGTTGAGTCTCTCTGAACAGCAGTCTCCTCTGTTGGTGACGGTGACGGAGGTCACGGTGTACTCGTCCTGCAGGTCCAGCCTCCACCAGGGGTTGTCCTGGGTCTCAGTGTGAGTGCAGGACCCCTTGCTGTACTCTGAAGTGTTTTTTCCATCGATGGCCTTGTAGGGATGACCGTGAAAGATCTTATAGGGCTGATCAACAAACGAGGACTGAGTGGCTTTTCCAGCGAGAGCCAGGTTTTTTAATTGGGACGGTATTTGTGTCAACGATTCTGGTGTTTCATAAAAAAAAAGAAGAAAAAAAAACATCAGTATATATTAGTGCATCAAAAACTTCAAAAAGCTCAAAATTGATTACAGTTGCAGGAAAAAGTATGTGAATCCTTTGGGATTTAATTGAATTTCTGCATAAGTTGGTCATTAAACGTGTTCTGATCTTCATCTAAGTCACAACAATAGACAAACACAGTCTGCTTAAACTACAACCAGACCAACAAATAATATGTTTGCATGATTTTATTGAACACAACATGTTAATATTCACAGTGAGAGGAAATAAAAGTATGTGAATCTTTGGATTTAATAACTGGTTGATCCTCCTTTAGCAGCAAAAACCTCAACCAATGGTTTCCTGTAGCTGCAGATCAGACCTGCAGAACGGTCAGGAGGAATTCTGGATCATTCCTCTCTCCATTCTAGCCATTAGTGTTGTCACCTTGGGCCAGTTGTTCAGAGGAAATCTGATCGGTTTTTGGTTATCGGATTGGATCAAATCTGAAAAACGGGTTGTTCAAAAGGAAAAGAAGCATTCTGAAATCGGATCAGATCACGTAATCCAATCCTAGTTTGTAAATGGATCAAACCTTCAGTTTCTGTTGTTCAAAACTTTTCAGTAGGATTTGGATAACTTTGATCCAAAAAAAAACAGGATTACCCTGATCCCAACAAGGGGTAGGATTTCAAAGTGGATTTCATGAAGAAAATGTAGTAAAACTTTAAAATCAAAGTTTTAAAGTAAAAAAAAATACATTTGTACAATTTAGCATATACTTTTACTTCTATTTTGCACTTGACCTGTTTAACCGTTACAGTGATAAAGTAGACATTGGCTACCAATTAGGCCTTTTTCTATAGTAACGTAAAAATAAAAACAATCTTGACCCCATTAAATAACCCCCCCAAAAGATTTCAATAACAAACAAAAATAATATATTCATTTTTTCATCTACGTCACTGTCATTCATCACTGTATATTAATGTCAAAGAAACATTCATCAGATATGAAGCTGTCAAAAATAATTTCGAACAATTGCAAAGAACACCAGAGTTTGTTCTGGTTCTTCAACAGGCTCAGGTGCATCATGAACATCACAGAGAGGGACATTGCGTCTGGTAGCAACGTTGGGCAGGACAATACATGCAAGTGTTATGTTGCATGCTCCCTGTGGTTCGACTCGCAAATAGTTAAGTCATGCAAAGCGTCTCTGCAGAACTCCATTTAAACGCTCAATTGCTCGTATTGTTTTGCAATAAGCAGTATCT
The DNA here is from genome assembly GCF_023375975.1 of Astyanax mexicanus. Classification (NCBI taxonomy): domain Eukaryota; kingdom Metazoa; phylum Chordata; class Actinopteri; order Characiformes; family Acestrorhamphidae; genus Astyanax; species Astyanax mexicanus. The sequence continues at coordinate 129,979,909 of NC_064408.1, read as the reverse complement.
TGTTACTGCAAGAAAAGGAGTCATCAACCCCTGTTGGTTCTTCTACCTGTTTTTTACATAGCTGGTAATCCGGATTAGCTAATCCTGAAAACTGTGTTTCTGGATCAGGTTGATCCAATCCAATATTGCTTTGAAAAACTGGCTTAAAAGTAAGACAGATCACCTGATCCTGGATAGCAAAAAATGTGATTACCAAATCTGGATAATTTTGATCCGGATTACATTTTTTGAACAACTGGCCTCTTGTGTCTCGTTTGTAACCCCACCCTCTCGTTACTGGCCCCAGGTGTTCCTCACCCTCCTTGTGTATATTTAAGCCCCTCTGTTTCAGTCTTTTGTGTGCTTATGATGCTATAGTACAGTAATACCTCTCACAGCTACAGTATCAAAATCTTGGTAAAGTGTTTTGCACCACAGCATATTAACTTTTATGTTTATTATCAATAATTTATTACATCAGTAAGCATTATCTCTATCATTTAACCCTCACCTGAACGTCTGGATCCAAACACTTGAACCTCACAGAGAGTCAGGATCCGATGTTTTCCAGGTATTATAATGTTGACGTAACGTCCAGAGACTCCTCCTCCGAAATTAAAGGTTTTGTCTTTTCCAGCAGGGATGGAAGAAACCACCGCGACCCTGAAACAAACAAAAAAATTGGAAGTGAAATTATCAGTGCAATGCCTGATTTATAGTCATATGCATTGAACTTGTTCAAAAACTTGTATGTGTATTTTATGATGTATTTCATTGAGATTTTGAGTGACAGACCATGAAAAAAAGACATGGTTTTTAACATTTTTAATGGTGTAGTCTAACACACTAAACCCACCTATTTTATGTGTACATAAGACAATGAGAATGAGATTTCCTTAAAATGAGACCAAAAATAAATGAATAATAACCTAAATTAACAATACTGTTGTTTTAATGTTTTAATGTTATTGTAATGTTTCAAAAATATTGTAGATTTAAGCTGTACACAAAAGAAAGGTCTGCAATTCCAAAATTTCTACAAATGCATATTTATCTTTCTAGTCTATATTTGTTGATTATACCTGCTTACATTATGTTTTTTTAACTGTAAAAGCTGTTAAAAAAGCATGCACTCCTGCCTGGAGATGCATGTCGTGGCGGGGCATGCAACTCCTGTGCAAACTTACCAGATGCAGGATATTTCTGAACAGGCATCTCAGCACAAAGACCCAGAGCCACAGCAAACAAACAGTTCAGGGGTTTAATTTGATTGCATATTGATTTTCTTCTTTAGTAAGACTTTAAACTGTGGTCATTGCATAATGTAATGTTTTAAAAATAAAGTGCATTTAAGCTGTAAACAGGTTGTAAACAGGCTGGATCAGGAGAATCAATAACTATTTAGGTCCTGCTCTCAACAAATCTGGTCTTTATGGAAGTTGAAAGAAAGACATAAGAAGTGCCGTTTGCTGTTTGTAGCCACAAGGTACACTGTAGGAACACAGTAAACATGTGGAAGAAGGTTCCAAAAAAAAATCAGCCTGATATCTGTCGACCAAAGTTGAACCTCGCTATGCGTGGTGTAAATGTATCAGTGCTTAGACTGTTGGATGCACACTCCAACTCCTGTACAGATTCATTTTGTATTTTTGTATTTGTATTTTTGCTTAAATATATTTTGTTACTAACATAACTATTATTACGGTGATTTTTCACGGGCCTGGTTTTTGGTCAGCATCAAAAGTGAGGATAACGTGATTATTAGAGGTAGGGAAATTATATTGTTGATGTTTTAGATGTTTAGTAAATCGGCTTGAAACAGACTTCTCTTACCGTGAATTATTGTTTCCCTCGTTGATTAAAGAGTTTCCGATGCGTATCTCGGCTCCGTTGATCCTCTCTGAACAGCAGTCTCCTCGGTTGGTGATGGTGATGGAGGTTATTTCGTACTCGCCCTCCAGGTCCAGCCTCCACCAGGGGTTCTCCTCGGTTGCAGTGTGAGTACAGGAACCGTAGTTTGCATTGCTGAAGTAGTTTCCATTACGATTTCCATCGATGGCCTTGTACGCGTTCTCCGGATAACTGGATTGGAAAGTGACTCCTTTAAGTTCAGCCACAGTTCCTCCTGAACACCAAACAACAGGAAACTTCTGAGAGGGTTAAAAAGTGATGTTCAGAAAGAAAACACCCCCTGAACTGGGGAACAGCAGCATCATTTCTGGAAGAAAACTTAAGTGGTGAAAGTTCTGATTTTATAAATGAATTTAAATGTCTGATCAATTTTATACTGAAATATCAAATCAAATTTATCGTCACATCACAAGAGTACAGGTCAGTAGAAAAAAACTTGGTGCAAGTTCCCACTAGTATGCAGAGATCAATATTTACAACATACAGTAGAACAGGTCAAATAAAATAATATATGCACTAGGGGGGTGCCATATCGTATTGTACACGGTGATATCGTCAATATTTTGAAACATTGTGAACGATATTATACCCTAAAATATTTTTTTTATATTTATTTTACTTTAATCCTGGATATATGGAGATATTTGGAGTGTATTATTATTAGTATCATCACATTCTAGATCATTGACTTCTGTTACAAATCTGATACAATTCTTGTATTTTTTAATATCTCACTTAGGGGTGTGCAGTATTATATTGTATGTAATAATCAAATATGTTTATTTTCTTGCAGTGTATAGTGTATTTTTGTAATAAAAAAAGTGTTTTATCATGTCGCCTAGAGTATCGTTATCATGAAAATACCATGAAATATCGTGATATTATTTTAGGGCCATATCGCCCTCCCCTAATATGCACAATAATTTACATAAGAAACATACAGTATTGCTTTATTTTGCTATCACGGAAGTGAACTCTGATAATCAAATTGGGACTAGAAGTTTATTGGCTGTAGACAGGTCTCGAACGTAAGTGCAGATGTAACTGTGATAAATGTGAAAGGAACAGCGGCCAAGTATCTGTACTGTGTGGTGGTGTAAACCTTGGCGACGCTGTGGTGGCTGCTCCGATTCTGAATGAATGTTTGGAAAAATGAGTGGGATTGAATCTGCTAAAGGTTAGAATGTTCCTGAGGTGTAAACAGAACCAATTTCTGGTATCAGGGGAACCGGATTCACTGATAAACGGGGGGTCAAGCGAGGTGAATGAGGTTGCAGATGTAAACTGGAGTAAACACATCGCATTGGTTTGTTTGGCGTCGCTTGATGTTGAAAATGAGAGGTGTTACGGTGTTTACACTGCTCCGTCGCTCCGTCGCGTCAGCGCAGATGATCGCACTGCCCCCTCCAACTGGTCGCATGTGGGCGTTACAAAAGCGTTCCCTGCGTCGTCCAATTAAATCGTTTTAATAAATGCGAAATGCTTTTATACAAGCTATTATTATTTCCTATAAACTAGTAAATATAAATGTGTATTTATAGATATAAATGTTTGAATGAGCTTCATTACACTGTCTAGAGAGCAGAATATAAGCTAACAAAAGCAAACTTTACCAATTTATTACAAATGAATATTTTAAAAACCCACCAGAGACGCCAACTATCACAGCAGCCTTTCTCCTCGCTGTTTTACTGTGATCAGAGTCGCTGTAAATCTGCAGGGATTTAACAAAAAACAGGAAAGCCTGAAACTTATTTTCCAGGCTTCTCTGGACGCTTGAAAGTGAAACTAAAATGTTTTCAGACACTGCGCTGTTGACACATATCAGGCGAACACCTGCTCTCTGATTGGATAGACGCATCGCGTTGGATGGATTCATTTGCATAAATTTCAGCTCGGCTCAACTTTTCATCGCATCGCATCCCGACGCATCGACGCATCGGAGCCGTGATGAGTGATGGATGAAGCGGTGAATTCTGATCCTCGGAGAAAACCAACAGAAGCTTGCAGGAAAAAATAGCTTCTAAGGTACGAGAGATATTAGGAGAATATTGTCCGGACTGTAGGGTTGATACACAGGAAATTTGGCAGTGTTAAATCAACACTGTTAGTGTTAAATCATTGATTTAACACTAACAGAGAAGTGAGGGTTAAAGGCTGATATTGGTGAGATGGTTCTCCTCATTTAAAGCCTTTCAGTAAGTATATGATTTGGGGATGACTGGAAAAAGGATGAGGTGAGCCAAGGAAGAGTTTATGGAAGAAGTTGAGGGTGGACGAACAGATGGAAAAATGGGAGCTGGAGAAGGTGAGGAAGTTAGGGAATGCCGCAAATTGAGCAAGGTCCAGGATAGAACCTCAGAGAGACAGTGGTGTGTAGATCGAAGGTTGAAAAGGAGATTGAATAAAAGTGGTGGAACCTGTGTGGAGAAGAGACCAGAATACTCGTAAAATCCTGAACCCCCGAAGCACACAGCCAGGTCTAGAATGACAGACAGATAATCATTCAGTTCCTGATTGCAGGCAGGAAAGGCAACGCACAGGACGTTCTTGGAACTTGGAGAACGTAAGGACAAATTTGGCGAAGCTGAGAACCATGGAGGGGTTGGAAATGGCAGCTGCGTCCAGGCTACATGGGAGCAACCATGCCAGAAAGCACCAAACTGGCACACTGTAATTCCGGATAAGTTGAATTTACTTAAGAAATTTGAGTAAACAGGTTGCCTTAAAAAATTATGTAAAAAAAAGTAATGGGTAGTGAAAACTTAAGTTAGCATAACTTAAAACATCAAGTTATTACAACTAAAGGGGAAGTTGATTTAACTTTTTTATTTTTGTTATACTGTAAGACCGGATAAGTTGAGTTTACCTAACTTTTCTAAGGCAGCCAATTTGCTCAATTTCTTTAACTAATGGGAAATAAAAACTTGAGTTAGCATAAATTAAAACATCAAGTTATTACAACTAAAGGGGAAGTTGATTTATTTGTAAGGTAGCCCAGGGGGGAATCACTACACACTGATGGTGAGTGTTAGTTAGTCAGAAACTGTTGGACACGTCCAGTATGCAAATAGATTGTGACAGAAGCCAATGGAAAAGAAGCTGTTAATGACAAAACAGACTAAACTCAGTTATTATTATAAGTTGGTTCAACTCAAAGATCTCAGTTTGAATAGTACAGTATATGTGCTCACAAATGTTCAACTAACTCAAAATAGTTGAGTGTTGTTTAAAAATACCCAATATTATGTAAAACAGACTTAAATCATTTGAGTTCAAACAACGTATGGGTTTACAGTGCATCGGGTAGAGAAACCACGGAGCGCAACCTTGGGAACCGTTGAGAAACAGCAGTGGACGATTAGCCAGATTACAGCTCAGAATCCGAGGCAACAAAAGATAGATTCATGGTAGGGGTGACAGGTACCGAAGTTTCATGGTAGGGGTGAGAGGTGCGCCCAACATGAACATAACTGAGAGAAAATATCCCAAAATCTTGTTACTACTTAACAACATAATGTATTAAATCAGTATTATATCATTTAACCCTCACCTGAACGTCGGGATCCTATCACTTGAACCTCACAGAGAGTCAGGATCCGATTCTTTCCCGGTATGATGACGTTGACGTAACGTCCATACATTATATCTTTGAAAGCAAACTTTTGGTATTTTCCAGCAGGGATGGAAGAAATCACCGCAACCCTGAAAAGACAATGAAAATGAAACGAAATGATCAGTGCAATGCCTGTTTTTCATTCATATACAGTGCAACAGTGGCTTGCACAAGTGCATAAGACAATGAGTGTTTGTGTGGGATTTCCTTAAACATGAGATCAAACATACATTAATAATAAGTGATAATGTTTAACAATAATAACAGTATATAATTATGTGTCACACAGACAGTCCTCCTGCATCAGTAAGAGGTTTATCGTCTTAACGCATGACTTTAATGGATAGTTTTTAAGCTCGTTTTTTGTCCCAATAACTAAAAAAAAGAAAAGGCATAAGGGCTTGCAACTAACTCCTGTGCAAACTAACCAGATGCAGGATATTTCTGAACAGGCATCTCAACACAAGCCTTAAAGGGAAATAAAGACCCAGTGGTTTCATTTGGTTGCATATTGGTTTTCTTCTTTAGTAAGACTTTAAACCGTGATCATTTCATAACGTATTGTTAAAAAAATGAGTGGATTTAAGCTGTAAACATATGTATTTTATTTTAATTAAGAGAAAGGTCTGTATTTACAAAATTTCTACAGATAGGTATTAATCGTATTAATCATTCTATTATATATTTGTTGATTAGACCTGGTTACATTATGTTTTTTACGCTGTAAAAGCTGTTAGAGAAGCAGCCAGGAGGACCATGGTCACTCTGGAGGAGCTGCAGAGATCCACAGATCAGGTGGATCAGGAGAATCCCTCCACAGGACAACTATAAGTCCTGCTCTCCACAAATCTGGCCTTTGCCAAAGTTAAAAGAAAGACGTAAGAAAAGCCGTTTGCAGTTTGTAGCTACAATCCATAGGAACACAGCAAACAAATTACCGTGGGTTATCGTTTCCCTCGTTGATTAGAGAGTTTCCGATGCGTATCTCGGCTCCGTTGATCCTCTCTGAACAGCAGTCTCCTCGGTTGGTGATGGTGATGGAGGTTATTTTGTACTCGTCCTGCAGGTCCAGCCTCCACCAGGGGTTCTGCTCGGTTGCAGTGTGAGTACAGGAACCGTAGGTCGTAGTACCGAAGTAGTTTCCATCTCGATTTCCATCGATGGCTTTGTACGCGTTCTCTGGATAACTGGACTGGGAAACGATTCCTTTAAGTTGAGCCACAGTTTCTCCTGAACACCAAACAACAGGAAACTTATAAGAGGGTTAAAAAGTGATGTTCAGAAAGAAAACACCCCCCGAAATGCAGCAGCACACTGAAAAAAATGATGCGTAAAACTTCCTTAAAAGAAAGTTTTGCAACTTCAAGTAACTTCAACTCGGTTTCAGGACTTAAATGTTACATAGAGTAAATAAGTAAATAGAGTAAATTCATTTATTTTTACTGAATCAATCCTTTCTTTTAGTAACTTTTAGTAAAGTAAAAATAAATGAAGTAAAGTTTACTAAAAGAAAGGATTGATTCAGTAAAAATAAATGAAGTAAAGTTTACTAAAAGAAAGGATTGATTTAGTAAAAATAAATGAAGTAAAGTTTACTAAAAGAAAGGATTGATTCAGTAAAAATAAATGAAGTAAAGTTTACTAAAAGAAAGGATTGATTCAGTAAAAATAAATGAAGTAAAGTTTACTAAAAAAAAGGATTGATTCAGTAAAATAAATGAAGTAAAGTTTAATAAAAGAAAGGATTGATTCAGTAAAAATAAATGAAGTAAAGTTTACTAAAAGAAAGGATTGATTTAGTAAAAATAAATTAAGTAAAGTTTACTAAAATAAAGGATTGATTCAGTAAAAATAAATGAAGTAAAGTTTACTAAAAGAAAGGATTGATTCAGTAAAAATAAATGAAGTAAAGTTTACTAAAAGAAAGGATTGATTCAGTAAAATAAATGAAGTAAAGTTTAATAAAAGAAAGGATTGATTCAGTAAAATAAATGAAGTAAAGTTTACTAAAAGAAAGGATTGATTCAGTAAAAATAAATGAAGTAAAGTTTACTAAAAGAAAGGATTGATTCAGTAAAAATAAATGAAGTAAAGTTTACTAAAAGAAAGGATTGATTCAGTAAAATAAATGAAGTAAAGTTTAATAAAAGAAAGGATTGATTCAGTAAAAATAAATGAAGTAAAGTTTACTAAAAGAAAGGATTGATTCAGTAAAATAAATGAAGTAAAGTTTACTAAAAGAAAGGATTGATTCAGTAAAATAAATGAAGTAAAGTTTACTAAAAGAAAGGATTGATTCAGTAAAAATAAATGAAGTAAAGTTTACTAAAAGAAAGGATTGATTCAGTAAAAATAAATGAAGTAAAGTTTACTAAAAGAAAGGATTGATTTAGTAAAAATAAATGAAGTAAAGTTTACTAAAAGAAAGGATTGATTCAGTAAAAATAAATGAAGTAAAGTTTACTAAAAGAAAGGATTGATTCAGTAAAAATAAATGAAGTAAAGTTTACTAAAAAAAGGATTGATTCAGTAAAATAAATGAAGTAAAGTTTAATAAAAGAAAGGATTGATTCAGTAAAAATAAATGAAGTAAAGTTTACTAAAAGAAAGGATTGATTTAGTAAAAATAAATTAAGTAAAGTTTACTAAAATAAAGGATTGATTCAGTAAAAATAAATGAAGTAAAGTTTACTAAAAGAAAGGATTGATTCAGTAAAAATAAATGAAGTAAAGTTTACTAAAAGAAAGGATTGATTCAGTAAAATAAATGAAGTAAAGTTTAATAAAAGAAAGGATTGATTCAGTAAAATAAATGAAGTAAAGTTTACTAAAAGAAAGGATTGATTCAGTAAAAATAAATGAAGTAAAGTTTACTAAAAGAAAGGATTGATTCAGTAAAAATAAATGAAGTAAAGTTTACTAAAAGAAAGGATTGATTCAGTAAAATAAATGAAGTAAAGTTTAATAAAAGAAAGGATTGATTCAGTAAAAATAAATGAAGTAAAGTTTACTAAAAGAAAGGATTGATTCAGTAAAATAAATGAAGTAAAGTTTACTAAAAGAAAGGATTGATTCAGTAAAATAAATGAAGTAAAGTTTACTAAAAGAAAGGATTGATTCAGTAAAAATAAATGAAGTAAAGTTTACTAAAAGAAAGGATTGATTCAGTAAAAATAAATGAAGTAAAGTTTACTAAAAGAAAGGATTGATTTAGTAAAAATAAATTAAGTAAAGTTTACTTAAAGAAAGGATTGATTCAGTAAAAATAAATGAAGTAAAGTTTACTAAAAGAAAGGATTGATTCAGTAAAATAAATGAAGTGAAGTTACTAAAAGAAAGGATTGATTCAGTAAAATAAATGAAGTAAAGTTTACTAAAAGAAAGGATTGATTCAGTAAAAATAAATGAAGTAAAGGTTACTAAAAGAAAGGATTGATTCAGTAAAAATAAATTAAGTAAAGTTTACTAAAATAAAGGATTGATTCAGTAAAAATAAATGAAGTAAAGTTTACTAAAAGAAAGGATTGATTCAGTAAAAATAAATGAAGTAAAGTTTACTAAAAGAAAGGATTGATTCAGTAAAATAAATGAAGTAAAGTTTACTAAAAGAAAGGATTGATTAGTAAAAATAAATGAAGTAAAGTTTACTAAAAGAAAGGATTGATTAGTAAAAATAAATGAAGTAAAGTTTACTAAAAGAAAGGATTGATTAGTAAAAATAAATGAAGTAAAGTTTAATAAAAGAAAGGATTGATTCAGTAAAAATAAATGAAGTAAAGTTTACTAAAAGAAAGGATTGATTTAGTAAAAATAAATTAAGTAAAGTTTACTAAAATAAAGGATTGATTCAGTAAAAATAAATGAAGTAAAGTTTACTAAAAGAAAGGATTGATTCAGTAAAAATAAATGAAGTAAAGTTTACTAAAAGAAAGGATTGATTCAGTAAAATAAATGAAGTAAAGTTTAATAAAAGAAAGGATTGATTCAGTAAAATAAATGAAGTAAAGTTTACTAAAAGAAAGGATTGATTCAGTAAAAATAAATGAAGTAAAGTTTACTAAAAGAAAGGATTGATTCAGTAAAAATAAATGAAGTAAAGTTTACTAAAAGAAAGGATTGATTCAGTAAAATAAATGAAGTAAAGTTTAATAAAAGAAAGGATTGATTCAGTAAAAATAAATGAAGTAAAGTTTACTAAAAGAAAGGATTGATTCAGTAAAATAAATGAAGTAAAGTTTACTAAAAGAAAGGATTGATTCAGTAAAATAAATGAAGTAAAGTTTACTAAAAGAAAGAATTGATTCAGTAAAAATAAATGAAGTAAAGTTTACTAAAAGAAAGGATTGATTCAGTAAAAATAAATGAAGTAAAGTTTACTAAAAGAAAGGATTGATTTAGTAAAAATAAATTAAGTAAAGTTTACTAAAAGAAAGGATTGATTCAGTAAAAATAAATGAAGTAAAGTTTACTAAAAGAAAGGATTGATTCAGTAAAATAAATGAAGTAAAGTTACTAAAAGAAAGGATTGATTCAGTAAAATAAATGAAGTAAAGTTTACTAAAAGAAAGGATTGATTCAGTAAAAATAAATGAAGTAAAGGTTACTAAAAGAAAGGATTGATTCAGTAAAAATAAATTAAGTAAAGTTTACTAAAATAAAGGATTGATTCAGTAAAAATAAATGAAGTAAAGTTTACTAAAAGAAAGGATTGATTCAGTAAAAATAAATGAAGTAAAGTTTACTAAAAGAAAGGATTGATTCAGTAAAATAAATGAAGTAAAGTTTACTAAAAGAAAGGATTGATTAGTAAAAATAAATGAAGTAAAGTTTACTAAAAGAAAGGATTGATTAGTAAAAATAAATGAAGTAAAGTTTACTAAAAGAAAGGATTGATTAGTAAAAATAAATGAAGTAAAGTTTACTAAAAGAAAGGATTGATTCAGTAAAAATAAATGAAGTAAAGTTTACTAAAAGAAAGGATTGATTTAGTAAAAATAAATGAAGTAAAGTTTACTAAAAGAAAGGATTGATTCAGTAAAAATAAATGAAGTAAAGTTTACTAAAAGAAAGGATTGATTCAGTAAAAATAAATGAAGTAAAGTTTACTAAAAAAAAGGATTGATTCAGTAAAATAAATGAAGTAAAGTTTAATAAAAGAAAGGATTGATTCAGTAAAAATAAATGAAGTAAAGTTTACTAAAAGAAAGGATTGATTTAGTAAAAATAAATTAAGTAAAGTTTACTAAAATAAAGGATTGATTCAGTAAAAATAAATGAAGTAAAGTTTACTAAAAGAAAGGATTGATTCAGTAAAAATAAATGAAGTAAAGTTTACTAAAAGAAAGGATTGATTCAGTAAAATAAATGAAGTAAAGTTTAATAAAAGAAAGGATTGATTCAGTAAAATAAATGAAGTAAAGTTTACTAAAAGAAAGGATTGATTCAGTAAAAATAAATGAAGTAAAGTTTACTAAAAGAAAGGATTGATTCAGTAAAAATAAATGAAGTAAAGTTTACTAAAAGAAAGGATTGATTCAGTAAAATAAATGAAGTAAAGTTTAATAAAAGAAAGGATTGATTCAGTAAAAATAAATGAAGTAAAGTTTACTAAAAGAAAGGATTGATTCAGTAAAATAAATGAAGTAAAGTTTACTAAAAGAAAGGATTGATTCAGTAAAATAAATGAAGTAAAGTTTACTAAAAGAAAGGATTGATTCAGTAAAAATAAATGAAGTAAAGTTTACTAAAAGAAAGGATTGATTCAGTAAAAATAAATGAAGTAAAGTTTACTAAAAGAAAGGATTGATTTAGTAAAAATAAATGAAGTAAAGTTTACTAAAAGAAAGGATTGATTCAGTAAAAATAAATGAAGTAAAGTTTACTAAAAGAAAGGATTGATTCAGTAAAAATAAATGAAGTAAAGTTTACTAAAAAAAGGATTGATTCAGTAAAATAAATGAAGTAAAGTTTAATAAAAGAAAGGATTGATTCAGTAAAAATAAATGAAGTAAAGTTTACTAAAAGAAAGGATTGATTTAGTAAAAATAAATTAAGTAAAGTTTACTAAAATAAAGGATTGATTCAGTAAAAATAAATGAAGTAAAGTTTACTAAAAGAAAGGATTGATTCAGTAAAAATAAATGAAGTAAAGTTTACTAAAAGAAAGGATTGATTCAGTAAAATAAATGAAGTAAAGTTTAATAAAAGAAAGGATTGATTCAGTAAAATAAATGAAGTAAAGTTTACTAAAAGAAAGGATTGATTCAGTAAAAATAAATGAAGTAAAGTTTACTAAAAGAAAGGATTGATTCAGTAAAAATAAATGAAGTAAAGTTTACTAAAAGAAAGGATTGATTCAGTAAAATAAATGAAGTAAAGTTTAATAAAAGAAAGGATTGATTCAGTAAAAATAAATGAAGTAAAGTTTACTAAAAGAAAGGATTGATTCAGTAAAATAAATGAAGTAAAGTTTACTAAAAGAAAGGATTGATTCAGTAAAATAAATGAAGTAAAGTTTACTAAAAGAAAGGATTGATTCAGTAAAAATAAATGAAGTAAAGTTTACTAAAAGAAAGGATTGATTCAGTAAAAATAAATGAAGTAAAGTTTACTAAAAGAAAGGATTGATTTAGTAAAAATAAATTAAGTAAAGTTTACTAAAAGAAAGGATTGATTCAGTAAAAATAAATGAAGTAAAGTTTACTAAAAGAAAGGATTGATTCAGTAAAATAAATGAAGTAAAGTTACTAAAAGAAAGGATTGATTCAGTAAAATAAATGAAGTAAAGTTTACTAAAAGAAAGGATTGATTCAGTAAAAATAAATGAAGTAAAGGTTACTAAAAGAAAGGATTGATTCAGTAAAAATAAATTAAGTAAAGTTTACTAAAATAAAGGATTGATTCAGTAAAAATAAATGAAGTAAAGTTTACTAAAAGAAAGGATTGATTCAGTAAAAATAAATGAAGTAAAGTTTACTAAAAGAAAGGATTGATTCAGTAAAATAAATGAAGTAAAGTTTACTAAAAGAAAGGATTGATTAGTAAAAATAAATGAAGTAAAGTTTACTAAAAGAAAGGATTGATTAGTAAAAATAAATGAAGTAAAGTTTACTAAAAGAAAGGATTGATTAGTAAAAATAAATGAAGTAAAGTTTAATAAAAGAAAGGATTGATTCAGTAAAAATAAATGAAGTAAAGTTTACTAAAAGAAAGGATTGATTTAGTAAAAATAAATTAAGTAAAGTTTACTAAAATAAAGGATTGATTCAGTAAAAATAAATGAAGTAAAGTTTACTAAAAGAAAGGATTGATTCAGTAAAAATAAATGAAGTAAAGTTTACTAAAAGAAAGGATTGATTCAGTAAAATAAATGAAGTAAAGTTTAATAAAAGAAAGGATTGATTCAGTAAAATAAATGAAGTAAAGTTTACTAAAAGAAAGGATTGATTCAGTAAAAATAAATGAAGTAAAGTTTACTAAAAGAAAGGATTGATTCAGTAAAAATAAATGAAGTAAAGTTTACTAAAAGAAAGGATTGATTCAGTAAAAATAAATGAAGTAAAGTTTAATAAAAGAAAGGATTGATTCAGTAAAAATAAATGAAGTAAAGTTTACTAAAAGAAAGGATTGATTCAGTAAAATAAATGAAGTAAAGTTTACTAAAAGAAAGGATTGATTCAGTAAAATAAATGAAGTAAAGTTTACTAAAAGAAAGGATTGATTCAGTAAAAATAAATGAAGTAAAGTTTACTAAAAGAAAGGATTGATTCAGCAAAAATAAATGAAGTAAAGTTACTAAAAGAAAGGATTGATTCAGTAAAATAAATGAAGTAAAGTTTACTAAAAGAAAGGATTGATTCAGTAAAATAAATGAAGTAAAGTTTACTAAAAGAAAGGATTGATTCAGTAAAAATAAATGAAGTAAAGTTTACTAAAAGAAAGGATTGATTCAGTAAAATAAATGAAGTAAAGTTTACTAAAAGAAAGGATTGATTCAGTAAAAATAAATGAAGTAAAGTTACTAAAAGAAAGGATTGATTCAGCAAAAATAAATGAAGTAAAGTTACTAAAAGAAAGGATTGATTCAGTAAAAATAAATGAAGTAAAGTTTACTAAAAGAAAGGATTGATTCAGTAAAATAAATGAAGTAAAGTTTACTAAAAGAAAGGATTGATTCAGTAAAAATAAATGAAGTAAAGTTTACTAAAAGAAAGGATTGATTCAGTAAAAATAAATGAAGTAAAGTTTACTAAAAGAAAGGATTGATTCAGTAAAAATAAATGAAGTAAAGTTTAATAAAAGAAAGGATTGATTCAGTAAAAATAAATGAAGTAAAGTTTACTAAAAGAAAGGATTGATTCAGTAAAAATAAATGAAGTAAAGTTTACTAAAAGAAAGGATTGATTCAGTAAAAATAAATGAAGTAAAGTTTACTAAAAGAAAGGATTGATTCAGTAAAAATAAATGAAGTAAAGTTTACTAAAAGAAAGGATTGATTCAGTAAAAATAAATGAGGTAAAGTTTACTAAAAGAAAGGATTGATTCAGTAAAAATAAATGAAGTAAAGTTACTAAAAGAAAGGATTGATTCAGTAAAAATAAATGAAGTAAAGTTTACTAAAAGAAAGGATTGATTCAGTAAAAATAAATGAGGTAAAGTTTACTAAAAGAAAGGATTGATTCTGTAAAAATAAATGTAGTAAAGTTTACTAAAAGAAAGGATTGATTCAGTAAAAATAAATGAGGTAAAGTTTACTAAAATAAAGGATTGATTCAGTAAAAATAAATGAAGTAAAGTTTACTAAACGAAAGGATTGATTCAGTAAAAATAAATGAAGTAAAGTTTACTAAAAGAAAGGATTGATTCAGTAAAAATAAATGAAGTAAAGTTACTAAAAGAAAGGATTGATTCAGTAAAAATAAATGAAGTAAAGTTTACTAAAAGAAAGGATTGATTCAGTAAAAATAAATGAAGTAAAGTTACTAAAAGAAAGGATTGATTTAGTAAAAATAAATGAAGTAAAGTTTACTAAAAGAAAGGATTGATTCAGTAAAAATAAATGAAGTAAAGTTACTAAAAGAAAGGATTGATTCAGCAAAAATAAATGAAGTAAAGTTACTAAAAGAAAGGATTGATTCAGTAAAATAAATGAAGTAAAGTTACTAAAAGAAAGGATTGATTTAGTAAAAATAAATGAAGTAAAGTTTACTAAAAGAAAGGATTGATTTAGTAAAAATAAATGAAGTAAAGTTTACTAAAAGAAAGGATTGATTCAGTAAAAATAAATGAAGTAAAGTTACTAAAAGAAAGGATTGATTCAGTAAAATAAATGAAGTAAAGTTTACTAAAAGAAAGGATTGATTCAGTAAAAATAAATGAAGTAAAGTTACTAAAAGAAAGGATTGACTCAGTAAAAATAAATGAAGTAAAGTTTACTAAAAGAAAGGATTGACTGAAGTTCAGTTCACTTATTTACTCTGTGTAACATTTAAGTCTTGAAAACGAGTTGAAGTTACTTAAATTGATCTGAAATTAAATTTACTTAAAAAGAAAATGCAGAAAGTTGTGTTTGACTTTTTTTTGAGTCAATTTTACGCATCATTTTTTTCAGTGCATACAGGGATTTTTCTAAGAGAAAGGTAATGGATGACTCTGTTTCTGATAGCTGGTTAAAAATACATGTTACCCTGATTCTAACATACAGATACAGTACATAAACTTATTTCAATAATTACTGATACTGATTAAACTATCTGCCGAACCTTGTAAAACACACAGTCAGTATTACAATGCGATACATTATAAAATGTATACAAATAATGCAAAATAAAGTATGTAAAGTAATATGGCAAATATTAAATATTGACACTTTATTTAAGAGAATTTAATTAAAATATCACATTCTAACACAGGATTATAACAGTGATTCTTACCGTCAGCGAAGCTGCTCAGTGCAATCATCCCAAGCAGGTAAAATGTATTTCGATCCATTTTTTCTAAACAAATAAAATTAATATACATTAGTTATGCTCATTTGTATATATATATATATATATATGTACAGTACAGGCCAAAAGTTTGGACACACCTTCTCTATTTCCATTGTAGATTCTCACTGAAGCATCAAAACTATAAATGAACACATGTGGAGTTTTATGTACTTAATAAAAAATGAGCTGAACCTCCACAGTCACCGGACCTGAACCCAATCCAGATGGTTTGGGGTGAGCTGGAGCACAGAGTGAAGAAGACAAAGGGGCAACAAGTGCTAATAAACACCTCTGGGAACTCCTTCCTTCCTTCAAGACTGTTGGAAAACTTTTCATTTCAGGTGGCCACCTCTTGAAGCTCATTGAGAGAATGACGCCAAGAGTGTGCAAAGCAGTAATCAGAGCAAAGGGTGGCTATTTTGAAGAAACTAGAATATAAAACATGTTTTTAGTTATTTCACCATTTTTTATTAAGTACATAAAACTCCACATGTGTTCATTCATAGTTTTGATGCTTCAGTGAGAATCTACAATGTAAATAGTCATAAAAATAAAGAAAACTCATTGAAAAAGAGAAGGTGTGTCCAAATTTTTGGCCTGTACTATATATATATATATATACATCTTTTTTTCCATTTCACCTTTTTCAAACACAATTCAAAAAAATAGCTGCAGAAATCATGATGACGATAAAGCATAAAAACAGGGCATATATATGAATTAAAAAATGTGAGTACATGTACATGGACAATCACATTCAAAATGATGCAGTTACTTTATCTGATTACTCAAACTGATTTCAGGTAAACTGCACACTCCAGTTTCTCAGATCAGAAAAAAGTCTAAAAATCTCATTTAAATATCTGATAAATAGCTGGCTTTAGCTCAGTGATCAGATTACTGCAGTTATCTGATTATTCAAGAGTCATTTAAACAGTATAAACAGTATAGGCCAGTTTTAAATTGGAGTATGGAGTAAAAATCTATGAAATCTGATAAAGAGAGAGATGTAGTTTAGGTCAGTAATTAGCTTTAAATGTCAGGACTCTCAGAAATCTACCAGTCGATCTTTGAGCTGGATAATGGTGTAAGAATAGGTATTTCTTTGCACTGGGTAATTCTTTTTTTTATAATTTTATTTCAAACTTTTCCCAATTTTTCCCCCAATTGGCCAACCCACTCATTAGGACTCTCTCCCTCTATCACTAGTGATACTCCAACACACCAGGAGGGTTAAGAAGACCAGCACACGCCTCCTCCAATACATGTAAAGTCAGACTCCGCCTCTTTTTGAGCTGCTGCTGATGATGTAGCATTTCCGAGTAGCATCACAGCGCTAACACTCGGAGGAAAGCAGCGCAGCGACTCGGTTCTGATACATCAGCTCACAGACGCCCTGTGCTGCAGACATCACCCTAGGAGTGATGTGGGGAGAGAGCGCCATCTACTGTACTGTACCCACCCAGAGGGAGCAGGGCCAATTGTGCTCCCTCTGAGCGCCAGCAGCTTGATGGTAAAGCTGCATGAGCGGGATTCGAACCTGCGACCTCCCATTCATAGTGGAAGCGCTTTAGACCGCTGGACTCCTGTTGGGAGCATCAGCTAAAAGCTCTGTATTTGGGAATGCTGGCGAAGTACTAAACGTGGACTATTCCAAAAAGTTTGTATGTTCTCATGTTTCTTCACTTCACCAAAAGTCCATTTCATATCAGATTTCTCCTTTAATTTCACACAAAATACACAAAGTTTAACATTATCATCAATAACTATTATTATACTGAATCAACCTGGAACTAGGGTCCGATATTCTGAACATTCCTGTTGCGTAAATATCGGCATTTCTGAATAAACATTTCTGGTAACACTTTATTTTAAGGAACACAAATTAGGTGCTTATTAATGTCTTATTATTTGCTTAATAAAGCCTTAATTACTACGTATTATTATTATTTTGTGTTATAAGTGTTATTGGTGCTTAATTAGGGGTCTAATTATGTGGAAATTAATAATAATGGCTGTATTAGTTCTTATAGTGCACAAAAAACAATAATGTCAGCACCCTGTTATAAGCAGATTCGATTATTAAGCATTATTAGCTATTAGCTAATTCTACATGTTATTAGTGTTATTATAACATTATAGCATTTTGAGTTTATCTATGTGAGTTTGGTATGGTGATGGCTGTGCTGGAGTTTATTATAAAAGAGTTAATAAGGGGTTAATAAGTCGCTAATAGACCAAGATGTACACCATATTCTAAAGTGAGCTTCTGTTCATCTGAATAAATATTTATTAAATTAATCACAGACCCCTAATTAAGCACCAATAACACTTAATAACACAGAATAAAGCATAATAAGTAGTGAATAAATAATTTACAAATGCCTAATTAAGGCTTTATTAAGCAAATAATATTAAACATTAATAACCGCCTAATTTGTGTTCTACAAAATAAAGTGTTACCACAATTCTAAATATGAACATATACAACTCTAGCGAAAAAAATAAGAGACCATTTAAAAATGATGAGTTTCTTCAGATTTTACCAAATTGAAATTGGAATATAATCAAGAGGAAGATGGATGATCACAAGCCATCAAACCACCAAACTGAACTGCTTGATTTTTTACACCAGGAGTAAAGCAGCATAAAGTTATCCAAAAGCAGTGTGTAAGACTGGTGGAGGAGAACATGATGCCAAGATGCATGAAAAAAACTGTGATTAAAAACCAGGTTTATTCCACCAAATATTGATTATTTCTGAACTCTTAAAACTTTATGAATATGAACTTTTTTTTTGCATTATTTGAGGTCTGAAAGCTCTGCATCTTTTTTGTTATTTCAGACATTTCTCATTTTCTGTAAATAAATGCTCTAAATGAGAATATTTTTATTTGGAATTTGGGAGAAATGTTGTCTGTAGTTTATAGAATAAAACAATAATGTTCATTTTACTCAAACATAAACCTATAAATAGCAAAATCAGAGAAACTGATTCAGAAACTGAAGTGATCTCTTTATTTTTCCAGAGTATAATAAATTAAGTATATATAAGAATAAATAAGAGTAATACCTGATACAGACGCACTTCCCAGATGATCCTCTGCTGCTCTGCTGACGTCTAACTTCACTCTCTCAGGTCAGGTACTTATATTCTGTAAATTACGCCACATCATCAACAGATTACATCATCGTTAACACGGAGAGACTTTACAGACTTTATGTCCAACCCCTTATTATACATGCATTAAATTTTACTAATTTTACTTGCATGTGAAAAAGCAAACAGACAGTCTGTTTTTGCATTTTTATCATACTTAAACCTTGCAGATTAACAATCAAACTTTAAAATTAAACAAATCACCTGATAACCTGAGTAGATATAAAAAAACACCTTTTGAATGATGATTTTATTTATTAAAGGCCTCATTCCATCATTTTTTCATACATTTTAAACAGTTTATTTGTGTCCCTAGTATGAATAAATGCCGTGTGAGCCGTTTTTTGTGAGAAAAAAAAGTGTTTAGGTGTTTCTATTTAGCTCTGTTTTAGTTCACTGGATAAGTGGTCTCTGAAGAAAGACAGGATTTCAGCTCTTCCTCATGAATACTCATACATGAAAATATATCACCTAACACACCACTGCAGCAGAGAATGTCTACCTGCTGCCTTTCCCCCCACAGTCAATTTTACAGCTTTAAAACAAAAAAAAAACATATTTTCAGAGATACAGCCTTAGATATAAAGATAAAGGGTAAAATTAACCTTTAAACTTCACTTAATGCCAGACTCTCAACGCTGTGGCATTGGTAACGTTTCTTTTTATCAGCTAAACGCTACTAAACTCTTACCTCAGACTTGTTGATTCAGTATTTGGGCAGTTTAACCATGTCGAAGCCCCAGAGTCTATAAATGTTCTATATAACAAAAAACGTGCTTCCATAGTGTTTATTCTAGGTCTCGATAAACGTAGAATCAACCGGAGATCCAATTTAAACCTACAGTTACATACACAAGATAGCTAACGCTAACTAGCGGCTTTAAACAGAAGCTGTAAGCTCCGCCTGTGGGCGGTCCTGATCCATGGTGGGCGAGGCCATGAAGTCACTGGTTGAATATTTCCTATTTCTGAGGCTTTTCTTTTATTAGCTAATTCAGACAATGAGGAAGAGGAAGAGTTTCATCATGTGCAGCATCATTAACAACTCAGAGACCTACTGTATTTCACAAACAACAATAACAAGGAGATTTTAGCGGAAGGAAACCTTAAAGAGAAAAAAAAAACAATCCAAACCAATCTAGCCCTAAATTAACTGTGATTAATCACACTTTTTAAAAAACTGAGTTCAGTTTCACTACTAACCACAACCAGGCCTGATTACTACCAGACCTGTAGAATAAATAAATCACTTATATAATAGAACCTGTTTGACAACATGAAGCAGATAAAAGATCTCAGATAAAAGCAGCACATTATTATTATTATTATACCCTCATCTGAAGAAACTCAACAACAGATGAGAAAAAACAAGTTATTGATCATCTGTCAGTCTGGAAAAGATTATAAAGTCATTTATTTCTAAAGCTTTCAGACTCCAGAGAACCACAGTGATTCACTATTATTCACTAATGGAGAAAAACCATGGAACACTGGTGAACCTTCCCAGGAGTGACCGGCCGACCAAACAAAATTACTCTAAAAGGAATTCCAAGAATAATAGTGAACTGGAGGCACTACTGAAAAGAAATGGGCATAAGTTTCCTGAGGAATGCTGTCAGAAGTTGATCTGGCTGTGCATCATGATTACAGTTTGTCATTAAAAAGGAAATGTGCTTTTTTAAGTAACGATTCTCATGATTAAGGGTTAATAATGAGTATTGAATAAAGTGAACACTTGTAATATTAGTTGTGTTAAACTGTATAATTATTAAATGTTGCCAAAAAGCTTAATTTGCAATGGACCTTATTAATTCAGACTGCAGTTATAAATTTGATTATGATTTTTTGTATACAGCTCTTTCTCTGATTTTGTTATTTATAGGTTAATGTTTGAGTAAAATGAACATTGTTGTTTTATTCTATAAACTACAGCCAACATTTCTCCCAAATTCCAAATAAAAATATTCTCATTTAGAGCATTTATTTACAGAAAATTAGAAATGATTGAAATAACAAAAAAGATGCAGAACTTTCAGACCTCAAATAATGCAAAGAAAACAAGTTCATATTCATAAAGTTTTAAGAGTTCAGAAATAATCAATATTTGGTGGAATAACCCTGGTTGGTTTTTAATCACAGTTTTTTTCATGCATCTTGGCATCATGTTCTCCTCCACCAGTCTTACACACTGCTTTTGGATAACTTTATGCTGCTTTACTCCTGGTGTAAAAATTCAAGCAGTTCAGTTTGGTGGTTTGATGGTTTGTGATCATCCATCTTCCTCTTGATTATATTCCAGAGGTTTTTAATGTGGTAAAATCAAAGAAACTCATCTTTTTTTAAGTGCTCTCTTATTTTTTTTTTCAAAGCTGTGGAAAAAAAACACCCCATTTAAAATGATTATCATACCAGTTATGTGGGTATTTTTTCACTTATGTTTCATAACATTCAGGGGTCATCTGATGAAATTCTAACTGTAAAATGTTGACATGTTGAAGTTCCTCTTTCGGTATCTGATAAGAGTCATCATTTTCCCTTCATACACAATTACCTCTTATCTCCCTGCACACATGAACATTCAGAAAGTTGCTAAATGATGGCGTAACTTTCATTTAATCAATTGAAGTAGTTGTGAACTGTACCACTTTAAAATAGGCCAGCAGACTCATCATTGAGTCCACTTCAGTTTCTGAATCAGTTTCTCTGATTTTGCTATTTATAGGTTTATGTTTGAGTAAAATGAACATTGTTGTTTTATTCTATAAACTACAGACAACATTTCTCCCAAATTCCAAATAAAAATATTCTCATTTACAGCATTTATTTACAGAAAATGAGAAATTACTGAAATAAAAAAACATGCAGAGCTTTCAGTCCTCAAATAATGCAAATAAATAAAGTTCATATTCATAAAGTTTTAAGAGTTCAGAAATAATCAATATTTGGTGGAATAACCTGGTGTTTTTAATCACAGTTTTTTTCATGCATCTTGGCATCATGCTCTCCTCCACCAGTCTTACACACTGCTTTTGGATAACTTTATGCTGCTTTACTCCTGGTGCAAAAATTCAAGCAGTTCAAGAAATTCTTACAGTAAAATGCTGACATACATGGGGGCACATTCTCCTCTGCTGAGACAATTAAAAAAAATATATAGGAAGATGAATGTGGGATCATTGTACCATCACATGTACTATTACATTTCATTGTCACATTGTATTCTCATGTGTACTATCACATGACCTGTCACACTGTACCATAACATTGTACTACCACATGCACTATTTGCATCACATTGTACTATTTTATGTAATATAATATGTAATATCATGTTTACCATCACACAACCTATCACACTGCATTATCACATGTACTATAACATGCAATCACATGCACTGCTATACTATACTATCACATTGTACTATCACATGCACATTGTACTATTACATACTACTATCACATGCGCTGCCACATTGTACTATCACATGTACTATAACATGCAATCATATGCACTGCTATACTATTACATGTAATATCACATGTACTATCATGTTTACCATCACACAACCTGTCACATCACATATATCACATGTGCTATCACATGCAATGCACTGTCAACTTGAACTATTACATTGTACTATCACATGTGCTGCCACATTGTGCTATCACATGTACTATTAAATTACAATCACAGGCACTGCTATACTGTACTATGATATTGTACTATCACATGCACATTGTGCTATTACATGTAATATCACATGTACCATCATGTTTACCATCACACAACCGGTCACATTGTACTATCACATATACTATCGCATGCAATGCACCGTCACATTGAACTATTACACTGTACTATCACATGCGCTATCCCATGCATAGTCGCATTGTATTATCACATGTACTGCCACATTGTACCATCACATGTACTATTACATGCAATCACAAGTGCTGTTATACTGTACTATCACAATTTACTATCACATTGTATTCTCACATGCACTATCATGTGCATTATCACATGACCTGTCACTGTAACATCACATTGTACTATCACATTGTACTATCACATGCAATATCACATGTACTACTATGTTTACTATCGCACGGCCCGTCGCACTGTACCATCACATTGTACTATCACATGCGTTATCACATTGCACTATTATATGTAATATCACATGTACTATCATGTTTACTATCACTATATACTGGAGGTGCTTCTCTGGTGATACAATTTAAAGATCTAGAAATATCTGAGGTTTGACACTATAGTTGAATGTGGGATCATTATTTGGTAATAGTTCCCTATTAATTGGTTAACAGAGATTTTAAGTCTATATAACCTAATTAATAAACTCTTAATAAACTCATTTATAAACCCTTAATAGTGGAGTAGCTTTAACCCACACCCTGCTGTGCAGTTAACTCTCTGAAATTTATCAATAAAATAAAAAATAACAAAAATATAAATTAATAACACAGTAAAAACACACTGTATTTCAGAATATTTCAACATCAGCATATCTCTGTTTACACAAAAACCTCTTATCTCCCTGCGCAGCTCCGTTAGATAACAGCTCATGACTTTAGGGGAAGTGGATCATCTCTTGACCCTCAGTAAATTAAAGGAAGTTGAAAAGTTTACAGTGGAAGATACAAAAGTTCACTGCTCACCTGGTGTCAAACACTGACCTCTAGATATAAACTTTAATAATTTCCCCGCATATCTTGGTAAGTTTACTAGATGTTCTCAGAATGTTTGTATTTAATTTTATTTTGTATTTTCACTCGGGTCTCTCTGCCACTACACCATACCTGTCAAATTTTGGATTTAAAAATAAGGGAAATTGTCCGCCACCCGCTTTGAGCCGTCCCACCAGCCCAACCGAGGTTAGGTATCCTTTACATTTTAAGACAGGTTTACAAGAAATCTAAAATAACCACCTGTAAACAACTTACAAACTACAATTAGATTATCAGAATGTAACAGGTCTACCTTTGTTGACACTAAAATGCTGTGGATATTCCTACATATGTAATTCTTATAATACAGCCTAAATAAAACCTTTTCTACATGAAATCTTCACTTTTTTGGCAGGAACGCTCTCTTTTATATGATAATATAAAACACTTCAGTCCAGTCCTGATCAGTTCAGTTAATTTCAGTCCTCTCCACAATTTTTCTCTCTCCAGCTCAACTATCTCTTCTACCCCTTCTAAATAATAAATTACACCAAATTACACTAACAAACCCTACAACTAGCTCTGCGCTACCTAAAACCAGCAAGCTGATTGGCTGTTTCTCTTGAAAGGTGGGACTTTCTCCTTGAACCGGAACCATGATTGGTTAAGAGACACACAGCGGCCAGCCGCCTCAATAATAAAGTTTTTTTTACATTATTATATAATACGGGAAATTTACGGGAAAATACTAATACGGGAGGACGGCGGGAAAAGGAGTAAAATACGGTAGTTTCCCGGCCAAAACGGGAGACTTGACAGGTATGCTACACACATTTTAAACCAAAAATCCATAAATCTATTTTCTGTGAATCAGCTGAAAGAGTTTTGTGTCAGGAATTCTCTGAGCTGTTTGGCTCCTCCCTTATTGTGATGTCCTTTGGCTCCTCTATCCTATTATTCCCCTTTGTCCTCCTTTTATCCCTATCCAATGATGTTTTACCTTTAAACTTATTTACATTGTACTTGACTATTGTAAGTCGCTTTGGACAAAAGCGTCTGCCAAATGTAATGTAATGTAATGTAATGTAATGTGATGTCACAATAAGCTAATTTGCATAGAACCACAGTGGCTCCACCCCTCACCCGTCAAGCCCCCACCAGAACCCTGAACCACTAGATCAGTTGAAGAAATGTTTCCATTTCTGTCTGCTGGTTGAGAATCTTAGACAGTACACAGCAGGATTAGCCAGCAGACTTCGTCTGAGGGAGGGATCTGTACCTACTGTCCGTGGTGAGTCAGCAGATGATGGATGAGTTGAGTTAAACATGCTAGCTAAAAGCGATATTATATTAAAAATAAAAATTGTATGTTGTTCCTTAATATTGTTTGCACCAGTGACCTATGACATCACACGGCCCGTCCAATCAAAGTGAACGAGCTAAGCTAAGCCTGAACGGTACCACTTTAAAATAAGTCTATACTTATAAATGATTTATAAATGGTTAATTCAACATAGTAATTTTTTTTGTAACTAATAGTAAATAGTTAAACATACTTAAAAAATATATCAATTTTACAGGTTGATTACATGCTGATTAATGAAAAACACAAAGTAAGATCAGTATCTAGAAAGATATGAAGTTTGCCAGTTTAGGTTTAAGTGTGAAATCACTATTTTTATCACAAACATTTCAGCTCACTGTTGCCATTTTTATTCACATGTTGTTATGTATTTATTATGAATTTATTAATGGGTTTAAAATTATTTGCAACCTAATTATTAATCATTAATAATCTCCTTTATAAACCATTGAAAACCCTTTATAAAGGTCTTATTTTAAAGTGGTACAGCCTGAACATTAGCCTGGTACAGAGCAGGTTTGTCCAAATCATGTGATGCCTTAAGAACTGAGCGAGGCTTAAGTGTAGCCTCACTGGTGGAACTGAATTTGAACTAAATAAGCCAAACTTGTAGCAAAAATCCTGATTTATTGAGTTATCCCTGACTTAACAAACACACCCAGAGTAAAACAAACCTAAAACAAAGTCTGAAACAGGAGATTTTATTCATTTTGACAAGACTTCTAACACATTAAACACAGTTTTATTGGTTTAATTCACGAGGTTCCTCAGATCAGAGGAGCTCCATACACCTCCACCTCACACAGCGTGAGATACTCCTTCCTCCCTGGAATCACGATGTTGACGTATCGTCCCTCCATCCCGTTACACTGAAAGGCCATTAAAGGGTTCTCCTTATCGATGGAGGAGATCACCGCACACCTGATGAATATGGTAGAATATAATAAGAAGATAAATCGTTACTGTATGGTGTCAGATCAATGTCAAAAATCGGAGGCGCAAAAATACCAGGTGAAAAAAATTAACCAGCACGTTTTATCATTTTGCGTGTGTAAATTAACTTCTTGCAAGCAAAAAAAAGTAAAAAAAAGTTCATTTTTCTCCTCTGTGGTGTTTATTTTTCCCTTAAATTCACAGTTCTCCTCGCTCGTTGTGTGAATTACCTGAGGCTGCTGTTGTGGTCGCTATAAGCGCCGGAGGTTCGGTCGCTAACAGCTCCACAGGTTCGGTCACTAACAGCTCCACAGGTTCGATCGCTAACAGCGCCGGAGGGTCGGTCTCTAACAGCGCCGGAGGGTCGGTCTCTAACAGCGCCGGAGGTTCGGTCTCTAACAGCGCCGGAGGGTCGGTCTCTAACAGCGCCGGAGGTTCGGTCTCTAACAGCGCCGGAGGGTCGGTCTCTAACAGCGCCGGAGGTTCGGTCTCTAACAGCGCCGGAGGGTCGGTCTCTAACAGCGCCGGAGGTTCGGTCTCTAACAGCGCTGGAGGGTCGGTCTCTAACAGCGCCGGAGGGTCGGTCTCTAACAGCGCCGGAGGGTCGGTCTCTAACAGCGCCGGAGGGTCGGTCTCTAACAGCGCCGGAGGTTCGGTCTCTAACAGCACCGGAGGGTCGGTCTCTAACAGCGCCGGAGGTTCGGTCTCTAACAGCGCCGGAGGGTCGGTCTCTAACAGCGCCGGAGGGTCGGTCTCTAACAGCGCCGGAGGGTCGGTCTCTAACAGCGCCGGAGGGTCGGTCTCTAACAGCGCCGGAGGGTCGGTCTCTAACAGCGCCGGAGGTTCGGTCTCTAACAGCGCCGGAGGGTCGGTCTCTAACAGCGCCGGAGGGTCGGTCTCTAACAGCGCCGGAGGGTCGGTCTCTAACAGCGCCGGAGGGTCGGTCTCTAACAGCGCCGGAGGGTCGATCGCTAACAGCGCCGGAGGGTCAGTTGTTTTGGATGTTAGCATAGCCAACTCTCCTGCTGTCCTTTTTTCTCTGCCTTCCTCCGGCTATTGTTAGTAGGTGGTCCGTCACAAACCCTGGAGATATCAGCCAAATAACATTCACTGAGGGAGGCGACCCTGACTCCGCCCCCAAACTGTCAAAACCACCCCTTTCAAATCTCGAGCACACTGTGAATCCGAGAGGAGAAAAATGAAGCTCGAGAGCGATTTTCTGTTCAGCGAAGAATAAGAAGTAGAAGTTAACTTACACACGCAAAATGTTAAAACAGGCTGGTTAATTTTTTTCACCTGGTATTTTTGCACCCCGGACTTTTGATATTGATGTAACGCCATATTACTAACAGAATCTTCAGTTTATAAAGACGATAGTTTAAAAGTTCTGAAAGAGCTTCACCTCGGGTTGCTGTTGCCGTCGTTCTCCACACTCCAGTTTCCAATCCTGATTTCAGCTCCATTCAGTCTTTCAGGAATATTATCACTCGTGTTGATGACGTTGATGGAGAAGACTTTGTGGCGTTTCAGAAGATCCAGTCTCCACCAGGGACTGAGGTCATCTTGGGTGTGTGAGCAGGAGCCGTGAGCGTACACATCGTCTCGGTTTCCATCAATTGCGGTTAATGGGAAACCGTTACCATAAAGACTGGACTGTGTAGCTCTTCCTTTCAGCGCTACATTGTCTCCTACAGAGGAAACAGGTACATGTCTTTATATGGACCTTCTAGATCTCTCTGGCCGCTTTATCAGAAACCCCTGTGTTGTAGCTCAATCTGCAGCTCATCTTTGGATAGACAGTGTTTGTAAGTTCAGAGTTTTCTACCTCTCCTATGGCAAAGAGAGTACGGAAAGTCTGGTTGGCTGGCCTGACAACCGCTAAAAAATATTGTTCAGTGCTGGCTTCCACCCCAGTCACTTTTTGTTACACACTGGTTGCATTCCTTTTTAGATGTTCTTTACTTACAATTACCTTCTGCTAGAGTCAATAGAGCAATATGGTGAAATGTTGTTACATCTGTTGTCTACAAAACTTTCAATAAAAAACTTTGAGCCCTTATTGCTCAATATGGTTCTCCCTCATCACATCACATGTGACTTTTTTTTTATTCTGGTCTCAGAATGTGCTATACAACAGGATTCTATACACTACCTAATAATTCTGCCAATTATCAGACATCATAGTACCACAGTGTGACATTTTCACATGACACATTTTTTTTTTTTTGTAATCCCTACGCCAACCTTTGGGGGCAGTACTGGTTGTTTACCCCAGATTACAAGCCATCCAAAGATGGAAGCCATGTGGTAACAATGGAGGTTCAGAGGAAGCTTCTGATTAATGAACGTTTGTTTGAGGAACTTTAAGTTAAAAGCTTGGCGTAAGGGATTGAACTATATAACTTTGTTCTCTGTCAAATGAACTTGTAAGGACTTCTATCGACAAATCTTGCAATCATCTACAACATCTACCTTACTGAAGCTTCTTCACAGCCAAAACAAAGCTGGATTATTTCTTCTCTGTTTCACTACATTTATCTGGATTTCTTTGGATTTCTAACGACTATTTCATCCAGAGCTGGTGAGAAGGATCCAATTTTTTTGAAGATCCTCTTTAAAGAATTTATAAGACTGGACAAAGTATTTCTGTGGGTGTTTTGTGCATTCATCAATTGAGGAGTTGTAGATATTGATTTTGATTTTTGTAATTGATGAATTTGAGGTTTAGTAAAACATTTATCTGCTCTTATATGATGGCACCCTTTTCATTTCTAAAATTTCTGAAAACTTACAAAACTAGTGATTTGATTGTACACCAAGATTTTTTGAACACATTTCTGAGATGTTGTCTCACCCTCTGGAGTGGGGTAGCCGTAGACCTCGACCTCACAGAGAGTCAGGAGCCGATTATCTCCAGGGATGACCACGTTAACGTACCGACCCGAGAGTCCCCTCTGAAAGTTAAAGGTCTCAGATTTTCCTGCAGGAATGGTGGAGATCACCCCAGCCCTGGAGAGAAATTATGGGGTGTTATGTGGAGTGTGGACAGCTGAGAAATGAAAACAGAAATGTGTTGCAAATGTTGTTGCATGTGTACTTCTCACCAGAGGTGGAAAGTAACTAATTACATTTACTTAAGTTTTAATTGAGTAGATTTTATGGGTAGTTTGTAATTTTTAAAGTAGTTTTTAAAATATTTAAGGTAGTTTTACTTTTACTCAAGTAGATTTTGACACAAGTAATTAACTTAGCTACTTTGGAAAACTCCCCGTTACTCAGTAAAAAATAAAATGCTGGGGGAAAAAAAACAAATTGTCTAAATAAAAAAAAAGAGTTTTGTTCTCCATGGCAGCGCAGCTGAACTTCTCCATGCAGTGTTCATTACAGTTAGCGGAAGAGACGCTGTGTGAATCAGCTGTGTAGCCTGTAGTTCTGTCGAGTTATGCTATCCATTGATATGTGCTTCTTTACGGCACTGCGCATGTGCCAACCAACATTTTTTTTTTTCATGTTTTTCATGACAATTCTTTACGTTTTTATTAGGAACATCTGCTTTGATGTTAAAAAAACATGTAAATAGCAGTTAAAGCATAGCAATGGCAAGTTAAAAAATAATAATGACCCGTAAAACTATAAAAATGCAGTTTATCGTCACCTATATGACCATAACTTTTTAACAGCAAGGGAAAAAAATGGATCATGGAAACCTATACCACTTGTTCTTGAAAATGTTTTATGTGCTGGTCTAAACAAATACTGCCTGAAAAATTATTTAATGTAAGAATTATTTAATTTATGATTTGTACCTTTTTACATCAAATAAATAAAAGTAACAATGTAACTTTTACTCAATGTACATTTTAAATTGAGCACTTTTTTTACTTTTACTTGAGTAGAATTTTAGATGGGTACTTTTACTTTTACTTGAGTAGAATTTTAGCAAAGTAAAGGTACTTTTACTTAATTACAATTTTTCAGTACTTTTTCCACCTCTGCTTCTCACCAGGGATTGTTGTTTCCGTTGTTGACTAAAGAGTTTCCGATGCGTATCTGGGCTCCGTTGATCCTCTCTGAACAGCAGTCTCCTCTGTTAGTGATGGTGATGGAGGTTATCGTGTACTCATCCAGCAGGTCCACCCTCCACCAAGGGTTCGGCTGAAATGTGGTGGCGGTGCAGGACCCATGGTCGTAGTTTGAATCAGTATTTCCGTCTATAGCGTTGTAGGCATGACCGTGTCCTGTCCAGGGGTTTTGAACCAGGAAGGACTGAGTGGCTTTTCCATAAAGAGCGAGATTTTTGGCTGGAATGAACAACAGAGTGGTGCAGATTCAATTAGTTGTACAAAAAAACATGTATTCTTTTATTTGGGTTTTCTGTCAAAGCTCAAATAGTTCAAACTGTGATCTTCAGCTATTCTAATTTGCTTTAAAATGTGCAATTCCTAATCATCTTCAAGAATAAATAAGTTTTTTTGTATAGTTCCTTTCTCAAACTAACCAGCAAAATCTTTTGAAAAGTTGTTTAGTGTAAGACTGGCATTAGTTAACTAAAAACACTCTGTAAGTTACTTTATCTTTTCATGCAGAATGGCAAGACTAAGCTCAAAAACATTTTTTTTAATTACATTTTAATGGAATTTCTCTTTTTGGGTCTAGCACTTTAATGTGGCAATGTACATTAAAAAATGCAGATCAACAGTCCCAACATGTTCAAAAAGTTATTTTTTTATTTTGCAACAGTGTCAATATTTGTCAGACAATCCAAACACAGAATCCACATTTTTGTGCAAATCTTGGCTTCTAAAGACTTTTTTCTTAAATGTTTGATCAAATTAAAAAAGCATGCTTGACTGTAAATGCAATTATCAATAAATTAGCTGTTCAAAAACCTTAAATTTCTTATTTTTGCATTGTAAAACTCTACTTAGAATCTGCTTATAATACACCAGTGCAAAATGAAAATTCTTCCTATTTTAATCAGGAGTGTACATGGTAAAATTCTACATAAAATGAAGTTTACCTTTCATAGATGAAGCATCCGTGAAAGCAGCCACTGTAAGAGTCACTGCCAGCAGATAAAACACACCATGATCCATTTCTCTAAAAATAAATCAGATACAGTTCTTTACAAAAACCCACTGTGTTCTGAGATCATTCTAAACATCTCACTGAATTTATCTGTACTGAAATTAACTCACCCAGCTGAGAAATCTGCAGAATCAACCTTCCTCCAGATGTAATCAGTTCCACTGAGGCTCGCTTTGAGTCAGTCTGAGCTTTAAATAAGGCTTTTAAGGAGCAGCTCCACCCAATTTTAAACTTTCTGCGCAGCTCTGAAAGTGGATTAATGTAAAAGGGTTTAAGATTATACAGTATCAATCAATAGAACATAACCTATAAGAACTGATTCTTTACAAAAATATGAAAACTAAAACAATGGATATAAAAATGCATATTAATACTGTCCCATTTCTCAATCTGCTGCACAACAATGTCCATGTCACAGATTGTATGAGAAAATGTGTTTTAATATTAAACACAGTTGGTTTTATCGGAAAATCATACTAATGGATTAACTGTAAATACATACATTTGTTAAAAGGAAACAGAGGAAGAGTGTTCTGTGGATTTTGTGTAGAAATGTTTATATTTATAAGGAACACTGAGTGTTCAGTGATCATTATTAATGAATAAGTAGATATATTTACTGGTGTTTATGATTAGTATTCTTTGTTCAGTTTTTAATCTTTAGGTAAATATGTTCTATAATTTTCCCTTTAAAAAAAGTTACATCAAGTTCTCAAATTATTTAGTTAATTTAGTTTAGTTATATCTTAATGTTCATTCTTACACAGCCCACACTAAATCATTTTATTTAAGATTGCTTTTACTGCACTTTATGTGAGGATGTGTTTACGGCTACTTAAACATTTCAAGAGTTAAATATGACCTTTACTAAAAAGAAAACATATGACCTGCAGGTGTTTGTTGTTGTTTTCCATTTTTTACAAGTACATTTAGATATTTAAAGTGGTCTTATACATATAAATCTAATGAAACACTGATACAAGTTCAGTACCTTTCAGGATTTTCTTAATCTGTTTAATGTAATAAACATTGTCTTAGCAATTGAGAACATTAAAACTACAACTGACTTTATTTCCACCATATTTTAGTCTTCAAATCTCTTGAAAAGTTGTTTGTTGTAAAGCTGGCATTAGGTAACTCTAAAAACCTTCAGGAATCAAATATGTAAGTTGTATGTTTTTATGCATTGTGGCAAGGCCAAATTTAGAAACATGTAATTGAGGGATTCCATCAATTTTTCACGTTTTCTGCAAAATGCAATGGGAAATCTCTAAGAGTGTGGCTATGTTTAAGCCATTTACATTAAGCAGAATGTTTTACAAATTGGTGGAATTGCCCTTCTACATGTTTCTGCTGGTACATATGGTTTTGCTCAATTCTTGCATAAGTATGGAGTCTTGTTTCTCTCCTGAGATCAGTTAGAGAGAACCAGTAATGTTGCCATAAACATGGAGCAATCTCCTGTTTTGCAGGACGAGCTCAGAAATCTTAAGTTGTTTTTCAGCTTAACTGGCAGAGTAATACAGAGAGTTTGTAAAAAAATGATTTAATGCCAGTTTTATTGATAAACAATAATAATTGTGAAACACTTAATTTCCCCTTAATTTCTGTTGTATGTTTGCGAACTTTAAATTTGAATGATTAAATTTAAACAAAATAGCTTAAATTCACTGTGATTTTTTAATTATTTAAAATGTTCTGCATTTTATATTAATACAAAAGTCATCAAAACTATGAAGAAAATCATATGGTTTGATACAATAGTGAACAGGAATGTGTTAAACAAACCAGAATATGATTTATATTTTATATTCTTTAAAGTATCTCCTCTTGTTTAGATGACAGTTTTGCACATCTCTGCTGGATTTTCTCAGTCAGTTTTATGAGGTAGAGTCTCCTGGAATTCAGGCTTTCAGTTAACAGCTGTGCTGAACTCATCTAGAGTTAATTACTTGAATTTCTTGCCTCTTAATGTGTTTGAGAGCATCAGTTAAAGTAAAGTAGTGAAGAGGTAGAGTTACAGGTATACAGTGAATAGTGAATATTTCAGTAATGTTCGAATCCAGATTATGAGAAGCAAGAACTACTCAACTAAATAAAGATTAGTACAAATTACTTGAATAAACGAAGGTCAGTCGATCTGAAAAAAGATGAAACAGGAGTTTCCTCTATTGTAAAGGATAAGCTCATTAGAGTTACCAGCCTAAGAAACTGCAAGTTAAAATTTCCCCAGATAAGAGCACCTAAATGCTTCTTCACAGAGTATTTTGGTTTGTTTAACACTGTTTTTAAGCTACTACATGATTCCTTATGTGTTCCTTCATAGTCTGGATTACTTCACTATTTATTTACTATGTAGAAAAAAACTTCCAAACTTTTGACTGGAACCAAATGTTCACTGATCCTGTTCAGCTGTGGTAAAACTACTGAATAAAGACAATATTACAAATTTAATCAGATTTGAGCGTTTTACTCCACAGAACCCGTAAAGAAAACACATCTAAAAAAAAGTTGTTCAATGTTCAGTGTTTTGTCTGATTATCTGTCCTGCTACCACATTTCTGTAAAGCTGCTAGACATGCCTCTACAACACACATAAAGACTTAAATTTAGCAAAGTTGACAGATTTTTGACCGATTATATAACTAAGAGAATCAGTCTGGTAATTTTGCTTATTTGTCCACCGTTTCAGCCGAGAAACAGTTGTCTTTGTTTACAGTGGAGTTGCGAACAAGAAGCTACAGTCTAAAACTGTATTATATTTAACTGAGAACTCAGGTTCTATCTGAGATCCAATAAAGAGATCCAGGTTAGAGTATCAAGGTGGACTGAAGAGTTCGCACTGTAAACTGCTGGTGTGAGCATTTTTCAGCAGGATAATGCTCACCCGCACACAGTTTTCTAGGCATAGTTTCCAATCAATAATTTATGTGCCCAGCTGAAATGCAGCTACAGGAATTGACTAAACACATTCACCAGTATTTTGTCCTCATTATCTTTTTTACACTCAGGAAACCACCATTTTAGCCGAGAAACAGTTGTCTTTTTTTGCAGTAGAGTTGCGAACAAGAAGCTACAGACTAAAACTGTATTATATTTAACTGAGAATTCAGGTTCTATCTGAGATCCAATAAAAGCCAGGTTGGAGTATCAAGGTGGACTGAAGAGTTCGCACTGTAAACTGCAGGTGTGAGCATTTTTCAGCAGGATAATGCTCACCCGCACACAGTTTTCTAGGCATAGTTTCCAATCAATTATTTATGTGCCCAGCTGAAATGCAGCTACAGAAATTGACTAAAACATTCACCAATATTTTGTCCTCATCATCTTTTTTACACTCAGGAAACCATGGGGATTTGAGCCCTTTTCAGACGGGATTAGTTTCTCAGGGGGATATCTGTAAAAAAATATTTCACATTTCTACTCAGTAATAAAACTCCTGCATCCAGTCTGCAATTGAAAAATAAAGGTCCAGTGAGTTTTAGGCTTTATTTTTTTCTTGGTCACATGTCATCACATTCAGTAGCTCCTCCATTTCCACTTATTGTAGTGTTTATGTGAATCTCCATGGAAACGTGTGTTCAAAGTGTAATTACGGTGCCTGGCAGTGGACAAATAGCTATTTTATTAAACACAAGGTGAAAAAAGTCAAAAATCCAGATTGGACTAAAATTATCGGAGGACCACAGAGTTCAGCGAAAAAACAGTAGATAATTCAGCCTGTAATTTTCTCAGAGGACGTCTGTAAAAACACGTACAAGGTCATTCTGGACAGGAATAAAATCACAGAGAATCCCCAATAAAAGAGAAAATTACCCCAGAACTAATGAGAAACTGAGAAACTAATCCCGTCCGGTTAGGGCTTTGGATGAGGCCGGTGTATTGGCTGGGTTAGTCGTTTTTTTGATGTTCCAAATCTATGAGGTCCAAACTGTAGCCCATGTCGAACTGTGAGATATGTGTGTACCATTACACCCCTAATTGCTAGTGGAATGCTAGTAACCCTGTTTTACCCAACACTTCCAGAGTAAAAAAATGTACACTGAGACAGGACAGGGCTGTTAAACACAGTTTTATAGCTTTAATTCACGAGGTTCCTCACATTAAAGGAGATCCATACACCTCCACCTCACACAGCGTGAGATACTCTTTCCTCTCTGGAATAACGACGTTGACGTATCGTCCCTCCATCCCGTTACACTGAAAGGCCATTAAAGGGTTCTCCTTATCGATGGAGATCACCGCACACCTGATGAATATGGTAGAATATAAAGATAATTAGTTAAAATAAACAGAACCTTCAGTTTATAAAGAGGATAGTTTAAAAGCTCTGAAGAAGCTTCACCTCGTGTTGTTATTGCCGTTGTTCTCCAGACTGTCTCCAATCCTGATTTCAGCTCCATTCAGTCTTTCAGAAACGGCATCCTTCCTGTTGGCGATGATGATGGAGAAGACTTTGTGGCGTTTCAGAAGATCCAGTCTCCACCAGGGACTGAGGTTGTTGTACGTGTGTGAGCAGGAGCCGTGAGCGTACACACCGTCCCGGTTTCCATCAATGGCAGTAAATGGGAAACTGTTACTGTAAAGACTGGACTGTGTAGCTCTGCCTTTCACCGCAACATTCTCTCCTACAGAGGAATACACAATCAGTGGTAAAGATAAATCATGCTGGTTGAGGGCAAGTACATGGGCCATATTTTAGTGATCTAAAGGCTGTTAGCGTGCACTGTGCAGCTTGATTTAGGGCAGCAGTGTGTCTTTGCTATCATAATGACAGGAAAAGTACACCTTGCCTTAAAAGAATCATTTTTTAATTCTATTAATTAATAATATGTGTGGTTATTTAAGAAATTCAAGAAGTTGAACTTAAACATCCTATGAAGCATTTAGGAATTAAAACCATTTTTCTACAAACCCTCCTCATTTTAGCAGCTCAAAAGTAAATGAACAAATTAACTTTATGAAACTGAGCAGAAAGTAAATCCCTGTAAACTTCAGAATTCATCCTTCTGCTTCTGTTACTTCTTAATTAATTATGATTATCAAGGGATTAGGCCTAACTCTAGCTGGATGTGTCCAACACATATTCACAAGCATCGACGCTATGCTAATGAGGCAGGTGGGAGGCTTGAAAATAGACTGTTGGTGGGGTGTAAGATAGCAATGAGCATCGCAACACGCCCCATGTCTTTAAATATACCTTTCTGAATTCTCTTTCCTTTGTAAATGTTTACTCAATGTGCTGAATATGAAAGTTTTCAACATCTGTAGTCCGTGCAGAATTCAAGGTCATTACAAAGGGTTCATTGGCATGTTTTGCAAAAAATCATAATGTAGTAATGCCATTCGTGTTCTTGTGCAGCAGCATAAAGGATATTGTCTATAATTTTGCAAGCAGAAGGTATGACGTTTTGAATATAGTATTTGATGAGTGAATCAAATCCCTCAACAGAAAGGCGGATTTAAAGCTATACCAAGCTTAATAGGACAAAAACAAGTATAACTTTGCCTGAGATAATTTCTTCTCACCATTTGGAGTGGGGTAGCCGTAGACCTCCACCTCACAAAGAGTCAAGAGGCGATTTTTGCCAGGGATGAATACATTAATGTAACGACCTGAGATCCCTGAATCAAAGGTGTAGGTCTCGGATTTTCCTGCAGGGATGGTGGAGATCACTCCAGCTCTGGAAAGAAATAATTGGGTGTTACGTGGATAATTAAGGAACATCTAGTCATGAATGAGCTTTAGAACATTAATAGCAACATTTAAATTTGCCAAGTGCTCTCACTGTTGATTGTTGTTTCCGTTGTTGACTAAAGAGTTTCCGATGTGGCTTTTCCATTGAGAGCGAGATTTTTGCCTGGAATTAACAAATCGGTTCACATTCGGTTACACACAAACAACAAAAGCCTAATTCTGTCATCTGTGTGTTACTAATCTGTCCGAGATACTGTGTTTAGTCATTTTATCTATAAAAACACAAAGTAGCACATAATTGTGAAGTTGAACACAATTTATACATGGTTTACAAAATTTGATTTTAATCATATTAAAAGTGTGACGTGGAAAATTACATCAATACGTAGTAGAGCCACCTTTCACTGCAGTTACAGCTGCAGGTCTTTTGGGGGTTGTCTGTTCCAACTTTGATCATCTAGAGATTTTTACTACATTCTTCTTTATAAAACAGCTGAAGATCAGTCAGGTTGGATGGAGAGCGTTTGTGAACAGCAGTTTTCATGTCTCTCCACAGAAGATTAATAAGATTTAGGTCTTTAGGACTTTAACTGGATCATTCTAACACATTAATATTCTCTGATCTAAATCATTATAGCTCCACTGTAGCTCTGGCTGTATGTTTAGGGTCATCGTCTTGGCGGAAGATCTCAAGTCTTTTACAGCCTCCAACAGCAGTTTTCTCTCCACAGAAGATCAATGAGATTTAGGTCTTTAGAACTTTTTTTTTGACTGGATCATTCTAACACATGAATATTCTCTGATTCCACTGTAGCTTTAGCTGTATGTTCAGGGTCATCATCTTGCTGGATGGTGAATCTCCTTCCCAGTCTCAAGTCTTTTAGAGCCTCCAACAGCTTTTCTTCTTCCAGGATTGTTCTGTATTTATTTATCTCCATCCATCTCCCCTCCATCAACTCTGACCAGCTTCCTAAATCTGTCCCTGCTGAAGAAAAACTTATCCCCACAGCATGATGTTGCCGCCACCATGTTTCACAGTGGGGATCAGGATGGTTTCAGGGTGATGAGCAGTGTTACTTTTCTGCCACACACAGAGCTTTATATTTACGTCAAAAAGTTCAAGTTCTTTGATCTGATCTGACCACAGAACCTTCTTATGTCTTTCTTTCAACAATGTTCAACAGTTTTCTTCTTCCACTCTTCCATAAAGATCAGATTTGTGGAGAGCAGGACTTACAGTTGAACAGATTCTCCTGATCCACCTGAGTTGTGGATCTCTGCAGCTCCTCCAGAGTGATCATGGGTCTCGGCTGCTTCTCTGATCAGTGCTCTTCTTGCTGGATCTGTCAGTTTGGGTGGATGGTTGGTTCATGTCTTGGTAGGTTTGTAAAAACAGTTTGTATTTTTTTCTTTCATTTTTGGATGATGGATTGTGAAACAGTGCTCCTTGCGATGATCAAAGCTTTGGGAGATGTTTTTATAACCTAATCCTGCTTTAAACTTCTTCTCCACTCCACTTTATCTCTGATCTGTCTGCTGAGTTCCACATTAGGTCTTTATGATGCTGTTTGCTCACTAGTGTTCACTAACAAACCACTGGGGTCTTCACAGAACAGCTGTTTATATTTATACTGAGACTAAATTACACACATTTGGACTCAAATAATTAAGGTAAGACTTTTAAAGGCACTGGAGTTTTTTTAGGGCTTTCAGAGTAAAGGGGGCTGAATATATTTGCATGTGACGCAGTTATGTGCTACTCTGAGTTGGTTTATCATTTAAAATCTCAATAAAATTCTCAAATGTGAAAAAGTTTAATGTATAATTTTACAAGCCTCTGTATTTGATAGAGAAGAACAATGCCTTGTTGAGTTCCTTTCTTATGATGTTTGCATCCATATACATTATAAAATGAGGTTTACCTTTCACAGATGAAGCATGACCAAAAGAAGCCTCTGTAATAATCACTGCCAGCAGGTAAAACAGGTGATGATCCATTTCTCTAAAGTTAAATCAGATACAGTTCTTTATAATAACTCCACTGTGTTCAGGCATCATACTAAACATGCTACTGTACTGTAATCATCTCAGATTAACTTACCCAGCAGAGAAATCAGCAGGATGAAGCTTCCTCTCGACGTTATCGGTGCCACTGAAGCTTTGTTTGAGCCAGACTGAGTTTTATACAAGGCTTTTAAAGGGGATGTTTACACACACCGAGAGTCATTTACCGTAAACGAGATTTTTTATGTTTACCAATCAATAGAAAAGCTAACTAAAGGAACGACCTTTCACATTTACAGACCTGTGAATCTTTCACAGCACTGTGGCGAAATTCTGTTTCACCAGCATGAACCTTTTTAACCCTTTCAGACCCTATGCCCATTACAATGGACAGCATGTGTTTTTTCTTTTTTATGTTTTGTTGCACACAACAATAATTAAAGCCTATTGTCCATTGGAATAGGACATTAACCAGTCAATGAAAACTTGACAGAAGCTTAGCCCCATCAACTGCATTAGAAAAAATCAGCAACTCCAATGAGGTAAAGTAAATTTTGGGCTGAATCTCTTTTTTTGATTTTGTGCATCGTGTATTATATCTACAAATACTTGAATAAACAAAGGTCAGTCGATCTGAAAAAAGATGAAACAGGAGTTTCCTCTATTGTACAGGATAAGCTCATTAGAGTTACCAGCCTAAGAAACTGCAAATTAAAAGTTCCCCAGATAAGAGCACCTAAAAGCTTCTTCACAGAGTATTTTGGTTTGTTTAACACTGTTTTTAAGCTACTAGATGATTCCTTATGTGTTCCTTCATAGTCTGGATTACTTCACTATTTATTTACTATGTAGAAAAAAACTTCCAAACTTTTGACTGGAACCAAATGTTAACTGATCCTGTTCAGCTGTGGTAAAACTACTGAATGAAGACAATATTACACATTTAATCAGATTTAAGCGTTTTACTCCACAGAACCCGTAAAGAAAACACATCTAAAAAACGTTGTTCAATGTTCAGTGTTTTGTCTGATTATCTGTCCTGCTACCACATTTCTGTAAAGCTGCTAGACATGCCTCTACAACACACATAAAGACTTAAATTTAGCAAAGTTGACAGATTTTTGACCGATTATATAACTAAGAGAATCAGTCTGGTAATTTTGCTTATTTGTCCACCGTTGAAGCCGAGAAACAGTTGTCTTTGTTTACAGTGGAGTTGCGAAAAAGAAGCTACAGTCTAAAACTGTATCATATTTAACTGAGAATTCAGGTTCTATCTGAGATCGGATAAAAGCCAGGTTAGAGTATCAAGGTGGACTGAAGAGTTCGCACTGTAAACTGCAGGTGTGAGCATTTTTCAGCAGGATAATGCTCACCCCCACACAGTTTTCTAGGCATAGTTTCCAATCAATAATTTATGTGCCCAGCTGAAATGCAGCTACAGGAATTGACTAAACACATTCACCAATATTTTGTCCTCATTATCTTTTTTACACTCAGGAAACCATGGGGATTTGAGCCCTTTTCAGACGGGATTAGTTTTTCAGGGGGATGTCTGTAAAAAAATATTTCACATTTCTACTCAGTGATAAAACTCCTGCACCCAGACTGCAATTGAAAAATAAAGGTCCAGTGAGTTTTTAGGCTTTATTTTTTTTTTGGTCACATGACATCACGTTCAGTAGCTCCTCCATTTCCACTTATTGTTGTGTTTATGTGAATCTCCATGGAAACATCCGTTCAAAGTGTAATTACGGTGCCTGGCAGTGGACAAATAGCTATTTTATTAAACACAAGGTGACAAAAGTCAAAGATCCAGATGGGACTAAAATTATCGGAGGACCACTGAGTTCAGCGAAAAAACAGTAGATAATTCAGCCTGTAATTTTCTCAGAGGACGTCTGTAAAAACATGTACAAGGTCATTCTGGACAGGAATAAAATCACAGAGAATCCCCAATAAAAGAGAAAATTACCCCAGAACTAATGAGAAACTGAGAAACTAATCCCGTCCGGTTAGGGCTTTGGATGAGGCCAGTGTATTGGCTGGGTTAGTCGTTTTTTTGATGTTCCAAATCTATGAGGTCCAAACTGTAGCCCATGTCGAAACTGTGAGATATGTGTGTACCATTACACCCCTAATTGCTAGTGGAATGCTAGTAGCCCTGTTTTACCCAACACTTCCAGAGTAAAAAAAATGTACACTGAGACAGGACAGGGCCGTTAAACACAGTTTTCTAGCTTTAATTCACGAGGTTCCTCACATTAAAGGAGCTCCATACACCTCCACCTCACACAGCGTGAGATACTCTTTCCTCTCTGGAATAATGACGTTGACGTATCGTCCCTCCATCCCGTTACACTGAAAGGTCATTAAAGGGTTCTCCTTATCGATGGAGATCACCGCACACCTGATGAATATGGTAGAATATAAAGATAATTAGTTAAAATAAACAGAACCTTCAGTTTATAAAGACAGTAGTGTTGTAGAAATGAAAAATGAAAGGTGGGCTAGCCCCCACCTCTCGTCCGGGGTACATCTCCCCTGCGTGTTCGTCTGATTGAGAGTCGAAGGCAAGTAGAGTGAAGTTGAAAGCAAACCAAGTATTTATTACTGAATTCAGGAGAACGTTACAAACAGACAGTTAACAACAGCCGTCTCAGTAAAAGTTCTGACCCCCCTTCCGATCTGACTCCACGTTTATACCCCAAAATGACGTAAGCCTGTTGATGAGGCGTTGTTAAAATCATCTCATGTTAGCATGCACGTGTCAGTACTGAAGTTTCACGTGTCTGACTGGACCACTAGTGTTTGACCTTGACTGTGTTCTTCCATCAATGAAAACTTGACAGAAGCTTAGCCCCATCAACTGCATTAGAAAAAATCAGCAACTCCAATGAGGTAAAGTAAATTTTGGTCTGAATCCCCTTATTTAATTTTGTACATTTGCATTGTGTATTATATCTGTGCTTTTAAACTGGATAGTGTTAACGCTTTTCTTTTTTCATTCATTGGATTTGTCTTGTTTCTCTGCCTTCCTGATTTATTATGTTTTTATAAACATAATAAGTTTTAAGTTTTATAAACATAATAAGTTTGAGGCACATGTGGGGATTTCAGTAAAGAAAAAGCTTCTTATCTGTAAAATAAGTGTTAATTATCTCAGCAAAACACATTACCGCATTACAATAAATACAAACAGCAATTTTACAAAAAGCTAAAAGTTTTCCTTAAAACAGCATCTCCTAATCTCTCCTCCTCTTAATCTGAGTTTAATAGAGTTATTTATTTCTAGTTCTCATCATATTAATCAACACCTGGTTTGGTAAATTGATAAATTGGTAAATGTGGTAAATCAGGTGAGCTGCTGACGGAACTGAACATAATAATATACACATGCTGGCTGAGGAGCATCCAGGAGAAATCTGGAATCTCTACACTTTGTTCTTCAGCTTGGCTCACAGGATATAAAACATACTTATAGCTACAAATGAGATTTTTTGCATCTGTTTAAATCCTATGTGGTGCTTTTATCAGGTAAAAACACTCATATTGCTGAGATAAATGGATCAGTGTAATTTGCATTGGTGCCTCAAACTTTTGCAGTCGATATTAAATCTAAAATAAGAATGTTAAACACAGGCATCCAGTGCATTAAATGGGCATTTAAAAAAGCTCTTATATATTTTAGTTTATTGGATTTCATTTTTATACAAGTTTCTCTTTAGACTATTTAGACTACTCTAATTGTATGTGCATTGCAGACAGAAAGCAGCATTCTCATATTTTTTTCTGGAACATAATTCAGGTCTGAAAGTGTTAAGATCATACCA
Organism: Astyanax mexicanus; assembly: GCF_023375975.1. Classification (NCBI taxonomy): domain Eukaryota; kingdom Metazoa; phylum Chordata; class Actinopteri; order Characiformes; family Acestrorhamphidae; genus Astyanax; species Astyanax mexicanus. The sequence continues at coordinate 129,937,646 of NC_064408.1, read as the reverse complement.
CATCATCTTAACAGGATCCAGGTCAGGACTTTGACTAGGTCACTCCAAAAGTGACCTTTTTTTCTTCAGCCATTTTCTTCAGACTTGCTGGTGTGTCTATCAGACTGATAGATCTCAATTAATTTATTTTTTTCATTTGTTTCTGAATTTGTTTGGATGTTGGTATGATGTGTAGTTTTTGAGTATCTGTTGGTCTACTTCTCCTCATCAGGCAGGTTCTATTTAAGTGATTTATTGATTGATAACAGGTGTGGCAGTAATCAGGCCTGAGAAATTGAACACAGGTGTGATAAACCACAGTTAAGTGGTTAAAACTGCATTTTGTGTTTACTTGTGTTGTCTTTGAGTAACAGTTAAATTTCAATGATGACCTGAAACATTAAAAAAAGAGAAGGCACACATTTCACACCACTGTATCTGTATATCAGAGGGAAGCTAAATAGTGCTAGGACAACATTCCCAACATCCCAACATTCCCAAAAGGAACCAAAGACCCAAATATTTACCTTTCTGGTCCACTTATCAAATTTACTCTGGGTTAAAGTTCCACTGAGGACAAACAAGTGAAATGAATCCAGTAAATCAGAGTACAAAGTACAAAACAAATCTTCTGACCAAAGTACAGTCCTTAAAATTCACAACTACACAATATAGACAAATCTGTGGTAACACCTGTTCAGTTATTTCTAAACCTATTTTCTTTACTTAGTTGAGTAGTTCTATCTTCTCATAATCTGGATTAGAACATTACTCAAATATTCACTATTCACTGTATACCTGTAACTCTACCTCCTCACTACTTTACTTTAACTGATGCTCTCACACACATTATTAAGAGACAAGAAATTCAAGTAATTAACTCTTAATGAGTTCAGCACAGCTGTTAACTGAAAGCCTGAATTTCAGGAGACTCTACCTCATAAAGCTGACTGAGAAAATCCAGCAGAGATGTTCAAAACTGATCATCTAAACAAGAGGAGCTACTTTGTAGAATGTAAAATATAAAACATATTCTGGTTTGTTTGACACTTTTTAGTTTAATAAATAATTCCATGTGTTTTTCTTCATAGTTTGGATGAGTTTAGCGCTTCATTTGTGTCCTCACTTACATAAAAGAGCATGTGGAGTTTCAGGATTGGAAGCATGGGCACATTTATTTGAACAGATTCAGGGTTTATTAACATTTTTCATTCCTGTTAACGTACCAGCAGACCAGAATAAACTGAAAAGAAACATTGCACTGAAAAATTAAAGTATTACGGTGGTATAAACCACACCCACCTACCAGACTAGGTTCTAGAGGTGTTCTAAAAAAACAGCTGAGAAGTGTACAGTTTTTGTCTAAGATAAGAGATGTTTTCAGAACATTCTCCAAATTTTAGTTAACCCAGTGTTTGGTAGCAACGTTAGCCTAGCATCTACTTTTGTGGACTAAAAAAAGCACATTTTACATGTCTCTTAGATGATCAACTAGAACTGGGGGTCAAGAGATACATTTCAAACAATTCCATTGAAGCCAAGACATTTCTCAGATCAATGGAGCTCCATTGACCTCCACCTCACACAGGATGAGGAACTCGTTCCTTCCTGGAATCACGACGTTGACGTAGCGTCCCTCCATCCCCTTACACTGAAAGGTCATGGTTGGGTTGTTCACGTCAACCGAGATCACAGCACACCTGATCAGACGACATGAGAAAATGAGAAAAAAGTGTTTTTTTAATGCAGTTAGTGCAGATCAGAAATGGCAGATCTTTAGAAACTAAAGAAAATGAAGGTCTTCACCTCGGGTTGTTGTTGCCGTTGTTCTCCAGACTGTCCCCGATTCTGATTTCAGCTCCATTCAGCCTCAGAGGAACAGCATTAATCGAGTTGGTGACGGTGATGGAGAAGACTTTGTGTGGTTTCAGGAGATCCAGTCTCCACCAGGGACTGAGCTGGTTGTCCGTGTGTGAGCAGGAGCCGTGAGCGTACACACCGTCTCGATTTCCATCAATGGCACTGGATGCAAAATTATTTGCATAAAGGCTGGACTGTGTAGCTCTTGATTTCAGGGCAACATTCTCTCCTACAGAGAAAACAAACCTTAAATTAAGCTCTGATCCAGTGATAAATCAGTTCTGTAGCTTTGTGATCTGTTTAAAAACCAAGAATCTACTTTTGTGTTGTGTACCTCTTGGAGAGAGACCGTTAACCATAGGCTAAACCACACCCTCTTACCAGACTAAACCACACCCTCTTACCAGGCTAAACCACACCCTTTTACCAAATTATCAGACCAGACAACACCCACTGACCCACTTACCACACTAAACCACACCCTCTTACCAGACTAAACCACACCCACTTACTCACTTATCAGACCAGACAACACCCACTTACCAGACTAAACCACACCCTCTTACCAGACTAAACCACACCCACTTACCCACTTAACAGACCAGACAACACCCACTTACCAGACTAAACCACACCCTCTTACCAAATTATCAGACCAGACAACACCCACTTACCAGACTAAACCACACCCACTTACCAAATTATTAGACCAAACCACACCCACTTACCAAATTATTAGACCAAACCACACCCACTTACTAGACTAAACCACACGCTCTTACCAGACTAAACCACACCCTTTTACCAGAATAAACCACACCCTCTTACCAGACTAAACCACACCCTCTTACCAGACCAGACAACAACCACTTACCAGACTAAACCACACCCTCTTACCAGACTTAACCACACCCTCTTACCAATTTATCAGACCAGACAACATCCACTTATCAGACCAGACAACACACTCTTACCAGACTAAACCACACCCTCTTACCAGACTAAACCACACCCACTTACCCACTTATCAGACCAGACAACACCCACTTACCAGACTAAACCGCACCCATTTACCAGACTAAACCACAACCACTTACCCACTTATCAGACCAGACAACACCCACTTACCAGACTAAACCACACCCACTTACCAGACTAAATCACACCCACTTACCAGACTAAACCACAACCACTTACCAGACTAAACCACAACCACTTACCAGACTAAACCACAACCACTTACCAAATTATCAGACCAGACAACACCCACTTACCAGAATAAACCACACCCACTTACCAGACCAAACTCCTCCCTCTTAACAGACTAAACCACACCCATTTACCCACTTACCAGACCAAACAACACTCACTTACCAGAATAAACCACACCCACTTAATAGACCAAACTCCTGCCTCTTAACAGACTAAACCACACCCATTTACCCAATTACCAGACTAAACCACACTCACCTGCCAACCAAACCACACCCATTTACTACAGTCTTATTAGACTATTTACTTACTAGACTGGGGTGCGTTTCCCGTACAACGACGGAGCCTAGCATTGAACTAACGTGGTACGATGCATCGTTAAACTAACTAACATCTGAAGTACGACCGTTTCCCGAAACCATCGTACTTTGTTGGTACCACAGAAGTCTGAACTATGTTGGTTTGAACCACTGTGGTCTTAACTAGGGTGTTTCCAGATGTGTTCGGCCAGACTTTCCCAGCAGAAAACGTGCAAAACTCACAATCTTTAAAATATTATGCCAAAAATATGTTTCTAATGTATCATTTAGGCTATTTATATTGTAATTATCACCAGAACATAACGGACAACAATACTATTAATAAAATAACAATGAACTGCAAGTTTTCATAATGGCAATTAATGTTATTATTTTTTACATATATATTAATGTAGCCTACATATTTCTACGTATTTCCTGTAATATATTATTTAACAAATACTAATTGATAACATTTGTATAGGCCTAGAAACACGCTGTATTGGCTAAATAATAAATTTTCTTTATTCACACTCTGTCTGGCCCTGTTACCTCCAGAGGATAATTAGGTAATTCAAAACACCTGCTTATTGCATATCTTATTCACAGAGTGCATATAGCACAATGGGTTTAAAAAATAATTATTAACTATTTCATAAATGTTCACAGCACAAGTTATCTTTACTCAAGAGATGCCTGCTTGAATAATTAACATACATCTTTCCAAGACTGTAAAATACATTTTAGCTAAAGAGCACTTCAGTGCACTCTTTTCACTACACTGAATTCATGTTTGCCAAATAAAGCTAAATGTTAAAGACATACATTAAAAAAAAGGACTGAATTTTATTATTTTCCCTGGGCGCACATTGGTAAAAGTGAAGTGGCTCAATTAATGTAATTAACACAAACATTAAAAAAAATAGGTACACTTGATATCTTAAATCCTCGTGCAGCAATATTAATGTGATTTATCAGCTTTCTGTATCCTACCGTCCATCGTCTGCACTAATAACCAGGAACTAAGCTCCTAACGACAGGTCTAGAGCTGTAGTTGGAACGACGCAGCTGAACCACGGTAGTTGCGAATATTCGCTGGAACCACGGTTCTGGGAAACACCTGAGTAGCTTAACTAAGTTTTGCACTATGTAAGTTATTAACATGGTTACCTCCATAGTTCCAACCACGCTTTTGGGAAACACCTGCGTCGCAGCTCGTCCAGACTATGTAAGTTGCTAACGTAGTTAGCAACTACGCTTTTGGGAAACGTACCCCTGGTTTAGTCTTACTACTAAAGTACTACTACTACTAAACTACACCCACTTACTAGACTAAACCACACCCTCTTACCAGACTAACCACACCCACTTACCAGACCAAACCACGCCGTCTTACCAGACTAAACCACACCCTCTTACCAGACTAACCACACCCACTTACTAGACTATATTTAAACTGTAAGACTGCACTTATTTTAAGAAATCTTACTAAGAAGATGTTTGCTTACTCCATTGACAGATGTTTCTGCTTAATATATAAGTGTATATTTCTTCACATATATTTCCTCCAGTTTTTGCCAATAGGTTCTTTTGCAGTGTATTTGTTTGGAATTAATCACAAAATGTGTATGACTTTAGATGAAGGTTAACTGGTTGATTTATTGCTTGAGTAATTAAGTGATTGACTGGTTTAAGATTAATTCTAGGATTAGACCAATATGAGCAGTATTTTATCTTCCTGAGATCATTTCTTCTCACCATCAGGAGTGGGGTATCCGTAGACCTCGACCTCACAGAGAGTCAGGAGCCGATTATCTCCAGGGATGACCACGTTAACATACCGACCCGAGAGTTCCTTCTGAAAGGTGAAGGTCTCGGATTTTTCTGCAGGTTTGCTGGAGATCACTCCAGCCCTGGAGAGACATTATTGGGTGTACTGAGAAATGGAAAATATATTTTTTTTTATTTTAGCAATAATTTTAATCAGTAAATGTCCTCTCACCAGGGATTGTCGTTTCCGTTGTTCACTAAAGAGTTTCCGATGTGAATCTCGGCTCCGTTGAGTCTCTCTGGACAGCAGTCTCCTCTGTTGGTGATGGTGATGGAGGTCACGGTGTACTCGTCCTGCAGGTCCACCCTCCACCAGGGGTTCTTTTGCAATGGGGTGGCAGTGCAGGACCCATGAGTGAAGTCTGGATCAGTATTTCCATCTATAGCGTTGTAGGCATGACCAAACGGTGCCCAGGGGTTTTCAATCAGGATAGACTGAGTGGCTTTTCCATTGAGAGCGAGGTTTTTGGCTGGAATTAACAACAGAACCCGTAAATTATAGCAAACATTCTCTTCCCAGACTACACCACACCCACTTCCCCCAGACTAAACCACACCCACTTCCCCCAGACTACACCACACCCACTTCCCCCAGACTAAACCACACCCACTTCCCCAGACTAAACCACAACCACTACAAACTACATCCTCTCACGAGACTAAACTACACCCACTTACCAGATTAAACCACACCCACTTACCAGACTAAACCACAACCACTTGCCAGACTAAACCACAACCACTTACCAGACTAAACCACAACCACTTCCCAACTAAACCACACCCACTTCCCAGACTAAACCACACCCACTTCCCATCTAAACTACACCCACATACCAGACTAAACCACACCCACTTCACCCAGACTAAACCACAACCACTTACCAGACTAAACCACACCCACCTCCCCAGACTAAACCACACCCACCTCCCCAGACTAAACCACACCCACTTCCCCAGAATAAACCACACCCACCTCCCCAGACTAAACCACACCCACTTACCAGACTAAACCACACCCACTTCCCAGACTAAACCACAACCAATTACCAGACTAAACCACACCCACTTCCCAGACTAAACCACACCCACTGCTCAAGTAAACTACACCCACTTACCAGACTAAACAACACCCACTTACCAGACTAAACAACACCCACTTACCAGACTAAACCACAACCAATTACCAGACTAAACCACACCCACTTCTCAAGTAAACTACACCCACTTACCAGACTAAACAACACCCACTTACCAGACTAAACCACACCCATTTACCAGACTAAACCACAACCACTTACCAGACTAAACCACACCCACCTCCCCAGACTAAACCACAACCAATTACCAGACTAAACAACACCCACCTCCCCAGACTAAACCACAACCAATTACCAGACCAAACAACACCCACTTCCCCAGAATAAACCACACCCACCTCCCCAGACTAAACCACACCCACTTACCAGACTAAACCACACCCACTTCCCCCAGACTAAACCACACCCACTTCACCCAGACTAAACCACAACCACTTACCAGACTAAACCACACCCACCTCCCCAGACTAAACCACACCCACTTCCCAGACTAAACCACAACCAATTACCAGACTAAACCACACCCACTTCCCAGACTAAACCACACCCACTGCTCAAGTAAACTACACCCACTTACCAGACTAAACAACACCCACTTACCAGACTAAACCACAACCAATTACCAGACTAAACCACACCCACTTCCCAGACTAAACCACACCCACTTCTCAAGTAAACTACACCCAATTACCATACTAAACAACACCCACTTACCAGACTAAACCACACCCATTTACCAGACTAAACCACAACCACTTACCAGACTAAACCACACCCATTTACCAGACTAAACAACACCCACTTACCAGACTAAACAACACCCACTTACCAGACTAAACCACACCCTCTTACCAGACTAAACCACACCCACTTACCAGACTAAACCACACCCACTTACCAGACTAAACCTCACACACTTACCAGACTAAACAACACCCACTTACCAGACTAAACCACACCCACTTCCCCAGACTAAACCACAACCACTTACCAACTAAAACACACCCACTTACCAGACTAAACCACAACCACTAGACCAAACCACACCCCGTTGTCCGGCTAAACCACACCCACTCACCTCACTAAATCACACACACTTCCCAGAACAAACTATATTCTCTCACCAGACTAAACCATACCTCTCTCACACTAATGGTGAAATTCAAAAACTGGGGGACACACCCAGTATGCAAACAGATTGTGAAATAAGTCAATGATCAGCTCACAGATGCAGCGTTGTGCTGATCCACATCACCCAAGGAGTGATGAGGGGAAAGAGCACCATCTACTGTACCCACCCAGAGAGAGCAAGACCAACTGTGCTCTCTCAGGGTTCTGGCAGCTGTAGAGACTGTATTTACCTTTCATAGACGATGCATCAGTGAAAGCAGCCACTGTAATCGACCCCAGTAGGTAAAACACAAAGCGGCCCATTTCCTGATAAAAAAATAATAAAACCTAAATTAAATAAAACTGCTCTTTTTAAATAAAGCAAACAAAGAGGCTCATTCATGTTGATGGTCTTTGTTTGCTACTAAATGCAAATGTCAGAAAATACAGACAGATACATTTGTCTATATATACAGTGTATATATATATATATATATATATATATATACACTGTATATATAGACAAATGTATACAGTAAATCTGTGCTGGTACTCACTCTGCAGTGTTGAGTCCTCAGAGGTATAATTCACGATGGTGTGAACAGCCAGAGTGAGAAAGTGAGAGACAGTTCAGACTTTATACACATTTACAGCAGGATGTTTAACCTCTTATCTCGTTTACATCTACTGCTAAGACCTCCAGGAAACACAGTCTGAGGACTTTCCCCTGAAATGCAAATTCCTCTAGATTGATTTTGGCTCATCATAATCTCTGCCATCATCTGTCATCAAACCATCCCAAACATTTTCCCAAGTGTATAAACTTTCACCAAGCGTGTCAAAAGTATTGACATTCATTACTCCGTAGGTAGACGTATAGATTCTGGGGTTTAAAGATACTTATAATAGTAATGTAGACGTTGAAGTATCAGCTCAAACTTTTTACTTAAAAAAAGTATAAAAGTACTGCTTTTAAAAACTACTTAAAGTATAAAAGTAAAAGTAATGTAAGAGGAAATATAGCCGCAAGCGGCAATCATCGGGTTCAAGCACCAACTTGCACAATGGTGCCTACTGGAGCATTGAATGGTGATGTGTAAGAAGGTCTAATATGATTGGAGATGCCCTGTCACATTTAGAAATTATCAAGTTTTTCACCTGTTATTAATGTTGAGCAGAGGCCTTTCAACCTGATCAGTGCTTAAATTCACATGTAAATCTAGTGAACTTTGTAGGATATTCATTAAGTGAGTTAGAACTAGTCAAAAGGTGTCTACATGTTATTGGTATTGATCAGGTGGCTTCAACCAGAATGTTCACAAAGTGGTATTCAGATTGACCTTTGAACCTTTGCAGAACAAGCTGAAATGTTTGACCAAACAAGTTTAAATTAACACAAAGGAGTGAATGTTCTGATATGACATGTAATTACGAAGTTATTATAAATCTAGTTCTGAATTAAATGGCGCTTCATCAAGCACCAACTAGCACAATGGTGCCTACTAGAGCATAGGATGGTGATGTGTAAGAAGGTCTAACACAATTGGAGACATTCTGTCACATTTAAAATGATCAAAAGTCTTTCACCTGTTATTAATGTTGAGAAGAGGCACAAAGGAGTGAATGTTCTGATATGACATGTAATGTCAAGTTATTCTTAATCTAGTTCTGTATTAAATGGCGCTTCATCAGAGTGATATTGTACAGAGGTCTTTAACATTGTGAGATTACAGCAAATACTGCAGAGTTACAGCAATTTAGGTTAGAAATTCCAAGGACGCACAGATTGCTTGATGCCTGGAGAGTATTGTATGTGAAATTTTCACAAATGTTTTTAATGAACATTTACCTAGAGACTCTACAGTGTGCAGCAAGACTGAAATGGAGGTGATAGGCCAAATACCCAGAGAGTAGTTTCAATATAGCTATTTTCAAACAATTAGCAATTATGAATGAACAAAGCACTTTTTAAACATAGTTGTATTGAGAAATTTGTCAGAGCCACTGTACTAAATATGGCAAAAACAATTAGATGTCAAAATAGTACAGCATGATTGACATATATTCGTTTTTTTGGAACAGCGCCCCCCAGTGGGCGGATTGTTTCAGCACTTTGCAGGTCACTACAGTGTCTCCACCTGAACATAACTGCCAAATATCATCCAGATTGGGCAACATTCAGCCTGCCAAAATGTCTGCTGAATGCTGATTGGCTGATGGTGTTCAGCCATGTTGATTGATTAAGTTGCCCTTTGAACATCCTTTAGAGGCTGTATGATAGATTCTGCATGCAAAGTTTCAACTTGCTAGGTTGCACGGTTGCTGAGAAACAGTGCTCCAAATTTACCTCTTGAAGTGAATGGGGCATATATCCGGAAGGACTAATTTGCATATGGCGGCCATATTGTTTACATATTTCAACTTTTTCTTAATGAATATTGAAGCGCATGCTCTCACGAGTGTTTTGATACCAAACATGCCAGGATTGGTCAAAATTCCTAGGACTAGTTTGCAAAAGTAGGTTTTGCATATTATGCAAATTAGCACAAAATCTATATAGACGGAAGTGCATGGTCCAAAAAAAAAAAAAAAGAATTTTGAATGTAGGTCTTATGGTTTTTGAGTTATTGAGAAAATTGTGAAAAATGAATTTCCTTGTTTATAGCGCCACCACTTGACCAATCGGTGCCATTTTTGTTGTCCACCGTGATGCACTGATCCTACATCTACCTACCAAGTTTCATTTCTCTATGACTTACGGTTTAGGCTGCACAACTGTTTTTACAGGAGAAAAAGAATAATAATAATAAGAAGAAGAAGAAGAAGAAAAATCTTAGCAAAAACAATAGGGTTCTACGCACCTTCGGTGCTTGAACCCTAATAATAATAATCGCTGATGCCAGGAAATGTAGTGTGCTGCTGTTGCTAAGCAACCACAGAAAGAGCCTGTAAATAGAGGTGGGTAGAAGTTTGGTCTCCACTGGTCTTAAATACTGTATCTGTTGGTGTGAACAGCTAACCTGCTTTCCTAAACACCTGAAGTTACTAAATAAACACTTTTATACATCCAGATATTAAGATTAGATTTTAATTCCATCTTCTCCTGTATAAAAAGAGTTAAAAATAAATAGAATAATTAATAATAATAAAAAAAAAAACTTCAGCTTACACAAAATGTCAATAGATTTATATGAAGCAGGAAAAATCTATATTAATGGAAAATTGAATAAATAAACAGATATGGCAAATTCTACATCTCACCGAAAGAAATAACATTTTTGATTTTTTATTTACAAAATATTTGAATAGTTCTATTAAATCCTATCAAACAAAATATTCATGCCATTTTTATTAAATTAATCAGAACTAATTTGGAAAATAACCTACTTCCCAAATTACAGACTCTAAATATATACTGTCTAGACTTCTTAGATAAAGATACAATAATACTTTTTTGAGGAAGTATTAGGTAACTTAATATATTCAAGTTTAATCAGAAGAACATACCAGCTTATAATCCTGATAACAACTGAGACATAAGCTTCTCGAATAAGCCATTTAAAATCTCTGAATACCCCTTAATGTTGAGAAATACATTTTAAATCCATACATGATATTTGCCCTTCAAATTAATTGATCAAGACAAGATTTAAATTGGATTTAGAATACCTATGTGAGACAAAAATGGAAACTACAGAGAAGCTGTTTTATACTGTGGAATATCCAAACATGGGTGACTAACTCCAAATCCATAAATGTAGTTTTTTTTCATACAAAAATATTCAATTATTGATCAATAAAATACAAGTATCTTCAATTTCTAATAAATAATAAAGACAATAACCCAACCATCAACTTTAATGCTTCACCTTTTCTCTGTAAAGAGAAAAACCTGCTGGAGCACATTTTACTCTCGTTACATCAGAAGTGCTGTTAACGTTTATACTGAACCATGAACATAGCAGCAGTGTGGAGGAGGGGCTGTGTGAGCTGTGAGGTAATAAATGGGGTTTAATTCAGGAAATGGCTGGAAAAAAGCAACAAAAATGTAAAAGTTTTAACATTAAGAATTACTGAGGATTTTGCAAAATAAACATCGACATGAGGTTAAAATGCATATTGTGAACATTTATTTTGCGCTTTTTATGGGATTTTATTTATTTATTTAAACGTGTAACATTCGTCGGACATGGGAGCAGTGCAGTTAATTAAGTAAAACTCCAGTTAAAAGCTGGATTGCCAGCTAAAATATATTTAAACAGTGTTTTAGCCATATACATTGTGTTTCTCATGTTTAGCAGATTAGCATGTGTTTCCTCAGGTTACTAATGGTCATAAATGAATAATGAATCCAATATTCTGGGTTAATGCTTAAATGGGTTACTGGTATTACTGGTACTGGTGTGTGTGTGTGTGTGTGTGTGTGTGATCAAATTACAGGGGTGTTGTTAACTGAACAGTGTCACAAAAACTGGTTAGTCTGGTTCAGATAACTAAGAGAACTTAAAGAATGTGCGCTTCCAGCAGGTCTTCATATGGACACAAAACAAGACAGAATAGTCTCCATCTAGTGTTCAGTTAGCAGAGAAATCTATGTGAATGTTCACCAATCTTTTTAAAAGGTTCCTGAAAGGTTAACCTGTACCATTACAAAGTCAAAGTCAGAGCTCACCTGACTCTTAAAGGGAATGATGAACAAGAGACATGCCGGTTTATTTCACGTTACGCCCAAAACACACCCATGACTATTTAAGAGATTTAATTAAGAGAATTAATAAGTTTTTTTTGGGTGCGTTTTGGGCCACACAAATCCCATCAAAAACTTGCATTATGGTTGCATTATCTAAAGTCACTTCATAACACTTAAATACAATAAAAATATAAATAAAATTGAAAGATATTTAATGAAGCATTTTACACAAAAAATGGAGCAGTTATTTAAATAGATTTTGTTATTAATATTTCAGAAAATATGAACTTGCATTACTTTTTGCATTATTTTTTGCTGTTATTTTGTAGGCAGGGTCGGGGTGTCAGTTTTACGGTATGTTTCTAATATCTTAATTCTTTCATCTACAGGTCACTTCTGACTAATTTCAGGAAGAAGATTGTGTCTGATGTTCTGGATTGTATATTTTAGAACCTCTGTTATGTTCTCTTCTGTGGTTTTGATGATAGGAAACTTGTACTGTATCTCATTTGTTGTACAAAAAAAATGCTATATGAATAAATTGGAATTAAACTGAACTGATTTTTGCCTTTTGTTCCACAGGGATTTCAACATGGGAACACTTCCTTAAAATCTGCTGCATTTCTGTCAAGTAAAATTCAATGTACAAGCTCCAAAAGATTGCAAGATTAAACTCACGGTTTAAGAATGAGTATATTTTTATAGGAATAAGACCATTTAAAATGAATAAAAATATTGATCCTACCTTTATATTTCTGGATTCTGCAGTAAAACAATCCTGTGTTAGAACGCAGTGTCTCTTTATAAACTGAAAGTATTTCTGAGATGTGTGATCAAATTACAGGAAGTGTCACATGATTTGGTTAGTCCTGTTTCAGATTGTTTAGTCAGATTTTAGAATGTTTTTAGGTGTGTCTCAGGCATGTCTTCATATGGACACAAAACAAGACAGCATGGTCTCCATCTGGTGGTCAGTTATTAGAGAAATCTATATGAATGTTCTACAATGTTTTTAAAAGGTTCCTAAGAGGTTAGACTATAATTTTACATTCTAAAAATGTTTTGTATTGAAATTTTACTATTACATTTCTTACACAACTTTCCCAGTTTGACCAAAACTAACATTTTAGTATTTAAAGTAGCTTTCTTAATACTTAAATACAATAAATAAATTACAACACAATAAAAACTATGGTAAAACGAATAACTAATTACTTTCATATCACACTGACATAATATTTATTTCTGTTTAATTAGTGTCATTAAGCATTTTACAAACAAGCATTTACTTAAATAGAATATTCTGAATTAACACATGTAAAAAAAATTGCATTACTTTTTGAAATAGACCGACCAAATGAGAAAAGCTCATTCGTTGAAAGAAAAAGAGCTTTATAAATAAATTTGAATTAAACTCAGCTTTGTCCAAAACAGCTGCCTAGTTTTTTCCACAGGAATTATTTTTTGACATGGCAACATTTTTTTTTGTGTGTTTTTGTGTTTTTTTATTTTTGTCTATTTGTGCCTAACATACACACTTCAACAAGAGCAAACTTACAATATTAGAAGGAATGTGAATTTTGATAACAATGAGGCATTTAAAGTTAATTGAAATGTGAATCATACCTTTATATTTCTGCATTCTGCAGAATCCTCTGTGTTGGAACGCAGTGTCTCTTCATAAACTGAAAGTATTTCTCAGCTGTTTATGATCAAATTACAGTAAGTGCTGTTCACTGAGAAGTGTCACATAAACTGGTTAGTCTGGTTTCAGGTCTGTCTTCACATGAACGGAAAAACAAGACAGCATAGTTTCCATCCAGTGGCCACTTAGCAAAGATCTCTACAGGAACATTCAGCAATGTTACAAACAATGGTTCAGAAACATTGAGAAAATGGGTAACATAAATATTTCTTATGCAGCATTCCCAGTTTGACAATAACTAACATTATAGTATCTAAAGTAACGTTCCTAATACTCAAATACAATAAGTAAAATATAATACAATACAACACATGATAACACTGATACACACTGATAAATAATATTTATTGAATGTGCCATTAAGCATTTTACAAATCTAAAATTTGAGCATTTTTGAAATGTATGTTTTCCTAATTAAAACATTACTTGTAGGAGACGTTACTATAGGTCTACCTAATCTGGCAGGGGCCTCAAGTGCTGAGTCACAGTTCATAGACCTGTCCCATTTATATCTTTAAACAAAGGAAAAATGTGTGGTCCACACCTTCACCTTCTCCAACAATGCATCTTTACCTGACTGTACAGCTGTTCAAATCATTATTGAGGAATTGCCTGAGAAATAAGTCTATTTAGGAGAGTAATAAAATTTAAAAGTAAAAGTAAATGGAAAAGTTATCTAAAATGTACCCTGAAGTGATTGTAGTAACTTATTATTACTGTTAATGAAAATGAACGAAGTAACGAAAACTGAAAGTGAAAAACTAATAAAAATGGAAAAAAAAACGTAATTTACTGGAACTGTACTGTGTGTTTATAAAACTAACTGAAACAAATTTAAATTACTGATAGAATACAGTAGTTTTGTGTTTATAAGCGCTGTTTCCACTCCAGCAGTTTTACAGCGGGTGGTGTTGTGCCGATTCTGCTTGTGAAGCAGAGTCGGATTCTGCGGGTCAGATTTGGCACAACAGCGGCAGCGTGCAGCACATGCTAGCTGCGAAATTATTTTATGGTTTATGGGGCAGTCAGGCTTGGGCTCAGAATGACAATTTATGGGGCGGGTTGGGTCGGACAGAACGTGCATGGGCTCGGGCCGGGTCGGATTTTTTGGGCCTGATCTAAGCAGGAGAACGCGGGGACGAATGCGGCCATAAGGAGCGCGAGGGGCGAGCCAGCAAGCGGCTGCAGGTTCTTAGTACAGTTTTGACTGTGCTAATCTTAAAAGTTATACTAATATTTTAGCCTTACTACACACGTGATTTTTAGCTGGCTTTATGTCTAGAGATATAATTAAAGTTGTTGTCTCCTTCGGGTAGTTTTACTGGTATATACTATATTCCCTCTGAAACTAACCATAGTTTTAACAATTGAGCTAGGTTAGTTCCAGGGGTTGTTTGGAGAGTGAAATATTAGTGTCCGAAGGTAAATTTAAGGCTTGGGTTGTGTGTGGGGTCATTAAGTCCCCTTGTGGATAAAAACTCACTGGATAAAATTGGTGATCCCTCCTTAATAGGAGGTTCTTTCTGATTGACTTATCACTCCATCTGTGTTACTGTGGGTTTAGGACCTTAACACACGCACTCTTGCATTTTGTCCCTGGGACATATTTCCATTTTAAAAACTAAATACGCTTAACACAACATCTGTATATACAACATCTATTGATACAATTCATGTTTCTATCTCAATATGCATTCAATTACATTACATTACATTTGGCAGACGCTTTTGTCCAAAGTACAATAGTCAAGTACAAAAATAATAAAAAAGTTAAAGGTAAAAACATCTTTATATAGGGCCTAAAGGAGGTCAAAGGGAAATAATGGGATAGAGGATTGAAGGAGGGGAAGAAGGAAATGAGGTTAGAAGTAGTTAGTTAGTTAGAGGTGTTAGGAGAGTAAGTGCTCTTTGAAGAGCTCTGTCTTCAGGAGTTTATTAAAGATAGTGAGAGATTCTCCTGATCTGGTAGTAGAAGGTAGTTAGTTAGAGGTGTTAGGAGAGTAAGTGCTCTTTGAAGAGCTCTGTCTTCAGGAGTTTATTAAAGATAGTGAGAGATTCTCCTGATCTGGTAGTAGAAGGTAGTTAGTTAGAGGTGTTAGGAGAGTAAGTGCTCTTTGAAGAGCTCTGTCTTCAGGAGTTTATTAAAGATAGTGAGAGATTCTCCTGATCTGGTAGTAGAAGGTAGTTAGTTAGAGGTGTTAGGAGAGTAAGTGCTCTTTGAAGAGCTCAGTCTTCAGGAGTTTATTAAAGATAGTGAGAGATTCTCCTGATCTGGTAGTAGAAGGTAGTTAGTTAGAGGTGTTAGGAGAGTAAGTGCTCTTTGAAGAGCTCTGTCTTCAGGAGTTTTATAAAGATAGTGAGAGATTCTCCTGATCTGGTAGTAGAAGGTAGTTAGTTAGAGGTGTTAGGAGAGTAAGTGCTCTTTGAAGAGCTCTGTCTTCAGGAGTTTTATAAAGATAGTGAGAGATTCTCCTGATCTGGTAGTAGAAGGTAGTTAGTTAGAGGTGTTAGGAGAGTAAGTGCTCTTTGAAGAGCTCTGTCTTCAGGAGTTTATTAAAGATAGTGAGAGATTATCCTGATCTGGTAGTAGAAGGTAGTTAGTTAGAGGTGTTAGGAGAGTAAGTGCTCTTTGAAGAGCTCTGTCTTCAGGAGTTTATTAAAGATAGTGAGAGATTCTCCTGATCTGGTAGTAGAAGGTAGTTAGTTAGAGGTGTTAGGAGAGTAAGTGCTCTTTGAAGAGCTCTGTCTTCAGGAGTTTTATAAAGATAGTGAGAGATTCTCCTGATCTGGTAGTAGAAGGTAGTTTGTTTTGACATGCTTACATTCTATTAACACACAAGATTATCCACAAACACAATTCTGGATATTTCTTATCTTATTTATAATTGCTACACTATTACAATATCTACAGCATGCCAGAACAAAATACCTAATGTTCCAAACCTTACATACAGTTTACAATGAATAGTTGTAGTAGTGCAGAACAAGAGAAAGGATTAATTAGGAATGGTTATTCTAGAACAAGAGATATGAATAGTTAGAGGAATGTTAGTCCAGGACGAGAGATAGGAATAGTTAGTCCAGGACAAGAGATAGGAGTAGTTACCCCAGGACAAGGGAGAGGAATGTTAGTCCAGGACAAGGGAGAGGAATAGTTACCCCAGGACAAGGGAGAGGAATAGTTACCCCAGGACAAGGGAGAGGAATGTTAGTCCAGGACAAGGGAGAGGAATAGTTACCCCAGGACAAGGGAGAGGAATGTTAGTCCAGGACAAGGGAGAGGAATAGTTACCCCAGGACAAGGGAGAGGAATAGTTACCCCAGGACAAGGGAGAGGAATGTTAGTCCAGGGAGAGGAATAGCTAGATCATCTCTGAGATGTTTACCTCATTTTTCTTCATAAAACAGCTGAAGCTCAGCCAGGTTGAATAGGGAAAAATATCTTGCCACAGACCCATTTTCCCATCATGACTGTGGAGTACACAACTTATAGTTGTCCTCTAGACAGATTTTTCCTCCTGAGTTGTGGAACTCTGCAGCTCCTCCAGAGTGACCATGAGCCTTTTAGCTGTTTCTCTGACCAGTGCTCTCCTTGCTGGATCTGTCAGTTTAGGTAGACCATGACCGTGTTTTGGTAGGTTTGTGGAATACTTTTTCCATTGTTTGGATGATGGATTGAACAGTTCACTAGTGTTCTTAAATGAACCACTAAAGCCTTTACAGAACAGCTGTATTTATACTGAGACTAAATCACACACAGCTGGATTAACTCTATTAACTAAATAAGGACTTTTGAAATCAATTGTTTGCACATGATTTTATTTAGGGATTTCAGAGTAAAAGGGGCTGAATACATTTGTACATTAAACTTTTCAGGGTCCCCTGTTGTCAGGGTAAGTTTGCTCATACAACTGATACGATCTTGATAATAAAGGAAGATTTATGGTTAATTCTGCCATTATTGTGAGACTTTTATTTTGAAGGACAGGCTATAATACATAGTTGTTACATACATCACAATTGTGCAAGAATAATACTGGAATAATGTCTTGACACACACATACAATGTTTAAAATATTAGCTCCTGTAAAGTAACACATAGCTCCGCAAGCTTTAGCTTATTAGCTCCTGTAAAGTAGCAGCTAGCCTCCACTAGCTTAGGCCTATTAGCTCCTGTAAAGTAGCAACTAGACTGTGCTATCTTGACCCTATTTTCTCCTTTATAATAGTGCCTAGCCTCTGCTTGCTTTACCCTATTAGCTCCTGTAAATTAGGATCTAGCCTCTGCTAGCTTTACCCTATTAGCTCATGTAGCTCAAGTAATCTGCTCCATTCAAGATTTAAAGTAGCTGTCATGACTGTAATACAACAGTATTGCTAAAACATAACAATAACAAAATAACAATGAGAAAAAAGTAGTTAACAGAATAAGATATAGCTGTAGAGAATAAGTGGTAACAATAATTAAAATACATGTTCTTGCAAACTACACACACACACAATATTTCACACACACTCTAATGCTTGACCGATTTTAGACAAATTCATGCTTCAAACTCAACATAAAGACATGGATGAGCAAGTTTGGTGTGGAAGAACTTGACTGGTCAGGAACAGATTCCTGACCCCAACCTGATAGAACACGCTTAGAACAGATCCAGACATTTTTGCACAACATGAGTTTCTGACCTTACACATGTGGTCACCCATTCTGATAAACAAATTCCTAAACCTTGTGGAAAGCCTTCCCAGAGGAGTTTAAGATGTTATAGCTGTAACGGGTGTTCCAACGTCATATTAAACCCTATGGATTAAGAATGGAATTAACTCAATTTCATATGGTTGCAAAGGCAGGCAAGCAAATACTTTTGCCAATATACTGCAGATACACACACTCAGTTACACAGGTTTACACAGTCTAACACAGACACACTGAGGAGCCATAATAAACCCCAAACCCTGTGTAGAGGGGCTGAGTGAAGGTGGTGTAGAATGTGTGTAAGTGTTTGAGAGTGTGAGTGGGTGTGTGTGTGTGTGAGTGTGTATCAGTGGAGACGCTGTAGAAGGACAGAGTGCCGGAGGGACAGTCCACATACACTCCTACTCTCCTACAGCCGGAGGGAGGAGTGGAGAGATCAATGATGTTCTCATTGTGAAGAACAGAGTATCCGTTATCAGAGCAGATCAGACTCCAAGACTTTCCATTCCATCCAAATCCACATTCTGATCCTCCTCCTTTCCTGCTGATGGTTTTATAACTCAGAGCTACAGCAGCTCTCCACCCGCTCCACTCAGCCTCCCAGTAACAGCGTCCAGTAACACCAGCAACACCAGTTACTCTCTCTCTACTCAGAACTTGCAAGTACACATCAAATCTCTCTGGATGATCAGGATACGACTGCAGCTCATCTCTCCTCTCCACCCTCCTGTTCTCCTCACTCAGAGAGAGACGAGGGTTTGCTGTGTTTGGATCCAGTGTGAAATCACAGCCGTCTGAAAACAAACAACACACATTACACACACACTACACACACTGCTCTGATAGAATGTGTGATTTAGTCAGAATGTGGAACTATATAAACTCTGAAAGTTGCAATCAACTGGACTTGATTTAACACTGCACTTGGTTTTGTGTAGACTTCAGATAGAAGCCCTCTAGTAAACTGAATACGAACACATCTGGATTTGGAACTTGATTGATTGATCTGTGTAACTGGACCAGAGGCAGTGTACAGCTGAAGGTCACCGAATCAGTACTCACTTTACTAACTTGACCTCTCCAAAATGCACATTGCTTATATCACACTCAGACTCAGATAAAAAGTTTATGTCCTGTACACTGAACAGCTGTCCTTTGTATTACTACACGGACATCTCCAGACACAAAACAACTGTGGAAACACTATTGTGATATAGATGTGCGTGTAGGGTAATTTACTGTGTGCAGTGCGTGTAACACATATGTAGTTTGTGTACTGTAAGTTGAGGGTGTAAGTGAGAGAACTTACATTTTTTAAATCCAGGTTTCATTCTGATCCTCCCTCCATGTTCCATTCTAAACACACACACACACACACATTAGCGCAGTGTGAGATTTTCACAAACTGAAATGAAGGCTAACAGCTGTCAGGTGTAATGTTGCATGCTACATGGAAAAAGCTCTGATTGGTGCTAGTTCAATTGGATTCATTCAGTCACAGTGTGGATCCAAATGAGGAAACTGTAATAACACAATGAGACCTCCAATATAGAATGTGTCTGACACGAATTTAAGATTAAAGACATTTACTGGTTCCACAATGAACTAACATGCACTACAGTTAGTACTATCATTTCAAAAACATATTAACTTTAAATCAGTCAATTACAGACAATAAATCTCACAATGAATGAATTAAATAGCAGCAGCCTCCCAAATGCAGCAGGAGAAACATGACAGAGCTCAGTGACAATGATTGATAGGCACTAAAATACTTTTTGTAGAGCTGTTTGTATCACAGTAGAAAAAACAACAAGCAGGCAGAACTGAGCCTGCACTGTTCACACTTTCTGAGGAGATCTCAAATAACACCATGATTCCTACATAGTGAAATACTTTTAAAACTAATATAAACATCAATAAACAATATTTAAATGATGAATAGGGAGTGCGTAATCTACTAAATATTATAAATGACTTTTCCAGGCCCTGTAGACAGCATAACATGGAGCAGACTCTGTTGTTAAATCCCTGAGTATATATGAATATGATAGGGAGGTACTACTGTGGATTACAGATGAATAATGAGCTGCCTTAGACCCTGATATGTTGCTTTTACAACATGAGAAGTTGTCGGACAACAATTCAAACATTCATCATCCGTCCCATCCAAAAAAGAATGGTTTGGCTTTCAGACAAATGTGTTAACAAAGGTTGGTGCCTCCAGTTTCCATCTATACTCCTATAGCTCATAACCATTTCTTTGTTCCAGCCCAGTTAGATAATGTCTTTCTCACATGGAGAGAGAAGAGTTTACAGTGTATTAAAGATTTTTATATCAACAATACTTTTGCTTCCTTTACTCAGCTTAAAACTATATTTAGTCTCCCTTCTCACTTTTTTCGATATTTGCAGCTCAGACACAATGTTTAAAAAAAGATACCCTCTTTTTCAGTTAAACCAAAAGAATCAACCTTCTATGACCTACTACATTCTCCCCTGATGCTAGACACTTGGTGTCTAATTTTCTTTCTGTATTATCCCAATCAATTAATAGTACTCCCCTAAAGGAAGGGTGGGCTAATGAGCTGGGTCCAGCAATTTCCGATGACATGTGGGAGGAAAGTTTATTTAGTATTCATTGTTGCTCAGTGAACTCCAGGTATAGACTCCTACAGTTTAATATACTGTACATATGTTACTTTTCTAAAACCAAACTGAACAAAATCTACACTTCTGTTTCTCCTTTGTGTGATCGTTGTCAAACATCTGAAGGTTCTTTGTCATATCTAGTTTGGTCTTGCCCTGTGTTACATGACTACTGGGTTGAAATCTTCCAGTGGTTCTCAGAAGCTTTCAATGTGGACTTTGTCCCAGATTACAAAATTGCATGTTGGAGGGATCAGGAGAAGAGGCTCCAAAAATGGCCCGCCAAGCTCCAGTCACCCTACTCCCTCTATGAGCCAAGACTGCTGCATGCTCCACCTGAGCTAGGCTGGTGCAAGTAGAGCCCAGATTAAAGAGATGACATGGTGGAAGGATATTTGGATATGGATGATACGGTCGTTTTAAATTCCTCCTCAAGGTTCATGGTTCAGAGCACAGCGTTCTCATAGATGGGAGTCACAATGCCACAAAGCAAAGAGGAGATATGTCAAAGACTAAGAGGCGCTTCATACAAAGTGTGCAAGCTGCCTTAAATCTGTCTGAAGCAAATACACCTAGTTGGCATATGGTGGAGTTCAGCATCATTAGGGAGTGCACTACCTCTTTGACACTGTTCTCCCTAGCCATAAATATGCTCACCAAATCCGCAGAACCGCAAAAGTGCAGAGGGCCCTGAACAAATTCTGGACAACAGCAACCACCCATCAGGGCATTCATGGATGACCACACAGTTACAAGAAAATTAGTCCTAGGCTGCCAGTGGATTCTGAAGGGACTCAAAAAAAGATGGAGTGAGCCCGGATACATTTCGAACCAGCCGAATCAAGACCCATGGTGTTGAGGAAAGGAAAGGTGGAGGACAAGTTCCTGTTGAACATTGCAGGCACAGCCATTCCAACTATCACAGAAAAGCCAGTCAAGATTTTTACAGCTCTCTGAGAGACTCAACAACTATCCAGTGAGCCTGCACTGAGTTGGATGGCTGGCTAAAAGTTTAAAGTCTGGGTCTGCAAGCATGGCTTCCTTTCCAGGACCCTGTGACCCCTTCTTGTCTATGCTGCCCCAAACTCTACAGTTGAGACTAGGGCTGCAGCTATCGATTATTTTTGCAATCGAATAGTCTACTGAAAAATCGATTAGATTAATCGAGTAATCGGACAAAACATTTTTGCTTGGTTGAAGAGCACTTAATAATGAATGACCAATTGGTTTCCTTGTTTAGATAAGTTATATTTTAAAATTTACAACATACATTTCCAAATTGCAAATACAAATAAATAAAACACAATAAAGAAATAAATACCCCAAGTAAAAATACATTTAATTACATTACTTTCAAATATAGGGTATTAATCAATACAAATGCATAAAAATTGGCTTTGTGTTGTGCATGTTAATTTCTAAACAGCAGAGACATTGTCAGTCCTGTCAGTGTTGGATAAGCGTGCTGCATTCTTTTACCACAAAGCCGGTTCTCCAAAATATATCAGGACCTGTGGAATAATTGTGACAACAGAAGTATTAAAAATGTTGCTTTTTTGTTTATTTACATTTTGGACTTCTTGGGTCTAATTACATCACTAAGACTAATAATACAGTAAATTCATGGCCGTGCACTTATGAAAACTAAGATTGACACCTGTCGCATTGGGGCACATTAGGCTCTAGTGCTTATTAATATTTTGTCCAATAATATTCAATCAAATAAATAAGAGACAAACACTTCCCTATATCAACCACACACAGTGTCTGAATTTATTTTCTTGTCTCACCGGCCAAATATATTTTACTCGAAGATGAAGAAATCATGCATATAATTTCCAGCTAAAGTAACTTTAGCTTAGCTAACTTTAACATGTATTTATTGTTTATATTCTGAACTCCACAGCGCTGTTTACATAAAGCCTGTATTAAGTCTAGAACTTGTCTCTGCTCTAATAAACTAACCACACACATTAGACAGTATTCCTAATACTTAGTACTCCACAGCGCTGTCGTTATGTTATAGGTATATTAATATGTAATATACTAATATTAATAATTAATCTCATTGATTTATTATAAGTTAAATTTACCTGCTCTCCCAGCGTCCTCGCGTCTCGTGTGTCCTCGGCTGAGATGGTACAGCATTAAAACATGCTGTTGTGGGAGGCAAGGATGCGCTGCACCAAATACATTTCACAGTTTGAACATAAAATGCTTTTAGTCCTTTAAAACCCTGTTTTCTCTCGCCGCTTCCATTTTCCTTCTGCCTTCTCCTCCCTCTTCCTGGTGTCGTAACGCTGAGCGTGTTGTCAAAATAAAAGTCAGGAAAATGCCTCTCAGTTTATAAATGAAATAAACAATTGCTCAAGGCACAGAAAATTAACTGATCAATTTTTGCATCGTTTTTTAATCGTTTCACCCCTAGAACAAACTTCAAGCTGCCCTTTTAATCCTTGGAAGTGGATTTCAAGGTTACAAGAAAGTTACAAGGCTCATCTTTCAATGGCGACACCCCTCCGAAATGGTTTACAGCGTTTAGCGAAAAATTTGATCAGAAAATGGAGTAAACAATCAGAATCCTGAATGAATTACCGATCTGCGAATTACTTGAATCACTGGAGCGGATATTCAACTCTCACTAGAATAATGTCGCGGAATTGGAGTCTGACTGTACACTGACTGTGCATGACACCCGGCTCGAGCGGCTCGAGCGGGAGTGCGACTTGCTTAAGCACTCAAATGCCTCGCTAGTGGAGAAGTTTGGGTTTGTGACGGAGCTCCTCAGGGAGCTGTTCGACTCCAGTCTGATTCAGAGTCAGCAGGTTATTGAAAGAGCCCATCGACTCTGGTGGAAGACCCCGGGTTATGATTGTCCTCTTCCATAGCTTTCAAGACAAGGAGCGGGTCATGAGGAAAAGCAGAGATGAGCTCATGAACAAGGGGAATAAACTGTGTTTCTTCCATGATTACAGCGCGGAGTTGTCCCGCAGATGAGCTGTGTTCCAACCAGTTAAGGCAACCTTACTTCAGAGAGGAGTCCGCTTCACACTTCTTTACCCCGCCAGACTCCGAGTGATGGTGAATGGAGTGGCCAGGATCTTTGAAACTCCAGACATTGTGCAGAAGTTTTGCGACAAACAGGCACCCTAAAGGGCAGGTCAGCAATAATTAAAAAATGCCACCATTGAGGCTGTTGACTATGATAAAGGCCAGATTCGTTTGGCATGTTTACTGTTGGGGTGTTATTTGAAGTGGACACCGTATGGGCAGTTATAATTAATAATTCTCTACCCAACACATTTAGACCGGGTCACCGTTCAGGTCTTTGTATCGATTCTTAACTTGTCTGTTATATAATGTTCTACTATACAGTTGTTTAACTCCAGTGTCCTGGGGGGTGGGTATTAGGGATTTTTGCTGTAAACTACAACTCAGGGCACCGTTAATGGAAGTAGAAGTCTGAGTTTGAGGAATGCTTTATGGGATTGGGGTTGGTCCCACTTTGCTGTTCCTTGCCACTGCTTCTTAGCCTTATACTTTATATATGTACACGTTAAGGGCAGCCAACCGACAACACAATCCAATAAGATTTATTTCTTGGAATGTTAAAGGATCATCTCAAATCTTCAAGTGCAGACACTGTCTTTCTTCAGGAGACCCACTTAGCCAAATTAGAACATAATAAGCTGTGTAAATTGTGGGTAAATCAAGTCTTCCACTCTAATTATAACACTAAGGCGAGAGGAGTTGCTGTCTTAGTTAATAAAATGGTTTAGTTTATACCAAGTGAAATTATTTCAGATTGGGAGGGTAGATATATCATTGTAGCGGCTCATCTATTCCAGGAGAAGGTGCTACTGGTCAATGTTTATGCCCCGAACTGGGACAATGAGAACTTTGTGAAAAGGCTTTTACATATTTTCCCAAACCTTATTTGAGGTGGGGACTTCAATTGCGTTATGAATTCAGTCTTCGCTCAAAAACAGCTTCGCTTTCTAAAATGGTCCAATATTTGTCGTTCTTTATGGAGGATAACAGTTGTGTGGCCCCCTGGCTCCAACAAATCATTCTCTTATTTCTTGCCCGTACATCAGTCATATTCTCATATAGATAATTTTTTATTAACAGTGTGCTCCTGGATTCTGTTACCCATGTAGATTATTTGGCCATAGTTATATCTGATCAAATGGACATGAAGTTTGGTCTTTATCAGAAAGATCCTCTGCAGTGGCATTTGAATTCACAGTTTATTACAAAGATCTCCAAGATTTCAGACACCATTGACACTTTTTTAGCTATTAATAGGTCAGATTCGATTTCCAAGTCAACATTATGGGAATCTCTGAAAGCTGTACTTTGGGGAGAAATAATCTCATCCTCTTCATACGATAACAAATTTAGACGGGTACATTTTCTAAATCAATACTTAAATTAGATAGAAAAATATCTGAAAAATCTTCCCCAGATTTGCTGAAATCACGCACAGACCTCCAGGCGGAATTCAACATCCTCGCGACAGAAAAAGCGGAGGCTTAAATTTGGTGTATGCATGGTCTGACATATGAGTTTGGTAACCCGGGCAGTTGATTATTGGCCCATCAACTGAGGAGACTTACTGCTTCCAGATTAATATCCCAAATTAGGGATTCATCAGACAACAAAGTAACCCATCCCAAGGAAATTAACAAAATTTTGGTCAAATACTACACTACACTATATTCCAGTGAATGCTGCCCCAACCCATATATAATGCACTCATTTTTGAATAAACTAAAACTGTCTAGTTTAGACCCTGACACTGTACAGAATCTGGAGGACCCTATTACATTAGAGGGGATTGTAGATGAAATTCTCTCTATGAATAGTGGAAAAGTGCCAGGCCCGGATGGCTTTGGTATAGAGTTTTATAAAAAGTTCAAAGAAAAATTATCTACCCTTCTCCTGGAGGTGTTTGAGGAATAAGTTGAAAATGGTTATCTTCCCCCAATTTTTACTCAGGCAACAATCTTGCTTATACCGAAAAAAGACAAAGATCCAACTTTATGTGGCTCTTATCGACCCATCAGTCTGCTTTGTAACGAGCACAAAATTCTTGTAAAAGTGCTGGCCAAGCGTTTAGAATAAGTCCTTCCATTAGTTGTTTCAAATGATCAAACATTCGTAGGCTTTTATATATTGTACTGTCTTCCAACTCCTCTAACGTTCCTGAGGCAGTTATTGCTTTGGACGCTGAGAAAGCATTTGACCGTTTAGAATGGGAATACCTCTTTTCAGTCCTACACAAGTTTGGCTTTGGGAATAATTTTATATCGTGCGTCAAGCTTCTTTACACCTCCCCTTCAGCTAGAATATGTACTAATTCTATTCTCTCTCCTTTTTTTTTCTTACAGCGGGGTACTTCTCAGGGTTGCCCGTTAAGCCCAGCTTTGTTGGTTTTAGCTTTGGAGCCTTTGTCTATTGCCCTCAAAGAATCATCAGACATACAGGGTATTATACATCATAACAGAAAATAAAGGCTCGTTGTATGCTGACGATCTCTTGCTATATATTGGTCACCCCTCACTTTCAATTCCTGCTGCTCAGGTAATTTTAAAAGAGTTTGGCTCCTTTTCGGGATATACATGTAAGTAAAATTAAAGAGTGAATACTTTCCTCTTAATTTTATTACAGTCCAATCAGCTCAAACCAACATCCCCCTTCAACTAGCTCAAAATACTTTTAAATACCTTGGTATGCATATAGCTCATACATTGGCTTCCATTCAAGAAATTAATTATTCCCCTCTTATGTCCTCCATTAAGAGAGACTTTCAGAGGTGGAGTACTCTCCCTTTATCAATTGCTGGTAGAATTTAAAGTGTCAAAATGAACATTCTTCCCAAGTTTTTGTTTCTGTTTCAATGCCTTCCAGTATTCATGCCTAAATCGCACATTTGGCTCCTGGAGTAAATTGAGAATTGCTTCCTTTAGAGACCTGTATGATGATGATGCCTTTTACAGTTTCTCTGGATTGTATTCTAAATATAACATCTCGTGCACCAATATGTTTCGATACTTTCAAATTCGCCATTGTGCTCAAACACTTTTTGCCCCATTTCCAGGACGTCCGCCGGAGTTACCTTGGGAACGCCTGTTTACAATTCCTGTTCATTCAAAAGGGTTGATATCACAACTTTATAGTATTCTTATGTCCTTCACTGATTTCCCCTTAGCAGTTAGGTCTTAATGGGAGCAAGAACTTGAAGTTGCGATTGAAGCTTTGGAGCAAAATATTAAAAAGAATACATACGTCCTCCTCTTGTCCTCGAATGAACTTAATACAGTTCCGACTAGTCCACAGAACATACCTATGCAATGCCAGACTGGGAAGTATATATCCTGGGGTGGACCCCCTGTGCCCCAGATGTGGTAAAGAGCCTGCTACCCTACTGCACATGTTTTGGGCCTGTTCAAAGCTTGAGAAATATTGGAAGGCAGTATTTAGTTCTTTAAAAGATGCGTTTGGTAGTGATATCAGCCCCAGCCCATTACTCATAGTGTTTGGGGTAAATTTGGAATCTTCCCTTCAGTCTGGAGTGGTTGAGGCACTAAAATTTGCGCTGCTTTTAGCTAAGAGAAGAACTCTTCTTGGGTGGAAAGCCTCTACAGCACCCGCTCATGCTCTGTGGTTAAAATATGTAATGTTCTTTCTCAATTTAGAAAAGATTACATTTAGTTTGAGAGGGGTGGCAGATATGTTTGGTTTGGTCTGGGATCCTTTTATCACATACTTTAAACAGTTTTCCAATTTAAATGAATAGGGGCAGAGTGGTAAGGTGACTTGATTAGTTGTATTTTATTTTGAGTTATTTCTTTTTAATTATTATTATTATTATTATTATTATTATTAATAATAATATTTATGTGTCAATGTTTGGTTCTTTGCTAATCTACAACTGACTTTATTGTCTACATGTATGCTTGTACAGGTGGGAGACCTGGGAGGGAGAGAAGGAGGTTTCTTAGGGAGGGGGAATGGTTGAGGGGATAGGGGGCTCAGAGAGGGGGGTTAGATAGCTCGGGGGGAGCTGATTTAAGGATTAAATAATAAAGAATGTTTGTTAATGTAACATTGAAATTGATCAATAAAGGAAAAAACAGAAAAATAGAAAGATAAACAGAAGCGGGACCACAGGCATAACAGAAAATGTGTGTAGCTGTGTAAATAAAGTAACAGAGAAAGTTACATGCTGCTCCACTGCTGTATTTGGTGACTACAATTAGACTCACTACAAGTCCCACAAAGCAATGTATTTCACAGCATTAACCATTTATTTTCCCAACACTGTGTGCAGTGTTTTGTCTTGAATTGAAACAAAAGTTACAGTCTATTGGCCCTATGGTATGCAAGGCACATCGCGATTTTCATGCCTTGTGCACGCATCGTTAAAATAGCGTTTTATATAGGAATAGGAATTTATTAATGCCAATGGGTGTGGTGGTCTGGAAGTGATGTGTTCTGGTACATTTCTGGCATGTTTCTATCTTGGTGTCAAAAAATAGAGCTGCACGACTGACAGAGTTAAACCCTGACAAAGGTCAATAGCCAGCCGCGCAATCATGACTGGATCACCGATCACCGGTGTGCTATAGATCGCTAAAATAGGGCCCTATGTCTGTATCTACAGTTGTGCGCTGTGACTGGAGCCTACTCCCCTTTCCTCAGTTAGAGTGCAGATGAGAGAACAGAGCAGCACAACTGGCTGAAAGTTATTTATTCACTAAAATACAAAAGTCAATATTATTGGTGGCATAAATAAACATCATGTCAATTTATCTTACAATAAGTTGATAACATAATGCTCATGTCACACCTACCTGAGTGCCTTCAGTTTGCAGTGCGGATCCTCCAGTCTGGCAGAAAGCAGCCTCACCCCTGACTCTTCTGGGTGGTTGTAGGTCAGATCCAGCTCTTTCAGGTGGAAGGGGTTTAAAATCAGAGCTGAAGCCAGAGAAAAACAGCCTTTCTCTGTGATCATACAGCCAGATAATCTGTAGACAGTGCAAGAGAATATGTGATCGAGGTGAGTAAGAGAAAGAAAGAAAAAAAGAAACAAAGAAAAAAAAGAACGAAAGAAAGAAAGAATGTCAGTGACTAAAGAAGATAATGCACTTTGACATAAAATAGACACTTTCTTATAAATAAGACTACACAATCTGAAAATATATATAGAAACCTGTAGTTTCTTAAAACAGGAAAATAATAACCCAGTCATGAAACTTAAACCTCAAAAACTTAAACATTATACATCTATGTGAATGTAGCAGTGGCATAGATGTGGACTACAGAATACAGAATATTTTTTTTAACCATGATAAGGTTTTGATTATAAGCATATATATTTCATTCTAAAGACAAATGCAGACTTATGAGTGTGTCAGACCTTAGCTTTGTCTGTCGTTTTGTTTTCTTTGTCCTTCTTGTTTCTGTCTGCCCTGTTTCTGTTTTTGACTGTTTGTGTATGCACGGCTAGGGGAGTCCGATTCTTGTTGGGCTAAAGGGGTAGGGGAAAGTGTTTGGGCTACATCGACCTTCAGGCACATTTAAAACAGACAGCTTTGCGAATCACCGGCAAGATGAGGCAGAGGCAACCAAATAAACCCACACTTTTTTTAAATTATGAGAGCCACTACATTACCATAGTTTGACGAGTAGTTTCAGTGTTTTATACTTGTTCTGCTGCAACACACAGCAGAGGCTGCAGCATTTAACCCCTTAACGCCTGAATTAATGTAGCTTTATATGAAAAAATGTTTCATGTGTGTTTTACCTTTAAGTAGATAGTAAATATTGTTGAGATTATTAATTTCACTTTTGCACAAAAAATAAATAGAAATTTTGGTATGTTGCAAATTTGCAACAACAGGCAATATGGTCTATTTGGGGTAAATTTGGTATGTTGCAAATTTGCTACAGCAGACATAATGGTCCATACTAAGATAACAATAACAGAGTAATATAACAGTGAAAAATCTATGTTTTATTCATGCACCCAACAGCAGGCATTCAATAATAAATAACACCAATTACGGTCACCAACACAATATACACAAATATTACAGGAAACATTTCATTAATTTGAATTCTAGATTCATTTGAATTGTAAATTGTCAAAGGTTCCTAGGTCCGTGGCGAATATGCACTAACAGGCATTGGGGGAATGCAGGCGCTATCTTGGCAGGTTGATTGAATCAAACGGTTAGTCGCATATTTGCAACAACAGGCGTTAAGGGGTTAAGGTAAAAACTAAATAAAAGCTAATTTCAGCTTTTTTTTCCCTAAGTAATGGCTGCACCACCTGCCTCCTTTCTGAAGACATACAATGATCTAAAGTTAGCTAGTAAACCAACAGGTTGCTGAACTAATGTGATGATAGTGCTCCACTGCTGTCATCACATTATCCCAGCAGGATCACATATGGACCACAGGTAGTAGCCTGGTAATGAAGCAGTGTTATTTTTTTTTACAATGTTTATTTGGTGTTTTCCTAATTTCTAGGGGGGAAATATACAAAAAATGGGGTTGACCTTTGTCTGGACTTTTATGTTTGTTTGTGCTCATCTTGCTTGTTCATGGTTGTTGTTCTGTTGTTTCTTGTCTTTTAAATGTGGTTAATCCAGTCAAGTTTTCATAGTCTTGTCTTTTGATAGTCTTGTCTTTATTAGATTTTGTGCATCCCATCGCATGTTTGCTTTTATGCTTTTGGTATACTATTTTTTCATTACCTGCACTTATGTCTGCCCTCCTGTTTCTCAACATCCATGACAATGAGTTTATATTAGTTTTTTGTAGTCTTCCTGTATTATGCTACTTGTTACATTGTGATTTTGTTAAGATCAGAAAAAGGCAAGGATAAAATGAGTTACAGAAAAGAGAAGAATTATGAATAAAATAGTAAAATTACTTTAGAAATATACTGACATTAACCCTTATATACAGCTCCTTCAATTTGTCATCTGGTAAACATCCTGCTCAGGTCATTCTGGCACATCCTATGTTAGCTTAATGGCTTTGTTCCATTTTTCATAAATGTTTGACAAGTAGGGGATTAGCTCCATTTTGTTGTGTCTATTTTTAAGCTAATTGTATGTAAATTAGTTTCTGTAGTTAATTGTGCTTTCATGAGCTATCTTGTCTGACCAATTGTGACCTGAAACACTGACCTGAGAATCTGCAGTTTACAGTGTGAACTCATCAGTCCATCAGAGAGTAGCTCCACTCCAGAGTCATGCAGGTCATTGTTACTGAGGTCCAGCTCCATCAGAGGGGAGTTAATCAGGTTTAAAACTGATCCCAGACTTTCACACGCCTTTACTCCAAGATTACATGAAGCTAGGCTGAAAAAAACAAGTATAAACACAACAAATTGTACAATACATTTAAAGTATGCAGCTCACCAAAAGCTCTGGGACAGATTAAAATGAGTGAAAATAGACCAAGAAAAAGCTTTACAAAACAGAGAAAGAGCATGGGAGCTTTTAAGAGTATTTAAAAGCAATTAAAAGAGCAATTAAAATGTCGCCTTCACCCATACTTAAATGTTCATTATGTTTATAGGTTATTACATTGAAATACACTGTTAAACAACAAAATGATGCTGTAGAGTAGAGCGGCGATATACAGTTCTGTAAAAAATGAGACCAGATTAAAATGATCAGTTTCTCTAAATGAACTATTTATAGGTAAATGCTTGAGTAAAATAAACATTGTTGTTTTATTCTATAAATTACTGATAACATTTCTCTCAAACTACTAATATTTAGAGCAAAGGACATCCAGTTCATATTAATTTAGAAACAACAATACTAATGTTTTTAAAGTTTTGAAATCAATATTTGGAGGAATAACCCTGATTTGTAATGACAGATTTCATGCTTCTTTCATGCTACACAATCCATCATCCTCTTAATTACATTCCAGAGATTTTCAATGGGGTTCAGGTCTGGAGATTGCCATGACAGGGTTTTGATCTGGTGGTTCTTCATTAACACCTTAATTGACCAAGCTGTATGGCATGGAGCATTGTCCAGCTGGAAAAAAAATCAGTCCTCAGAGTTGGGGAGCATTGCCAGAGCAGAAAGAAGCAAGTGTTCTTCCAGGATAATCTTGTATGTGACTTGATTCTTGAAATCTGCCCTATTACAGCCTTGCTGACTAATCCTTAAATCTTTACTGATCATCCACCAAATTGCACAGAGAGTGCAAGACAATATGGTGAACTCTCTGATTTCCGCGGCAGTAGCTGATGCTCTAAACAACGTGCTCACATCTCAGCTAGACCAGCTCAAAAACGGAATAAAGGAAGTTACAGCCAGTCTACAATTTGCTCATGACTAACTGGATTCTCACAGCAAATCCATCAGTCATCTACAGACCCGGGTTGACCACATTCAGCACGCAGCTCGCACAGACCGGGAACAACTACAGGAGCAGGCACGCCAAGTCGATAAACTGCGAGCTAAGTTAATCGACATGGAAGACAGGAGCCGCAGGAACAACGTGAGGCTAGTGGGCTTACCTGAGTCGGCGGACATAAATCATATTCAAGGATAGATTATGTGCTGGTTTCACATGGCATTCAGAGTGATCTGTCAGATGTTGACATGCTTCCTATCCTTATTTCAGACCATTCCCCCCTCTGCTGTAAATATACTTTCCCTTTGGGGAGGCCGCGCTGCACTAGATGGAGATTTAATGATTTTAATGAAGAATCGTCCGAAAATCCACAAATATTATGGGAGGCTACTAAATGTTTTATAAGGGGCAACTGTATTGCCTTTACATCTATGGTAAATTCAGCGAGGAACCAACGTTTCACTGAATTGGAAAATACTATTCAAGCAACAGAAGCAGAACAGCTATGTAATCCATCTGAAGATAATTTAAACAAACTCACTGCACTAAGAGGAGAATTTAATTCTATTTCAATGGCTAAAGCGGCATTTGCTATTCATCGTACTAGACAAAAATATTATTATCATGGTGAAAGAATAAGTAAACTATTAGCATTAAAATTAAAAGACAATGAATCTAAAGCAACAATTAATGCAATAAAAACTAAAGAGGGCATCATAACAACTAATCCAGATTTTATTAATCAAACTTTCAAAGATTTCTTTGAAGAACTATACAAATCTGATGTATGCTTGGATCAGGAGAGGTGCTCTTCTTTTTTGTACTCGTTAGACTTACCTGTACTCTCTCAACAAGAAAGAGATTTGCTAGATCAACCCTTTAGTTTGGAAGAGCTTAAAAACGCACTTCAGTCCCTTCAAAGAGGTAAAGCTCCTGGAATGGATGGAATTCCCCCTGAAATATATATAGCTTTATGGGATGAAGTCCGACCTCTGCTGCTAAATTCTTATAATTACGCAATTGAAAACAAATTCTTCCATCGAGATCAAAGCATATCGTTGATTTCTTTGCTCCTAAAGAAAGGCAAAGATCCGCTTGACTGCAGTAGTTATAGGCCTATTTCCCTGATTTGCAGTGATGTAAAATTATATGGAAAAGTTTTAGCTTTACGTTTGGAATCTGTAATAAATAAAATAATTCATCATGATCAGACTGGATTTATTAGGGGGCGATCCGCTGCCGATAATATACGAAGACTACTGCATATTATAGAAGCAGCAGACTCAGTTCCACATTCTTGTGCAGCTTTTTCTTTAGATGCTCGTCAAGCCTTTGACAGAGTTGAATGGGAATACTTATGGTTAGTTCTGGATAGGTTTGGTTTTGGCTCTACATTTATTTCGATGATTAAAGTTTTGTATAGTTCTCCGATGGCTTCAGTGCTTACAAGTAATCAAAAATCTACACCACTTCCTTTAGGAAGTGGCACAAGACAAGGGTGCCCCCTTTCTCCTGCCCTTTTCTGCATTAGTTTAGAGCCACTTGCACAGGCAATCAGACAAAGCACTCTTATTGAACCAATTACAATATATGATACCGTACATCACATCTCTTTATACGCCGATGACATAATGCTTTTTCTGTCTAATATAGATTCTTCCTCTAATCATCTCCTTCAGCTGTTCGACTTATTTTGGTCATTCTCAGGATATGGAATTAATTGGTCCAAATCAGCTCTCATGCCACTAAATAATGGGGCAAGGTCAATACAGTTGCCCCCACTAATCCCCATTAGTACCTCATTTACTTACTTGGGGATTAAAATTTCTCCCTCCTTATCAAAGATAACAAAAGAAAATGTTGATACCTTAATGCAAACGTTTTGTGTCAATCTAGATCACTGGAGTTCTTTAAAGGCCTCACTCGCAGGTAGAATTTCAGTTGTAAAGATGAATATTCTTCCCAGAATTAATTTTCTTTTTTTTTCATGCTTCCTCTTACTCCCCCACCTAAATTTATAGACGAACTTAACTCTCTAATTACAAAATTCATCTGGGATGGAAAGCGTGCTAGAATCCAACAGGCTACTCTGCAGCGACGGAAAGAAGCAGGCGGACTTTCCTTACCCAATCTAAAATTTTACTTTTTGTCCTTTCAGCAAAGTCCTTTCAAATAAAAGAAAAATTCTCTATTCCCGACACATCTTACTTTCTGTATCTCAGACTCAGATCTGCCATGAGGGCATATGGAGTTCCCTGGGAATGTCCAATCTCCTTGCATCCAATGTCTAGATGGTTTAGTTGTCAGACTTCTAAACAAGGGCTAGTAACAAGACTTTACAATACTATATTAGATAGATCATACTCCCCCTTAGACATAACCTTTAAGTGGGAAAGGGAACTAGAACATCTTGCATTCCAGCCTATGTGGGATGAGATATGGCCTAATCTGACAATTACCTCGAAGAATCTAGCTCATCAGTTAATTAACTATAAATGTATACACAGGGCTTATTCCACTCCATACTTAAGATACAAAATGGGCAAGGTCCCCACGCCTTACTGTCCTGTCTGTAACACCGATTCTGTTGGTACATTCTTACACATGTTTTGGGAGTGCAGTGTGATTTCTCAATTCTGGGACTACATTCTACTTACAATGTCTGATATGCTTGAAATTCATATTGACAAAAATTCATGTCTTTGTTTATTAAGTGATGACGGTTCTTTTACATTTACACTAGTACAAAAGAGACTAATCTTTGCTGGCTTAACGGCAGCTAAGAAGACTATAATATTTAATTGGTTTAATCCCAAAACAAGACTCTCAAAACAATGGCTGTTATTCTATCATGACATTGTCTCTCTTGAACAGACGACTGCAATGACAAATAAAGCTAAAGCAGCTACACTTATGGAGTGGGACACCATTAGATCAATCCTTAAGGACTTGCTTTTATCTAATTAGCCAATATTAGACACTCACCTTGTACATCCTTTTTTTCTCTCTCTCCTTATTTGGTGTGACTGAGATGCTTTTTATCTTTATCTGCTGCATTGTCTCCTTTTTGTACTGAATTGTTAATTTTATACTTTTGTTTGTCCTTGTGGTCTTTTGCAGCTGTGCCTCGTCAAGAGTTAATTACTTGATTTTCTTGCCCTTTTAATGTGTTTAGGAGCATCAGATGTAAAGTTGTGAAGAGGTAAAGTTTGTATACAGTGAATAGCCCTATTTAAGCTATGTTCTAATCTATATTATGGCAAGAACTACTCAACTAAGTAAAAAAAATGGGACTGTCAGTCAGAAAAGTTTCAACAAACTTGAAAGTATCCTCAAGCGCAGTCACAAAGACCATCAAAAACGTATGAGGTACATTCCGGTATTTTTCAATTTTCTGCCTGACATTACACCATTAAATCTTGAGGATTTCTATTCAAGCATTACAAAAAAGCTTTCATGTTTGACAAGAAACATTACTGAAAATCATAATTGTAATTGTAATAGAAAATATAAAAAAAATATTTAAGTAAATCTGCTAATGTCAATATATTATGAATAAAATCATAAAATTTGCTCTTTGATGAACTTTTTGAATGAATATTTTCCTGAATTCAAATCAAACAGTTCATGTCCTCCAAAACTTTGGTTTCGTTATGTTTGTCTAGTCTCAAACCTGCAGAATTTGGGTTGATTCCTGTTAATGAGCTGGAATATTTAAGTGGAGTAAAGAGAAAACATGCAGCTTCTCCAAGTGTCCTGTAGGAGATTTCAAACCCTCAAATTTCAGAATTTAAATAACTTATTTTACAGCAGAAAAAAAGGAGTTTTGTATCACCTACACCTTTAGCCCAAATACGGGACAAGGCATTTTAAGGGGTTATTTGATTATAATTTCTCAAGGTAGTTTTGAAGCTTTTTTAATTAAAATGCTTAGTGTATGAGTTTAACATAGATTTTTATATATGAGGAAGCTTGGACACTGAATTAAGGAAAGGAATGCTAGTGTTGCACAGCTCAAACCATGCCTCCATGTTCAGCTTCATCAACATCTAGAGATAAATGATTATTCCAGGTAAAACAGGAAAGCTGATGAACTTATGCCTCACAGGAACAGCAATAGTGTGTACTATACTAGGATGTGCAGTTAGATATTAAAATAGTATTCAAATATGTAGTATAATGTTTTGGTGTTACAAACACTAATACTTAAACCATATGATCTATATAAAAATATGTTACCACATTGTATTGTTTATCACCATTTCCCTTGAACATACTGAGATATGAATAAAAAATATCACCCAGTGCTACTTTACAGTGAATCTGTAGAGGATGTGCATTGATTTTAACTAAATGTATGTGTACTACATATACACAGAATAATTTATAGTATTGTGTAACAATGTGAATAATGTGAGTCTACCAGTGATTCAATAAAAAATGCTGAAAGAAAATACTCACACAGCTCTTCTGGATATTTTAACTACTGGCAGCAGCCTCAGAAGACACTCCTCTGAAGTGTGATATTTACTGAGGTTAAACTCATCCAGCTCTTCTTCTGAATTCACCAACACAAACGCCAGAGCTGACCACTGAGCAGGAGAGAGCGTGGCCTGTTGAAGATGATCACCTCCACTCAGGTATTTCTGCACTTCCTGCACTAGAGAATGATCATCCAGTTCATTCAGACAGTGGAACAGATTGATGGATTTCTCTGGAGATGAGTTCTCCTCAATCTTCTTCTTGATGTATTTGACTGTTTCCTCATTGCTGTGAGAGTTCTTCTCTTTCTGTGTCAGTATGAATCGTAACAGAGTCTGATTAGACTCCAGTGAGAGACCCAGAAGGAAGCGAAGGAACAGGTCCAGATGTCCACTCTCACTCTGTAAGGCTTTATCCACGGCACTGCTGAGGAAGTCATTCATCGATGTCCTGCTGAAAATCTCAGATAGTTCAGTGGTTTGCTGTTCGGGGGTTTGCATATTCCGATCCTTTGTGTTGAAATAGAGAAACGCATATAAAGCAGCGAGGAACTCCTGAATGCTCAGATGTACAAAGCTGAAGACCTTCCCCAGGTCCAGCAGTTCATGTTCCTGTCTGAAGATCTGGGTACACACTCCTGAGTACACAGACACTTCTTTAATATCGATGCCACTCTCTCTTAGATCTTCCTCATAGAAGATCAGGTTTCCTTTCTCCAGCTGCTGGAACGCCAGTTTCCCCAGAGCCAGAATACTTGTTCTAGTCTGCTGAGGATCGGGGTCACTTTTCCCACTGTACTTCTGGCTCTTGTGTTTGATCTGAAAGATCAGGAAGCGTGTGAACATCTGCGTCAGGGTTTTGGGGATTTCTCCACTCTCAGGTTCACTCAGCATTCTCTCTAGAACAGTGGCTGTAATCCAGCAGAAGACCGGTATGTGGCACATGATGTAGAGGCTTCTTAAAGACCTGATGTGTGTGAAGACTTTATTGGCCAGGTCCTGATTCCTGATCCTCTTCCTGAAGTACTCCTCTTTCTGAGGGTCACTGAAACCCCGCACTTCTGTTACCTGATCAAAACACTCAGGAGGGATCTGATTGGCCGCTGCTGGTCGAGAGGTGATCCAGAGGAGAGCAGAGGGAAGCAGGTTCTTCTTGATGAGGTTCGTCAGCAGAACATCCACTGAGGTTTGTTCTTCTATATTTACCAAGTTCTCATTGTTCTGGAAATCCAGAGGCAGTCGACACTCATCCAGACCATCAAAGATGAACATGATCTTGTAGCTCTTATAATGTCTTGGTTTTAAATCTTGTGTTTCTGGGAAGAATCTCTGAAGAAGATTCACCAGACTGAGCTTCTTATCCTTCATCAGATTCAGCTCTCTAAAAGGAAGTGGAAATATGAAGAGAACATCCTGATTAACTTCTCCTACAGTCCAGTCCAGAATGAACTTCTGCACAGAGACTGTTTTTCCAATTCCAGCAACTCCTTTAGTCAGCACAGTTCTGATGGGCCGGTTCTGTTCTGGTAAGGGTTTAAAGATGTCATTGCATTTGATTGGTCTTTCCTGTGTTGCCCTTCTCCTGGATGCAGCTTCAATCTGTTTCACCTCATGTTCCTGATTGATTTCTCCACTCCCTCCCTCTGTGATGTAGAGCTCTGTGTAGATCTCATTCAGAAGTGCTGACGTTACCTGACCTGAGATTCCTTCATTAATTTTCTGATATTTTTCCCTCAGTTTGGATTTGAGCTTTTGTTGACATGCTGGGGCCAATTCTGATAACAGAGGAAGAAAATATATATCAGATTTGAGACATCTCAAAAAATTAGAATATCTTTGAAACGTTACATTATTTCAGTAATTCAGTTCAAAATGTGAAACTCATATATTACATAGATGTATTAAACACAGAGTGATCTATTTTAAGCATTTATTGATTTTATTGTTGATGATTTTGGCTTACAGCCAATAAAAACCCAAAAATCAGTGTCTCAGAAAATTAGAATATTATATAAGACCAATTGATACTTTTTGCAGTGTGGGCAGTTTGCTAAGTCCTGCTGGAAAATGAAATCAGCATCTCCATAAAAGTTGTCAGTAGCAGAGGGAAGCATGAAGTGCTGTAAGATTTTGTGGGAAAACAAAACTGCACTGACTTTATACTTGATAATAAAACACAGTGGATCAACACCAGCAGACCATGACTGTGGAAACTTCACACTAGACCTCAAGCAGCTTCGACTGTTACTGTTTTCATATATATTTCCATCCTGGATGTAAATTTAACACCAATTTAATATTTATATTTAGTTAGTTTATTTCTTTCTTTATTGTATATTTTCTACTTTTATGTTTATGCGGCATACTTGGCAAGGAGCAAAGAAATAATTTCATTGTACGAGGCAACTTGTTTCTTACTGTGCACAATGACAATAGAATCTTTGAATCATGAATCTTGAATCTCTCCACTCTTCCTCCAGATGCTGCTTCCTTGATTTACAAATGAAATATCAAATTTACTGATGATCAGTGATGGTTTATAGAGACATGTCATGACAGGCTGGTGTTGATCCTGTAAGGGCCGGTGCATCGGAGCAACGTTAACGAGCCACTCGGCACTGGATCTTTGACGCTCCTCAGAGCTTCGGCTCATTATTTTCCATTCTGCTCTTTCCACGGCAAGTGCCGTTTTCCTGCTTGCGCTTTGGAATGAGTTCTGGACAGCATAGCTGGTGACTAGCGACCAATCTAGCGAGTTTTTGTGGTGTTATTGGAGACGTTTGGCATCTCTTCACATGCTCTTCAGTTACTGACATCAGCGAGCAGCCGGTGCTGCTGTGAGCCCCGCCCACAACCCTAACAGTGCAGTCTCACACTCATAGCAGAACCTCACCGCTCCACGAACACACTGTAAATGAACTGCGCTTACCCAAAGCCGCCGCTGACTGACCCTGCTCTGTATTTAGAGAGCAGGATGTAAATATAAATGTCTTCAGTGTGACAAAAAAAGAAAAAAAATCACTGAATTTAACTCACACAGTCTTACCCATTCACTCAACTTACTCTTTAATAGGTTTGAAATAAAGAAAACTTAAAAAAAAAAAAAAAAATGCTGCTCTTATAATAACACATGACAACACAGCAAAAACTGATTCATGAAATTTACGTAAAAATGAAATTATTTTGAGAAGTGACTGCCTATTAAAAAGCAACAGACGTTGTTTATTTGTTAGAGTTCATTTGTAACATATTTAGGGTGTTTTTTACTCACTTTTTTCTCTCCCATAATGTTAATCCTTGTCAAAAACTTGTATTATGTTTTCCTCCCTCTCGAGTTTCCTCCCCATCTCAGCTCTCCTGCCCCTCTCTTTCTCACGGTTTGCCCCCCGTCCATTACTATTACTATTAATTAGTATTATAACACTACATATATTAATAATAATAATTATTATATATTTATTTTTCATTGTTATAATAATAATAATTACTATTATCATTATTATTATTATTTCCCTTTTTCTTGGGTTTACCTTCTTTGAGATCTACTGTTCTACAACTGGGTTTAACAACTCTCTGGGCTGGAGGGCTGCCTATCAGTAGCACTCCATCCCATTACAGATCCACTGTGTTTTAATATCAAGTCCAAAGTCATTGCAGTGTTTTCCAACAAAATCTTACAGCACTTCATGCTTCCCTCTGCAGACAACTTTTATGGAGATGTGGATTTCATTTTCCAGCAGGACTTGGCACACTGCCCGCACTGCCAAAAAAAAACAATTGGTCTTATATAATATTCTAATTTTCTGAGAGACACTGATTTTTGGGTTTCACACAACACACAACACATGCATTTAACTTGACTTGATGAAATACATCTCTAGGATGCTCCACTTGATGAAATACATCTCTAGGATGCTCCTGAACACATCGTCAGTGATGTAACCAAGGGTCCTCGGGTGTTTCGGGTCTTTCAACATCAGACACCCTCTCCTTGGCGACCCAGCCTAGGTTGATCAGACCCGGCTTGTGTTCAGGTGGCATTTGCTACTACTCCATGGGTCACTTCTCCTGATCCAGAGCCATCTGGAGGCTTTCTCTGCTTCCTCCATGATTTTCTTGATGGCCCTTCTTCTCTCCATCCCAGTTATGCCCAGAGCGCTCAGGGTCTTGTAGAGTGATTGGCCTGCAAACCCCCTACAGCCTACCTCGATGGGCATGCACTTTGCCTTCCAGCCCTGCTTGCGGCAGTCTATAACCAGCTCCTCGTACTTGGTCCTTTTCCTCTCGTGGGCCTCATCCAATCGGTCCTCCCATGGAACTGTTAGCTCAATCAGGAGGATGTTCTTTGTCTCCTCTGAGACCAGGAGGATGTCTGGCCTCAGGGTGGTGGCGACTATGTGCTGGGGAAACTTCAGTTGTTTCTCCAGGTCAACCGACAGCTGCCAGTCTTTCGCCGTCGCCAGCAGTCCTGCTGGGTTTCTGGCTCCGGTGGTTTTCCCCAG
Organism: Astyanax mexicanus; assembly: GCF_023375975.1. Taxonomy (NCBI): domain Eukaryota; kingdom Metazoa; phylum Chordata; class Actinopteri; order Characiformes; family Acestrorhamphidae; genus Astyanax; species Astyanax mexicanus. The sequence goes on along the minus strand of NC_064408.1, from coordinate 129,896,133 downwards.
GCGCTCGCCAGCCTTCACAAAGGCGATCATCTGGGTGGTGGAGTGGGACCGTTTGCTACTGCTGATTCCCATGCTGATGGCTTCCGCAATGGGTCTCAGGACTTGGTTGTGGCGCCAGGTGTATCGCCCCTGCCCAAGAGCTACTGGGCAGCAGCTCAGGATGTGCTCCAATGTTCCTCTGCCTGGGCACTGCGGACAGTTGGGAGACTCCGTCTTGCCCCAGATGGAGAGGTTTGATGGGCTGGGCAGGATGTCGTACACTGCCTGGACAAGGAACTTTATGCGCTGCGGCTCTGCCCGCCACAGCTCAGACCATGTGACTTTCCTGTCCATGGCCTGCTCCCACCTTGTCCAGGCACCCTGCTGCCTCAAACCGACAGCTCTGCTAATCCTCCTCTCCTCCACCTCTGCCCTCACTTCCTCCTGCACCAGTCTGCATCTCTCCTTCCCCTTGACTTTCTCATACTGAGGTGTTGGAAAGGTCCCCAGGCCAGCTCTACCGCGGGTTACAGCTCCAACCAAAGCTCTGTGCCGTATCCGCGACTCTGCCTGTAATACGGCTTCATCGGCTACCCATTTCCTCCCGGTTTTCACTCTGACCCCTGCCTGGGCCACCTTAGGGTCGCTGGAGTCCCTGTACATCATTACTTCTCTGGCCCTTGTCACCTTAAACTCCTCTTCCAGTGATCTCAGGGGCAATTGGAGCTTGGTGTTGCGTCCGTAGAGAGCAATGCTGCTAAGGCTCCTAGGCAGACCCAGCCACCTCCTGAGGAAGCTGCTGACTTTCCTCTCTAAGCCCTCCACGATTGAGATTGGCACCTCGTAAACGAGCAGAGGCCACAGTACCCTTGGCAGGATGCCATGCTGGTAGATCCAAGCCTTAAACTTACCAGGAAGCCCAGACCGGTCCACCGCTCTCAACCAGCTTTCCAGCTCCTGACAGGTTCCCTGAACGGATACTGAATCCTTCAGGCTGCTGTTAAACTCCTTGCCCAGGCTCTTCACTGGTTTCTCTGAGACAGTTGGGATTGATGCCCTTCCAATACTGAAGCGGAACTTATCCACAACTTTGCCCCGCTTCAAAACCAGCGACCTTGATTTTTCGGGCTTAAATCTCATCCTAGCCCACCCACATAGCTCCTCCAGCCCTTGAAGGATCCACCTACTGCCGGGTACTGATTCGGTGGTAATAGTCAGGTCGTCCATGAATGCCCTGACTGGTGGTTGACGCACTCCTGTCATGGTCTTTGGGCCCCGACATTGAGTTTCGGCAGACTTCACAAGCATATTCATTGCCAATGCAAAAAGAATCACGGAGATGGTGCAGCCTGTGATGATCCCAACCTCCACTCTGTGCCACTCTGATGTTATGGACCCTGTTGATACTCTCATGCTGAACTGGTCATAGTAGTCCATGATGAGTTCAGCCACTTGGCCCGGCACATGGTGCCTCTCCAGGGTTGTTTGGACCAGCTTGTGTGGGATGGAGCCGTAGGCATTAGCCAAGTCTAGCCAAAGCACTGCCAGGTCTCCCTTGTTCTCCCTGGCTTCTCTAATGAGCTGGGTCACCACTCCTGTATGCTCCAGGCACCCCGGTACTCCAGATATGCCCCCCTTCTGCACTGAAGTGTCAATGTAGTGGTTGCTAGAGAGAAAGTCGGTCAGCCGCCTTGCTAGTATGCTGAAGAAAATCTTCCCTTCGACACTCAGCAAGGAAATAATCCTGAACTGGTCTATGTTCTTGGAGACTTCCTCCTTTGGGATCCAGACTCCTTCAGCAAATCGCCACTGCCGCGCCACTTTCCCTCTTCTCCAGATGACTTTCAAGATCTTCCACAACCTTTTCAGTAACAGGGGACAGTTTTTGTAGACCTTGTAGGGCACTCCACTTGGACCGGGAGCTGAACTAGATCGTGCCTTCTTCACAACATCCTGCACCTCTTTCAGGAGTGGTTCCCTGCCATCAAACTCCTTGGTGGGCGGAGGTGGTTATATCAGGGTGTTGCACTGGCCTAAGTCCTGCTGCCTGGCAGGGTCGCTGTAGGTGGTCTGGATGTGCCGATCGATCTCTTCCTTGGAGCAGGCCAATCTCCCACCACGCCTCTGTCCCAAGAGTTGCTTAGTGAAGCCGAAGGGGTTGGCTATAAAGGATGCTCGCTTCCTGGTCCTTTCTTTCCGCCTCCGTCTGTGCCATTCAGCTCTGCGGAGGGTCAGCAGCTTCTTTCTCAGAATGGTTCGCAGCTCTACCAAGGGAGGGCGTTGCTCCTCACTTGCCTCCTTGAACTGCAGTTTGAGAGACTTGAGCTCCTGCCGGATCCGGTGGATTTTTGCTGCTCTCTGGTTCATGGTGAAGGGTGCTCCTCCTATCCTCTTCTCCACTACTCCGAACCTTTCCACAGCTAGCCTGACGATGATTGTCGTCATCGTTTGCAGCCTTCGGTCCGCATCACCCTTTGCTGTTGCATCTAAGACAGAGTTGGCATCCTCATCAAACTGCTGCCAGACTGCTGTCTTGCAGGCCTGTGGCCATTTGATTTGAATCCTCTCCGGAAGGTCTCCAGAAGTCTGTTCTCCGGTCTCCGGAAGTCTGTTTCGAGGAATTGGTTGCGGCACTTGGAGGTTCCTGGCTCTGTGGGGTATCTCCGGGCCTGGCTCCTCCTGCGTCTCATCAGGTTGAGTACCTGTGCGTTGTGGCGCTTGCTCTTCCTCCAAACATCTCATCCGGGTCTGGTGAATCTTAAGACCTCGGCTGTTCTTGCAGACCTTTCCGCATCTGCACTTGCTCGTCGTTAATTGTCCTTTGCCAATGCTCGTAAACCTTTGTTCATTGCCAGTGTTCGTTATCCTCAGGTCCGTCCGGTTGGGATGCTCATCCTCCCCCCCTCTCGGGCATCCCTGGGGGTATTTCTCCATGATCCGCTCTGTAGCTTGTTGTGGGTTTCCTCCTCTCAGAAGCTGCGGTTCGGGCTGCCAACCCTTCCCGCCCTGTTTGCCGTCTCTCCGTGCTGTCCACTGTCTCTCCAGTCGTCACCAATCTATTCCTGGTTGTCAACCAGCCTGTTCCTGGTCGCCACTGGTTTCGCCAGTAGAGTGCTTGATGAAATACATCTCTAGGATGCTCCACTTGATGAAATACATCTCTAGGATGCTCCTGAACACATCGTCAGTGATGTAACCAAGGGTCCTCGGGTGTTTCGGGTCTTTCAACATCAGACACCCTCTCCTTGGCGACCCAGCCTAGGTTGATCAGACCCGGCTTGTGTTCAGGTGGCATTTGCTACTACTCCATGGGTCACTTCTCCTGATCCAGAGCCATCTGGAGGCTTTCTCTGCTTCCTCCATGATTTTCTTGATGGCCCTTCTTCTCTCCATCCCAGTTATGCCCAGAGCGCTCAGGGTCTTGTAGAGTGATTGGCCTGCAAACCCCCTACAGCCTACCTCGATGGGCATGCACTTTGCCTTCCAGCCCTGCTTGCGGCAGTCTATAACCAGCTCCTCGTACTTGGTCCTTTTCCTCTCGTGGGCCTCATCCAATCGGTCCTCCCATGGAACTGTTAGCTCAATCAGGAGGATGTTCTTTGTCTCCTCTGAGACCAGGAGGATGTCTGGCCTCAGGGTGGTGGCGACTATGTGCTGGGGAAACTTCAGTTGTTTCTCCAGGTCAACCGACAGCTGCCAGTCTTTCGCCGTCGCCAGCAGTCCTGCTGGGTTTCTGGCTCCGGTGGTTTTCCCCAGGCGCTCGCCAGCCTTCACAAAGGCGATCATCTGGGTGGTGGAGTGGGACCGTTTGCTACTGCTGATTCCCATGCTGATGGCTTCCGCAATGGGTCTCAGGACTTGGTTGTGGCGCCAGGTGTATCGCCCCTGCCCAAGAGCTACTGGGCAGCAGCTCAGGATGTGCTCCAATGTTCCTCTGCCTGGGCACTGCGGACAGTTGGGAGACTCCGTCTTGCCCCAGATGGAGAGGTTTGATGGGCTGGGCAGGATGTCGTACACTGCCTGGACAAGGAACTTTATGCGCTGCGGCTCTGCCCGCCACAGCTCAGACCATGTGACTTTCCTGTCCATGGCCTGCTCCCACCTTGTCCAGGCACCCTGCTGCCTCAAACCGACAGCTCTGCTAATCCTCCTCTCCTCCACCTCTGCCCTCACTTCCTCCTGCACCAGTCTGCATCTCTCCTTCCCCTTGACTTTCTCATACTGAGGTGTTGGAAAGGTCCCCAGGCCAGCTCTACCGCGGGTTACAGCTCCAACCAAAGCTCTGTGCCGTATCCGCGACTCTGCCTGTAATACGGCTTCATCGGCTACCCATTTCCTCCCGGTTTTCACTCTGACCCCTGCCTGGGCCACCTTAGGGTCGCTGGAGTCCCTGTACATCATTACTTCTCTGGCCCTTGTCACCTTAAACTCCTCTTCCAGTGATCTCAGGGGCAATTGGAGCTTGGTGTTGCGTCCGTAGAGAGCAATGCTGCTAAGGCTCCTAGGCAGACCCAGCCACCTCCTGAGGAAGCTGCTGACTTTCCTCTCTAAGCCCTCCACGATTGAGATTGGCACCTCGTAAACGAGCAGAGGCCACAGTACCCTTGGCAGGATGCCATGCTGGTAGATCCAAGCCTTAAACTTACCAGGAAGCCCAGACCGGTCCACCGCTCTCAACCAGCTTTCCAGCTCCTGACAGGTTCCCTGAACGGATACTGAATCCTTCAGGCTGCTGTTAAACTCCTTGCCCAGGCTCTTCACTGGTTTCTCTGAGACAGTTGGGATTGATGCCCCTCCAATACTGAAGCGGAACTTATCCACAACTTTGCCCCGCTTCAAAACCAGCGACCTTGATTTTTCGGGCTTAAATCTCATCCTAGCCCACCCACATAGCTCCTCCAGCCCTTGAAGGATCCACCTACTGCCGGGTACTGATTCAGTGGTAATAGTCAGGTCGTCCATGAATGCCCTGACTGGTGGTTGACGCACTCCTGTCATGGTCTTTGGGCCCCGACATTGAGTTTCGGCAGACTTCACAAGCATATTCATTGCCAATGCAAAAAGAATCACGGAGATGGTGCAGCCTGTGATGATCCCAACCTCCACTCTGTGCCACTCTGATGTTATGGACCCTGTTGATACTCTCATGCTGAACTGGTCATAGTAGTCCATGATGAGTTCAGCCACTTGGCCCGGCACATGGTGCCTCTCCAGGGTTGTTTGGACCAGCTTGTGTGGGATGGAGCCGTAGGCATTAGCCAAGTCTAGCCAAAGCACTGCCAGGTCTCCCTTGTTCTCCCTGGCTTCTCTAATGAGCTGGGTCACCACTCCTGTATGCTCCAGGCACCCCGGTACTCCAGATATGCCCCCCTTCTGCACTGAAGTGTCAATGTAGTGGTTGCTAGAGAGAAAGTCGGTCAGCCGCCTTGCTAGTATGCTGAAGAAAATCTTCCCTTCGACACTCAGCAAGGAAATAATCCTGAACTGGTCTATGTTCTTGGAGACTTCCTCCTTTGGGATAAACAAATGTTGCTTTACAAGTGACTGAAACATTAACTAATTGGAGTTATTAACATAATTTTGGGAGTGTGATCCACGCCCTTACTCCTCCCACTGTCCAACCTTTATAACCATCACTTCTTCTCTACCTGAGTCGAACAACCTCGCACCCCCCTCTTCCCTATCTTCCTCCTTCTTTTATTTTCTAACTTTCTCTTCCAGTTCCTCTTTGCGTGGGAGGGGGGTTCAGCTTCACGCTTTCCCGGCAAAGTTGCCCCGAACTCCACCCCAAATACTCTGAGTTCGCTCCCCCCCTCTCTCTTTTCCTTCTCTTTCAGTTAAGGGCATGGGGAAATACTAGCAAACTAATACATTATATTTATTAGATGTTGCATTTTTTGCATTTTTATTGAATATTTTGAATGTTAGCTACATGAATTCTAATAATCTTTGTTTATCATTGAACTTTTGTAGAGCTATTTTTCTGGCATAGACTTTTTGATGCAGCACCCTGCAACACTGTTAAAAAGTTCAATGTTTCCATTTACTTTGTTCGTCTTTTACTCAGGACCTCCTCTCTAATTACTGTAACAAGGAGGAGGAGGCCGGATGCAAATGCAAGTCATATTTATTTTTAGACATAACAAAAAAAGCAAACCAAAAACTGAGACAAAGAAAACACTTAAAGTAAACACTTAAAGACTATAAAACAAAAGATAAACTAGGTCTTGAGAAGCATTGGAGGTAATGAGGGGGCGGAGTTACAAATGAGACACAAGGTGACAACACTAATGGCTTGGGCAGGGCTAGGGCGGGGCTAGGGCGGAGACAGAACAATAACAAAACAATGCCATGTGCTCAAAAAAGCACATGGCTGGAAACACAAGACAGGAAAACAGGGCAGGAGCACAGAAAACCAAAAGAGGGAAAAACACAGGACAGACATGGGCTGAGGTGTAACAATTACAGAATCTGCATTTAATCTCTCTGTATTTACTTGTTCTTTCTGTACTTGCCATCTCTCATCATCTACTGAAATCTGATTTAAACTAAACATTTGAATCCCAAAATTCTGTAGTTTAACATGGATTCAGCTTGAAACTGTAGATAATAGGGAAGTAAATTGAGGTGATATATTGATACTAAATTTGTAAATAATATATTATCAAAATGTGCTAAAAGGATGAAATATTTAAAAAAAACTTATTTATTAGCAATAATATATGTATCTAATAGCATTATTTATGTATTTAAATGCAGTTTATATTACATAGCGTGACAAAGTAATCATATGGTGTGATGAGAAAACCCTGTCACACCGTATGACATTGTCACGCCATATGATGTTTTTATGTACTTAGCATGACATTAAGCAATGTGGCTTTATGCTAGCATCATAAAACCATGCTAACTACAATATGACAATATAGTTTTAAAGGTAATATTGACTGAAACATAATTTAATTTGAGTATTTTTGTGTAAAATGTGTCACACCAAAAGAATAGAGAGCGATAATTCACCCTGTAACTTCCAGTGGCCTTCTGATGTGTTGTTCTTCCTCCTGAAAGAAGGAAGACCCCCACTCCCTAAAAGTCTCTAAACAATAGCCCGTTTAAAAAAGGAGTATGGCATCACACCATATGACATTCATTTTTGGGACAAAATGTTTTAGTTAAGGGTGGCTTCAAAATATTATGCCCGAACTTTTAGCTAAGTAGACTCACAAGTAGACATCTTGATTATTAATATATAATTGATTGAACAAAAAATGCATTAATTAGCATGTTTTTATTCAAAATCTAACTTTGTGAAATATGAGCTTTTTCTGGTTTGACTGAAAATTGTAAAAAAAAATAAATGTTAATCCCATGAATGCTCTGTAAGTTCATATAAAACAGCACTTTCTAAACAATATCATCGCAGTTTTTGACGTATTATTTTATACTTATATTTGACACATTGGACCAAAGTCCACGTCATGTCAACTACCTATATAACATAACTATTAATATAATATAACTATTATAATAATCCAGTTAACTATTGTTTATTATTCCAATTTAAAAAGCAGAACTTTACTGAGGAAATAAATTGGCACTTTAAGTTGGTACTCATGGTTTATGACCCAGAACTCTTACGGCTCTCTAGTGTGTTGGCGAGGTCTGTCTGCTTCATATTCCTCAGGATGTGCAGTGTGATCTTCAGCACCCCCTCCCTCTGATCATCATCCACCTCTCCCTCAGAGCATGCTGGGTAATCTGGACTTAGGAGCTTCTTGAATGTGTTCAGCTCGTTCTTCACCAGAGAGATAAACTTCTCCTGCAGCTCCTGATTAACAACAAATATTAGAATCACTGTTGTTTCAGTGCAGAGAGAGAAATGATGACACCGATCTGAGGAGAAAAGAGTTATGGATGCTCTGGTGTGAAAAGGACTTGAACATTAAGTTACTGAGCATCATTTTAATTTAAATTTAATTTAAATTTTAATTATTATTATTATTATTATTATTAACCATATTACAGTTATAATAAATGTTTTAGCATTAGTATTAGCAAAGTTTAACATTTGTAAAGTGGCTTTAATCAGAGAAATAAAAGAAATCAGGAATATTTGCCCCCATACAAATTAGCTATATTTTGCTTCGTCATACATTTTTTTAGATTATCAAACTATACAAAATAATATGAGTAAATGATTTCATTTATTAAAGGGATAGTTCGGTATTTTTGACATGAGTCTGTATGGCATCATCATAACCAGTGTCGTGCATCCACACTGACTTACCCCCCACAGCGTCCTGTGAGCCGAGTTCTTGTCCAGTTTAGGTCAAAGCGAAAGTAGTCCGGCATGTTTGCTGGGGTCAGGAAAATAACTCCTTTTTCTTCCCAAAGCAGTACGTGTTCAAAAGAGTGATTTATTTACATCACAAAAAACTAACCCTGCAAAAGTCACGCCTCGTAAATCACTTGGGTCCTACTTTCTCTCGTTCCATATCAATGCGCGCAGCGCTGCAACCTGACAGCTAGCCTACGTGTTTGGGTCGCTTTGTTTACTTCTCGCCTCGAGAACATGTCTGACTAAGAGAGTGACGAGGAAAACATTGATCACCGCTCAGAGCCACGGGGATATCTTTATGAACCCGAGTATACAGATGTTGAACTTCGCCAAATGGAATTAGATCGGGCAGAAAGAGAGAGGGTGGACAGAGAAGTGGTGGAAGATGAAACTGGAGCCACTGCTGGAGCTGCGATACCCAGGGTGGCCGACAAATCCTGGTGCACTTGTTTCAATGCGAAATAATGCAGACCGAGGTGGAATGCTACTGTTGCAGGGACTTAGTTATGCCCGAGATGCAAGACCTATCCATTGATGAGGATGTCAGCGGGGCAGCTGCTTGCATCACAAACAACAGTGACTTCCCTGCACTCCTGAATGCTGGTGTGTTGAGAACTTTTTTCCTTTTTTTTGCCCAGCGCTAGTACCCAAAGTTTCCTCAGAGCAACATCAGTCACAGGAAAACGATGAAAACTCTGCGGAGAATCAGCCACATCTTTGTTGCTACAGCCTGGATAGTCACAAGTCCGCACCATTTTAACACACACACACACCTAGCTATATATATATATATGTGTTTACAAAGCTTATAAAAGCCAATAGACTTCTCCGTAAAGTTAGCTCGTTTGCGTTGCTAGTCTGAACACAGCTGCTAAGCACTGCCAAAACACAGAACAAGTTGACGCGTGCGCAGCTCGCTGTCAGTATGACTCGCACTGATACGAAATGAGAGAAAGTAGGACCCAAGTGATTTACGAGGCGTGACTTTTGCAGGGTTAGTTTTTTGTGATGTAAATAAATCACTCTTTTGAACACGTACTGCTTTGGGAAGAAAAAGGAGTTATTTTCCTGACCCCAGCAAACATGCCGGACTACTTTCGCTTTGACCTAAACTGGACAAGAACTCGGCTCACAGGACGCTGTGGGGGGTAAGTCAGTGTGGATGCACGACACTGGTTATGATGATGCCATACAGACTCATGTCAAAAATACCGAACTATCCCTTTAAGGCAAAAAAATCAAGTTCAATCTGGCCCTATGTGAAAAAATAAGGTCAGTGTTAATGATTCAATAATACAAAAGAGACTAGGTGAAAATGGCCTAGCGCATATTTACCAACAAACATCTTGATTCCTTGAATCTTGATTTGGGTAAGTTTTAAACTCTGTCACATTACATCTGGTGTAAAACTGACACAATTTCAGAAAAAGAACATCATACTGAGCATAAAACATGGTGGTGGTAGTGTGATGTTCTGGGGCTTCTTTGCTGCTTCAGGGCCTTGCTGTAATTGATGGAACTGATAGAACCCACGTATGACTGCAGGACAATAATCCGAAGTACACCAGCAGGTCCACTTTGGAATTGAAGTCTGAATGAGATGCTGTGGATGATCTTAAACAGGATGTTCATGCTGGAAAACCCAGCAATGTGTCTGAATTAAAACAATTCTGCAAAGAAAAGTGGATCAAAATTTCTCCACAGAGATGTGAAAGACTCACTGAAAGTAATTGCCAGCGCATCATTCTGTACTGAGGGAAAGTGATTGGTTACTTATGTAGGTAGGACACATTGAAAGATGGACCTGTGTGTTTGTAAGGTCTCATTAAAAGTGTAGGGTTGACGTGACAGCAAGTTTCTCCTGTCTGAGTGCTCTACAATGCTAACCTGAGGCATAGTACATGGTGTCAGAAGTGCAGAATCCAGTCTTAGACACACTGAAAAAAATAAAAATACATTTCATATATTCTACATAATTTATTTGTATTCCTTATCTGAACATGTTCAAATCATATAAAGTGTATTAAACCAGCGCCCACATCTACGTAATATTTGCTGCTCATCTACAAGAACTATAAACTCTCTATCCCAAAAAACTGCTGGGATTATGCACGTGTACCTATATGAAGGGCTGAATTGGGACAAAAAATCGGCCCTGGCATTTTTGGTTTAGACCGGCCCCTCATAATAAGCGGAGCACAACCAACTTGTAATTTATGTATGTGGGGTTACAGAGGAGCGTAATGTATCATGTTAAATATAAGATGTTTAGTCATTTGTTTTGTCTAGTGTTAACTCCACCATTTTTGTCTGCTCTGTGTAATTCAATAGATTTCACATCAATTTTATTAAATCATGTCTTATATGTATTTTCTGAATTTTTCTGATATAACAGCTAAATTCTAATTCTTCAGGTTAAAGGTGCTTCCTCCTTTAAACAGCTATAACATGTATCTGTATCAGGCTACAAACAGGGCTGCTTTATGAATTCATGCGATGCAACTATGTTTTAAAAGCATTTGACACTGTTTTACTCTTATTCAGTGTGGGCATAACTTTTGCTAATATTACTTTTATATTACTTACTTTTGAAGTTAACTGATCATTTATCAGTTTTAAAATCTGTTATTTCACTTGTTTTAGTGCATTTTAAAACATGATGATCCACAGCGTAGAGGCTACAAAACTCAAACTATGCAGCTTTTCAACACCTTTAACCCAAATATCTACAATAAAATGATGTAGCCTAAAATATACACTTACTGCTCATCTAACACTTCTCATTCTTGACCGTTTCCTATTTTTAGCAGCCATTTCTCATCATTCTCATGTAATAGAGCTAACGTTACCATACCATCACCTCAAAGTCCCTGCGTTATCCTAACTTTACTAACGTTACCTACATCACCTCAAAGTCCCTGTGTAATTATAACTTTACTAACGTTACCTACATCACCTCAAAGTCCCTGTGTAATCCTAACTTTACTAACGTTACCTCCATCACCTCAAAGTCCCTGTGTAATCCTAACTTTACTAACGTTACCTCCATCACCTCAATGTCCCTGTGTAATCCTAACTTTACTAACGTTACCTCCATCACCTCAAAGTCCCTGTGTTATCCTAACTTTACTAACGTTACCTCCATCACCTCAAAGTCCCTGTGTAATCCTAACTTTACTAACGTTACCTCCATCACCTCAAAGTCCCTGTGTAATCCTAACTTTACTAACGTTACCTCCATCACCTCAAAGTCCCTGTGTAATCCTAACTTTACTAACGTTACCTCCATCACATCAAAGTCCCTGTGTTATCCTAACTTTATTAACCTTACCTCCATCACCTCAATGTTCCTGTGTAATCCTAACTTTATTAACGTTACCTCCATCACCTCAATGTTCCTGTGTAATCCTAACTTTACTAATGTTACCTCCATCACCTCAATGTCCCTGTGTTATCCTAACTTTACTAACGTTACCTCCATCACCTTAAAGTCCCTGTGTTATCCTAACTTTATTAACGTTACCTCCATCACCTCAATGTTCCTGTGTAATCCTAACTTTACTAACGTTACCTCCATCACCTCAATGTCCCTGTGTTATCCTAACTTTACTAACGTTACCTCCATCACCTTAAAGTCCCTGTGTTATCCTAACTTTATTAACGTTACCTCCATCACCTCAAAGTTCCTGTGTAATCCTAACTTTACTAATGTTACCTACATCACCTCAAAGTCCCTGTGTTATCCTAACTTTACTAACATTACCTCCATCACCTCAAAGTCCCTGTGTTATCCTAACTTTACTAACGTTTCCTCCATCACCTCAAAGTCCCTGTGTTATCCTAACTTTACTAATGTTACCTCCATCACCTCAAAGTCCCTGTGTTATCCTAACATTACTAACGTTACCTCCATCACCTCAAAGTCCCTGTGTTATCCTAACTTTACTAACGTTACCTCCATCACCTCAAAGTCCCTGTGTAATCCTAACTTTACTAACGTTTCCTCCATCACCTCAAAGTCCCTGTGTTATCCTAACTATACTAACGTTACCTCCATCACCTCAAAGTCCCTGTGTTATCTTAACTTTATTAACGTTACCTCCATCACCTCAAAGTCCCTGTGTAATCCTAACTTTACTAAAGTTACCTCCATCACCTCAAAGTCCCTGTGTATTCCTAACTTTACTAATGTTACCTACATCACCTCAAAGTCCCTGTGTAATCCTAACTTTACTAACGTTACCTCCATCACCTCAAAGTCCCTGTGTTATCCTAACTTTATTAACGTTACCTCCATCACCTCAATGTCCCTGTGTTATCCTAACTTTACTAAGGTTATCTCCATCACCTCAAAGTCCCTGTGTAATCCTAACTTTACTACCTCCATCACCTCAAAGTCCCTGTGTTATCCTAACTTTACTAATGTTACCTTCATCACCTCAAAGTCCCTGTGTAATCCTAACTTTACTAACATTACCTCCATCACCTCAAAGTCCCTGTGTAATCATAACTTTACTAACGTTACCTCCATCACCTCAAAGACCCTGTGTAATCCCAACTTTACTAACGTTACCTCCATCACCTCAAAGTCCCTGTGTTATCCTAACTTTACTAATGTTACCTTCATCACCTCAAAGTCCCTGTGTAATCATAACTTTACTAACGTTACCTCCATCACCTCAAAGACCCTGTGTAATCCCAACTTTACTAACGTTACCTCCATCACCTCAAAGTCCCTGTGTAATCCTAACTTTACTAACATTACCTCCATCACCTCAAAGTCCCTGTGTTATCCTAACTTTACTAACGTTACCTCCATCACCTCAAAGTCCCTGTGTAATCCTAACTTTATTAACGTTACCTCCATCACCTCAATGTCCCTGTGTTATCCTAACTTTACTAAGGTTACCTCCATCACCTCAAAGTCCCTGTGTAATCCTAACTTTACTAACGTTACCTCCATCACCTCAAAGTCCCTGTGTAATCCTAACTTTACTAATGTTACCTCCATCACCTCAAAGTCCCTGTGTAATCCTAACTTTACTAACGTTACCTCCATCACCTCAAAGTCCCTGTGTAATCCTAACTTTACTAACGTTAAACTGGAATTTCCTAACTGGAATTTCCCCTCTGGGATCAATAAAGCATCAATCTATCTATCTATCTATCTATCTATCTATCTATCTATCTATCTATCTATCTATCTATCTATCTATCTATCTATCTATTACCTCCATCACCTCAAAGTCCCTGTGTAATCCTAACTTTACTAATGTTACCTCCATCACCTCAAAGTCCCTGTGTAATCCTAACTTTACTAACATTACATCCATCACCTCAAAGTCCCTGTGTAATCCTAACTTTACTAACGTTACCTCCATCACCTCAATGTCCCTGTGTAATCCTAACTTTACTAACGTTACCTCCATCACCTCAAAGTCCCTGTGTAATCCTAACTTTACTAACGTTACCTCCATCACCTCAATGTCCCTGTGTAATCCTAACTTTACTAACGTTACCTCCATCACCTCAAAGTCCCTGTGTAATCCTAACTTTACTAACATTCTTCCATCACCTCAAAGTCCCTGTGTATCCTAACTTTATTAACCTTACCTCCATCACCTCAATGTCCCTGTGTTATTCTAACTTTACTAACGTTACCTCCATCACCTTAAAGTCCCTGTGTTATCCTAACTATACTAACGTTACCTCCATCACCTCAAAGTCCCTGTGTATCCTAACTTTATTAACCTTACCTCCATCACCTCAATGTCCCTGTGTTATTCTAACTTTACTAACGTTACCTCCATCACCTCAAAGTCCCTGTGTTATCATAACTTTATTAACGTTGCCTCCATCACCTCAAAGTCCCTGTGTTATCCCAACTTTACTAACGTTACCTACATCACCTCAAAGTCCCTGTGTAATCCCAACTTTACTAACGTTACCTACATCACCTCAAAGTCCCTGTGTAATCCTAACTTTACTAATGTTACTAACGTTACTACCTGCTTATGTGCTACACATTCCTGCTCAGTCTGTCCCTCGGTTTCTCCGTCACAAGCTTGCTCTCCCTGTCTGCTGCTGCTGTCTTCACCTACAGTAGACATTTTTTAGCATCTACAGTGAATTTCTTCGCGCGTAACTTCTCTGCACAACCATTTCTGCCGCTTCTGTTTTTCCATGCTTCCTCTCCTTTAACATAAGCGCTTAACACTGAACGTAGTGGGAGTTACAGCGGACCATGCAAAAATGGCCCAATGAGCTGCCCACTCTAAATTATGGGCTGGTCTCCTAGAAAAAACAGAAGGAAGAAAAAAAAAATCCATCCAGCATCGGCCCCAGAGGATTGTCGGCCGTACACCACATTACCAGTCCAGCCCTGCCTATTTGTTACACTATGTTACATATCTCTGCACCTTATCCTCACTACTCACATTTCATTTTACCGTATTGGTACTGCACTGTCTGTTAAATTGTCTTTTATATTTATTGAAGAGTTATAGTTCTAAGTTGCACATTTGTTACACATTTGCACTTTATGTTATGTACTGTAATTGTTGTTCCATGTTGCACCATGGTTCCGGAGGAACGTAATTTCGTTACACTGTGTACCTGTACTCAGATATAATGATAATAAAAGCCTCTTGACTTGACTTGAAAAATGCACAAATTTTCTGTAACTGTTTATGTAAAGGACTAGGCTGGATAACGTAGAGGAATATACAAAAATGTCTTATTTAACCCTTTCAGACCCTACATTTACATATCAATGAAAAAGCTTACCAGCAAATATAAGAGTAGCTTGAACAACTGCACTGGAAAAACAGCAACTGTAGTACTGCAAGGCAGCACTCTATGAAATGCAAGGGCTTATTTTTATTTATTTTATCGAATTAAGAACACTTTATTTAGTTAGTTAATTAGATGGTTTAGTCATGGTTTAAGAAGTAAACAGGTTAATATCAGTTCTGAAAATTAAGCCCAGGCTTCCAATGCAGTGGACATAAAAAATATATGATAACATTTAGAATTTTACTGTATTAGATTTTATATTAGAACACTTTGCTGATTCTTTTTTTGTGTGAATTACAGAAATCAGCATTCTTATCATCACCTGGAAATAATTCACATTTGAAAGGATTAAATAATAGATCAGTTTAAAAAAATAACATATTATGCATGAAGGATGCCAAAGCTCTCCTATAATAGTTAGAAATCATTTATGGAGGTTAGGTCATTTTACCACACTGTGTGTTTCACATGAAAGAAACATTGGTTTAACAAAGCATAATTTAATATTTTGCATTAATGAGTCATTTTAATTGCGTTATTTGTGTATGAAATAATTCACTACAATTGTAAGGATCTAATATATATATTATATGAAAGTCATGTTGGGTTAACCAATTGCATTTGACTATGATTTACATGAAAAAATAGCTTTAAAATAATATAAGAAAGTCATGTTGGGTTAACCAATTGCATTTGACTATATTGCATATGATAGAATAGCTTTAAAATAGTTTAAAAAGTCATGTTCACTGAACCAAAAAAATATATAGATGAGTATATTCTTCTTTTTTTTTAAACACAACTATTATTATGTGCAACCAATGTACATACTTTTTCATGTAAATCCAACAGAGTTTTTTTCAGTGCAGTGTTTGGAAGAAGTTGAGATTAAGTAAGATTACGCAGGGCTGACAAAAGGAAATATAAAACTATAAATGTAGCATTTGACAAGTTCTTTATAGGGAAATCTATAAGAAAGATCATTTTAACAAAAAATGCCAAGAAACAGGGAATCTGCAGAATCTTTCATCTCTGAAGTTTACAAACTAGCAGAACACTGTCAATACGGCACACTACAAGAAGAAATCATAAGAGATAGACTAGTAGAGGGAATACTACATCTTGGACTGTCAAAAAAGCTACAAATGGACAGTGCATTAACATTGAAAGAAGCAGTTTTGCTAATACGACAGCATGAGGAAATCAAGAAACAGCAATCTTTTGCCACAAGAGAGGCAGAGTGCAGAAAATATAAAAAGGATTTTACAAAAATCAGCTGTGCCACAAGAGAGTGCAGAAAACATAAAAAGGATTTCTTTTTTTTAGAGCATTGTCCGCAGGAGCGAAGTCTACAAACTGGAAAAAGACACTGAAGATAAATTGCAAAGACATTACAAACTGGATACAGGTGGAGATTTGACAGTTATCCCAGCCAAAAACTATTCAAAAGCTTTTCTTTCTACCAAGACATGAACCCCTGCCATTGTATGACAAAGTCAAAGCAGAACTTGAAAGGATGGGGTAAAGGGAGGTGACTGAACCAATTGAGAAGCCCATGGAGTGTTTGGCAGGTCATCCCAATCAGTCCCATTGACAACATTTATCACCCCATTTTGGTGATACTGTTACAACATTTGGAATTTCGTTAGCACCGTAACACTTCCAAAAGTGGCTGACTGGGCTCGAAGGTACTGGGGTTCTATTTCAAAGGCAACCATCAGGAAATTGGTGCCTTGTTGCCTTTATTTCATGCAGCTAGACACATACTGAGTGAAATTTAAAATTAAGCACTCACACTGACCTGGGCATGTGAACGTCTTATTGAGTCAGGTTGGACTTATACACACTGGTCATAAGCCACTCATTTTCCTGCTAGGCAGCATTGTCCTTGACGACTTGCCACCATGCATTCTGAGATTCGGATTGCAACTCTTTTGCTTCAGGTATAAAACTGAATATGTTGCAGGAAAGATCTTATTCACTGCACATACGCAAACTAGGGCCCCAATAGAGGCAGTGCCCACAACAGAGAAAAAAACAGCTAGAAGAATGTCTGCATGTACATCCACCAAATAATTGGACAGTTTCGAGCATCAGATGCAAAGCTAGCACAAATCAGGCACAGGAAGAACACTGACAACACCGGCTAGTAAACTAGTAAAAACAGGGTTTTCAATAGCAGGACAGCTCTTCCACCTACACTTCATCCTTACTGGCTTTATCATCAGAATCTGCTGGTTTTGTACGGACTACACTACAGAATTCACAGCCTTTTCCAGAGACAATTACATTACTCAGACGACCAGCAGCCCTCATTATCCACAAAATAATGTTGAAGCTGAGAGGGTTGTCTCCTGAAAAAGCTCTCTTTAGCACATGGATCGTCCCCTGCGCAGCTATTGATGGGCCACAACATCAGGACCCCCTTGCCAATTAATCAGAAGAAACTTCAGCCAGGATGGCTCGACCTCCAGGATTTTAGGAGTAAGGATCAGGTTTTAAAGCAGAAACAGGCTTTCTGGTACAACTAAAGACACAAAACAAGGGCTAAACATAGGCTAGTAGCTAGGACAGAGGGTCTGGGTGAAGAACATAGATACAGGTACAGTCAGTGGCCCGACCAAAACGACAAGGTCATACAACTTATAACCTTCCATTGGCACATCTTAAAAGAAACAGATTAGTTAGGACCAAATCAGAATGATTCCTCACCCCACAGTGAGCCCATGCAGAATTAACTTTTAACTTCAAGGGATATATTTTGGCGATCTATAGAGAGCTTGTTGGTGTGTCTTTGGTATCATTATGGCACAAAAAATATGCCTCGTACAGCCCAAAAAGCACAAAAGGCAAAAACTAATTATCTTAATTAATCAGGGGTGTGTTTTGGAAAACACAATCAATGTGTCACTTGTCATTCCCTTTAAGAGACAGGTGAGCTCTGACTTTGGCGCGTTCGTATCTTAACAGTGTGGAGGAGAGGTAACTACTCTGCGAGTTCAGAGTTCTACGCTGTAAAGGTACGCCAGCATCTTTTAATCTCTCAGGGCTCTGGCAGCTGATAACAAGCTGCACGGCTGGGACTTAAACCAGCGAGCTCTCAAACATATTGGAAGCACTTTAGACCGATAGACCACTCTGCACCCCTAGCAATGTTGTTGTATTCTTGAACATGTTCATTGTTGAGGTAAATGTCAGGTTTACACACTGCTGCATTTACACATGTGTGTATTTAATGACTGGGGTGTATGGACTCTGAGTGCACCTGCATATCTGAGATAGGAATGGACTCTGTCGATTGACTGTTGTCTAGGTCGTATTCAGTCAGTGGAGCTCCTGTGTTTTCTGTTACAAAGATGGAATATACCATATACCGTATTTGCACTACTGTTATTTACTATTTTTACTGTCATTCCATCTCAATCACCATCAATATTGCACTATTGTCTTACGTATGTTTATTGTGTCTTGCTGTATTGAACATATAGTGTCTCCCACTCTTTTATATTATAATTATATATCTATTTTTACTTATTTACTTATATTTATATATCTATTCCTCCCCCACACCACTGCACCTTGTTTCTGTCTCATGTATGTCTATTTGTGTCCCTGCTGTATTGTACACATAGTGTCTCCCATTCTCGTTTATTATATCTATTATCTGTACTTGCTGTAAAATTGGGAAGGAGAGTAACGTAATTTCAATTCTCTGTATGTCCTGTACATATGCAGTATTGACAATAAAACTACTTGACTTGACTTGAAACAATCCAGAAATTTACCTGAACACACCTCATTTCCTTACCAACATGCCCATCAGTGTAGATATATTCCTAAACTTCGATGCAAGGCGTGACAATAGATTGTTAACTGGGCGTAAGATAGGAATGAGCATTGCACCGCACCTTGCTCAGGGTGTACGCTAGGGCCCCTAGTGATCAATATACCAAGCTGTGGTTTCACAGGGCATAATAATCCCAGCACAGTTTCTGGATCCAATAAGAAAAAAAGTGTAAAGAAGGGCAAGTAAAGCTGGTTACTTGATTGTTTTTAGTGTCATTGTTCTATGCTGAAAGTACTGCTATTTAACTTTCATGTTTTATGTGATATTCAGATTCAACTACAGGTATGGTTCATAACAATTGCCAGTTTTGTAAAAACAGACACATACCTAAAAGGGGTAGATGTACTAAGGGCAAGTGAGTGGGAACTATATGCACTTCAGGACTGTTTTGAGTGCACTGCATGGGACATGTTTAGGGAGGCTGCTACTGAAGGCGATTCTGTTGATTTGGAGGAGTATGCAGCATCAGTCACTGGCTACATCAGCAAGTGTATTGATGATGTCACTGTCTCCAAGACCATCACCACACGCCCAAACCAGAAGCCTTGGATGACTGCTGAGGTACGTGCGCTGCTGAGGACCCGCGACTCCGCCTTCAGAGTGGGTGACAAGGTGGCCCTGAGGAAAGCGAGAGCCGACCTGTCACGAGCCATCAGAGAGGCAAAGTGAGCACACGCCCAGAGAATCCACAGCCACTTCAAGGACACGGGTGACGCGCGGCGCATGTGGCAGGGCATCCAGGCAATCACCAACTACAGGACAATGCCACCGTCCTGTGAACGTGATGCCTCCCTCCCTGATGCCCTGAACAAGTTTTATGCACGGTTTGAGGCACAAAACAACACGATGGTGAGAAAGACCATGCCCAAGCCGGACGAGCAGGTGTTGTGCCTGACTGCAGTGGACGTGAGGAACACTCTGCGCAGAGTCAACCCACGGAAAGCTGCAGGACCAGACAACATCCCCGGCAGAGTGCTCAGGGAGTGCGCAGACCAGCTGACAGATGTTCTCACGGACATCTTCAACATCTCCCTGTGCAGCGCCACTGTCCCAATGTGCCTCAAGTCCACCACCATCGTCCCCGTGCCGAAGAAGTCCACAGTGTCCTGCCTCAATGACTACCGTCCCGTTGCACTTACACCCATCATCATGAAGTGCTTCGAAAGGCTAGTCATGAGGAACATCAAGACAAAACTACCCTCTTCACTGGACCCCCTGCAGTTTGCGTATCATCCCAATCGCTCCACGGACGATGCCATCACCACCACCCTTCATCTCTCCCTCACCCACCTGGAGAAGAAGGACACTTACGTCAGAATGCTGTTTATAGACTTCAGTTTAGCATTCAACACCATCATCCCACAGAACCTCACCAGGAAGCTAAGCTCGCTCGACCTCAACACCTCCCCTCTGATGGGGAGACCCCAGTCAGTCCGGTTCGGGGGCAGCACCTCCAGCACCATCACACTGAACACTGGGGCCCCCCAGGGCAGTGTCCTGAGTCCTCTGCTGTTCACCCTGCTGACTCATGACTGTGCTGCAAAACACAGTTCTAACAGCTTTATCAAGTTCGCCGATGATACAACCGTGCTGGGTCTCATCACCAAAGGCGACGAGTCAGCATACAGAGAGGAGGTGCAGCGGCTGACAGACTGGTGTACAGTCAACAACCTTCACCTGAATGTGGACAAGACAAAGGAAATGGTTGTTGACTTCAGGAGAGCACAACACACCCACTCTCCACTCAACATCGACGGGTCCTCTGTGGAGATTGTTAAGAGCACCAAGTTGGTTTTTCTGTACATGCACACACACTCTTACCCCACTTACCCCAGAAAATGGAAAGCACTAAAAACCCTACTACCTCACTGGACTCTATTGCACACTGGGTAATAGAGTAATTACTACCTCACTGGTCTTTTTTGCACACTGCATAATTTGCACACTGTCTTGTTATTTATTATTCTTTGTCTGTATTGTGTTGTATTGTCTGTCTGCACTTTTGTACTGTTGCGCTATTGTTCTGTCTACACTGTGTTTATGTGCACCATGGTCCCTGGAGGAACGTTGTTTCGTTTCACTGTGTACTCTGTATATAGCTGAAATGACAATAAAAAACACTTTGACTTTGACTACATTTACTATTAATGGTCGCGACGGCTCCTTTCTGTTCCCTCGACCCCTGCCAGCGAGGCGGACTCTGTTTTCTTCACTCTTTCCTCGGGTGCTGCATTCTTCGGTCGAAGCTTCTCTCCTCCAGCTGGTTGCATCTCTCTGGTGTTCATGTTCTTCGTCTGGGCGGCCCCTATCTGCTGTGACGACCATGAGCTGACAGATGCCAACTCGGTATACCATCTACTATAAAGACTCAAACCACCCCTGGAACGCTGTTGAAGATCAGCGTTCTTGTTGAAGATTAATTTCTACTGAAGACCACAGACTCTCACTATCGTTTACCTCACTTTCAGTTCAGATTTGGCCGCTGGTCCTCCCACTTTTCCTTCTTTTTAGGGGGACCTGGCTTGAGAAATTTTTTCAAGCTGTTCTAATCTGTACCCCAAGCAACATAATCACAGCAAAGTGTTTGTTAAACAGAAGCAAAAGCAAAAACAAAAAAAATGTAGGGGGCAAATTATTTTTTTACAGCACTGTATATGGTTTACGACTAACCTTGAATATGTGGTCCAGTGTTTCTCTTTTTTTCTTCTCTCTGTGGAAGAGCAGAAAATCTATATGAATAAATCAACTGATCTAGGAGCTTAGAATGCAACAAAATATGAAAGTTCAGATTACTAATAAAATGAAACATATAAAAAATACTACAGGTCAATTTCAAAGACTGATGTATAATTAACACCTGCAATAAACAAATACTTTTTAAATGTTTCTCAAAGGAGAAACAGAACTCAACTGGCTAACTGTCAGGATGGTGCAGGCAGGAAAACGTGGAGGCAGATGTAAATGCAGGTAAATAAAAATATAATTTATTAAATAAATAACAGACAAATAAACAAAGAACAAAGAAACAAACCAAAACAAACGAGTGAGACTAGAGAACATAAACCTAACCAAACAAGAGATAATAAATAACAAACAAACAGGGAGGCTAACGGAGGGAAAACAAAGAAACAAACAAATAACGTTAACTAATGCTAAATAAAGAAAATAAAACAAAACAAGGAAATAAACGAGGAACTAGAAAATAACAAAGGAGAACCGAGAAATAAACAAGATAAAGACAAGGGAAAACAAACTAGGAATAAACAAGAAGATAAACACTAAACTAGGAATAAAACACGGAACAAGAAACTAGGACAATGAGAAACACAGAAACGCTGAGAAAAAAACGACAGAGGTTAGTGCAAAGACCGACGAGGACAAAGTGACATAGGAGGGCTATTTATACAAACAGGAAACACACACTAAACACGAACGCCTGGAGTAAGGGCGGAGCTAGAAATGGGACACACGTGAATGGAAATATACTGGGGAAGAAACACAGAGGAGCACGGGTCACGTGGGGGGAAAACACACAGAGACATAAGAACAGAACAGAAACACGACCAGAACGTGACACTAACATTGAAAACAAAGATGTCGTCACACAGATATTTGTGTATTGTATAATGACGTCACCTTTGAATCTATTGCTTTGAACCACTGTGACAATGCTTAATTTGTTCTAAAATTAAAATTATAATTATATCACAAAATAGAAATAGAAAATAGAAATAAAAGAGCGTTTTCCAGAGAGACTTAAACCAATGAGTTCTAAATGTATTCTAATTTAATTGTAATTCGCTGGAACACAGTTCCAGGTCCTTGTCCACAAGATACATGACACATTTTGTGGTTTTGGCAAGGCCAGGGCCCGAGTAGGGATAGGGGCCCATGAAAATCCAGATTTTTTTGTGATGTTTTGTGATGAATTGGGCCCTCTAATTAAATATTTTTTAATTAATATTTCAAATATATTGAACTTTAGTCAGAGTCCTCTCAACATATTAGAAATTCTGGGGGCCCCCTTTTAGAGGCGCAAATGGTTATGGACACCCAATATGCCATTTTAAAGCCTAGAATCTCTTTTCAGTATCGCTTTTCAGTATCTATCCCATTTAGCTGTATGTCCTTTCAGGAAATAAACATTTAGGGCAAAATATGCCTTGTTTATTAGAATTAAGATTCATAATTTTTAAGATTCATAAATCTAGTAAAGCTTTATATTCTGTCTTTAAGCTACTGCATTGAGGATTCACTATTTCGTTTTGATCTTTTAGAATTCTTTAGATTATATTCCTTTTAGCATTTTGAGCTTAGTTTAGTTTGTTAGCTTATTATCTTATAGCTTGTTAGCATACAGAACGTCCCCCCACCGCAACCCATACCAACCCAACCACATTCCATCTCACAATACACCTCACCTCGCCCCATCCCATAACAACCCAACCACATCCCAGCCCTCCCCATAACAACCCAACCACATCCCATCTCACCACAATACACCTCACCTCGCCCCATCCCATAACAACCCAACCACATCCCAGCCCTCCCCATAAAAACCCAACCACATCCCATCTCACGACAATAGACCCCACCCCACCTCGCTCCATCCCATAACAACCCAACCACATCCTATCTCACCACAATACACCCCACCCCACCGCAACCCATAATAACCCAACCACATCCCATCTCACCACAAAACACCCCACCCCACCTCACCCCATCCCATAACAACCCAACCACATCCCATCTCACCACAACACACCCCACCCCACCTCGCCCCATCCCATAACAACCCAACCACATCCCATCTCACCACAATACACCCCACCTCGCCCCATCCCATAACAACCCAACCACATCCCATCTCACCACAACACACCCCACCCCACCCCACCGCAACCCATAACAACCCAAACACATCCCATCTCACCACAATACACCCCACCCCACCTCAACCCATAACAACCCAACCACATCCCATCTCACCACAATACACCCCACCTCGCCCCATCCCATAAAAACCCAACCCATCCCACCCCATCCCATAACAACCCAACCACATCCCATCTCACCACAATACACCCCACCCCACCTCGCTCCATCCCATAAAAACCCAACCCATCCCACCCCATCCCATAACATCCCATCTCACCACAATACACCCCAGCCCAACTCATAGCATCCCATAACAACCCAACCCATCCCACCCCACCCCATAAAAACCCAACCACATCCCATCTCACCACAATACACCCCACCCCACCTCGCCCCATCCCATACCAACCCAACCACATCCCAACTCACACCCCGACGGACTGTTTATTGTTGCTGGTGATTTCAATCACAGTAATCTGAAGGCTCTGCTGCCCAGCTTTCACCAACATGTGGATTTTCCAACCCGTGGAGCTAACCTGCTCGATTGTGTGTATACTAACATTCCCGGTTCGTGCAGAGCAGAGCCCCGCCCCCACTACGGCTACTCTGATCATATCTCTGTCATGCTCATCCCAGCATACAGACAGCTCATCAGACGCGCCAAATCAGAGAAGAAGCAAGTAACAACCTGGCCTCCAGGAGCCATCTCTGCTCTTCAGGACTGTTTTGAGCACACTGTGCTCAGTGACTGGCTACATCAGCAAGTGCATTGAGGATGTTACTGTCTCCAAAACCATCACAACCCACCCCAACCAGAAGCCGTGGATGACTGCAGAGGTGCGTGTGCTGCTGAGAACCCGAGACAAAGCCTACAAGTCAGGGGACAAGGCTGGCCTCCGAACAGCTAGAGCCAAGCTCTCCCGGGGGATCAGAGAGGCAAAGCGCACCTATGCAAAGAAAATCCACGCCCACTTCCAGGACACTGCTGACACTCGGCGCATGTGGCAGGGCATCCACACCATCACCAACTACAAGTCACCTCCACCTGCTTGTAACAGTGATGTCTCCCTTCCAGATGCACTGAACTCCTTCTACGCAAGGTTCGAAGCACAGAACTACACGACAGCAAGGAAGACCACACCTCCTCCAAACGATCAGGTACTGTGCCTGTCCTCAGCTGATGTGCGGAAAACTCTACTCAGAGTCAACCCACTTAAAGCCCCAGGACGAGACAGCATACCTGACAGAGTGCTCAGAGGATGTGCAGAACAACTTACGGATGTTCTCACGGACATTTTCAACATCTCTCTGAGCACTGCGATCGTGCCGACGTGCTTCACGACGACCACAATCGTCCCTGTGCCGAAGAAGTCTCAAGTGTCCTGCCTTAATGACTACAGTCCGCACTTACTCCCATCATCATGAAATGCTTTGAGAAGCTGGTCATGAGGCACATCAAAAACCAGCTCCCGTCCTCACTGGACCCTCTGCAGTTTGCGTATCGTCCAAATAGATCAACAGACGATGCCATCTCTACTGCGCTCCACCTGGCTCTCACCCACCTGGACAACAAAGACTGCTATGTTCGAATGCTGTTCATCGACTTCAGTTCAGCATTCAACACCATCATCCCTCAGCATCTGATCGGAAAACTGAGCTTGCTGGGCCTGAACTCCTCCCTCTGCAACTGGGTTTTAGACTTCCTGACTGAGAGACCACAATCAATCAGGATTGGAAACAATACCTCCAGCACCACCATACTGAGCACCGGCGCCCCCCAGGGCTGTGTGCTCAGCCCACTGCTGTTCACTCTGCTGACTCATGACTGTACTGCAAAGTACAGCTCAAACCACATCATCAAGTTCGCTGATGACACAACTGTAGTCGGCCTCATCAGCAAGAATGACGAGTCAGCATACAGAGAGGAGGTGCAGTGGCTGACGGACTGGTGCAGAACCAACAACCTATCTCTAAACGTGGATAAAACCAAGGAGATGGTCGTTGACTTCAGGAGAGCTCCAGGTGTCCACCACCCGCTGAACATCAACGGCTCTGCTGTGGAAATTGTGGAAAACACCAAGTTTCTCTGTGTTCACATTGCAGAGAACCTCAACTGGTCCCTCAACACCAGCTCCATAACTAAGAAAGCCCAGCAGCGCCTCTACTTCCTGCTGAGACTGAGGAAAGCACATCTCCCACCTCCCATCCTCACCATGTTCTACAGAGGGACTGTAGAAAGCATCCTGAGCACCTGCATTACCGTCTGGTTTGGGAATTGCAACACTTCAGACCGCAAGACCCTACAGAAGATCTCTCTTCCTTCCATCACCGAGATCTACACCACACGCTGCATCAGCAAAGCCACCAGCATTGTGGACAACCCCACCGATCCCTCACACGGACTCTTCGCTCTGATGCCGTCCGGCAGAAGATACAGGAGCATCCGAGCCTCCACTACTAGACTCTGCAACAGCTTCATCCACCAGGCAGTCAGACTCCTCAACGCACAGAGACAGAACTGAACCCCCACCCCACCCACCACACACCCAACACACTCACACAAAACTAAACTGTACACCCCCCCCCTTTACACTCACAAAGAACTGAACTTCACCCACACACACACTCACACTCAGCACACAGAGGCTGACATGACTTTATTCCCTTCAGCAATTTGCTGCGCTCTTAAAAACTATAAACTCTACCTCAGTAACTGCTGTGATTATATATGTTCTATATGTTACAGTATGTTACACATCTCTGCACCTTATCCCCACTATACACTTTATTATACCGTATCGGTACTGCACTGTCCTGTCTTTAAATTGTCTCGTCCTTTGTATTTATTGTATTTATTGTTATTTAATGTTATAATTTTATGTTGCACTGTCGTCACTCCTGCACTTTATGTTGTCTAATGCTTGTTGTTCCATGTTGCACCATGGTTCCGGAGGAACGTAATTTCATTACACTGTGTACCTGTACTCAGATGTAATGACAATAAAAGCCTCTTGACTTGACTTGACTTGACTTGATCTCACCATAATACACCCCAACCCCACCTCGCCCCATCCCATAACAACCCAACCACATCCCATCTCACCACAATACACCCCACCCCACCGCAACCCATAACAACCCAACCACATCCCAGCCCTCCCCATAAAAATTCAACCACGTCCCATCTCCCCACAATGCACCCCACCCCACCTCGCCCCATCCCATAACAACCCAACCACATCCCAGCCCTCCCCATAAAAACTCAACCACATCCCATCTCACCACAATACACACCACCCCACCGCAACCCATAACAACCCAACCACATCCCATCTCACCACAATACACCCCACCTCGCTCCATCCCATAAAAACCCAACCCATCCCACCCCATCCCATAACAACCCAACCACATCCCATCTCACCACAATACACCCCACCCCAAAACAACAAATGTACATTACAGTAAAAATCAGTTTAAAAAAGGCTTTAACGTTTCACTCACTGTGGGACAGAGGTCACAGCTTTGCCGTTAAAGTTATAAGAAAAATCCCTAGACCAGTCACTCTTCGTAAACACTCCACTGGGCTCTGAAGATGTTGTTCTCTTCACCCTAAAAAAATTATGATTCATGATAAGAGTAATGTGTGGGGTAATGACTTAAATTAATAAAACTCATTCACAGGTTCCAGACTTACTGTCCCAGAAGCCAACACCCAATGCCCAATACTACTCTAGACTTTGACTGCAGAGGATGTACATTTATTTTAACTACAGAAATCCCATAACCTGCAAAATCTTTTTTTGTAAGACCCTATTTGAGCAATCTAAAGGTGAGTCATCAACGATGCAGCTTGGATTAGTGCATCAGTGTGTCTTTTCTATCGTAATAATGAGAAAAGTACACCTTGCTGTTGAAACGTGCAAAAGGCATGTACTAATTCTCTTAATTAATCATTGGTGTGGTTAATTCTGGGCGTAGCATTAAATAAACCAATCAGAGTGTCTCTTGCTCATCATTCTCTTTAAGATAAAGGTGAGCTCTGACTTTGGCGGATTGCTATTTTAACCGTGCAGCTACCTGGAACCTCCAACAAACGCTTCTCAGCAGAGGAAACTGAGCTGCTGGTTGACGCTGTGATGAAGGTCTGACTGTTGGCGTCTGTCTAGGTTGTATTTAGTCAGTAGTGCACCTGTGATAGCGAATAGCAATACGTCAGAAATTTACCTGATTTTCCAGATAAACACGCCCATCAGTTTAGATATATTCATTTGCACCATTTTCTTTAAAACGATTCAGATTGAAGGTGTGAAAATAGACTGTTCGCAGGTTGTAAGATAGCAATGAGCATCACATATCTGATTTGTCTAAGACAGAAATTATTAACTTTACTACCATTTAGATTTAAATGAGGGTTTCATTATTAAATTAAGATAATGTCTGGAAAAGAGAGAATGTTTTAAATAGAAACTGAAATTTTTTTACACACACTAAGATAATAATTGTTCATACTAAGGTGTAACAATATGTGAATAAAGTGATTCCATGAATTTTATTAAAAACTGCTAAAATCAGCACTTTATTACAAACAGTGTGAAGGACTGAATGATAAAACTTACACAGCTCCTATGGATCTTTTAACTACCGACAGCAAACACTCCTCTGAAGTGTGATATTTACTGAGGTTAAACTCATCCAGCTCTTCTCCTGAGTTCACCAACACAAACGCCAGAGCTGACCACTGAGCAGGAGAGAGTCTGGCCTGTTGAAGACAACGGTCACCCCCTTCACTCAGGTATTTCTGCACTTCCTGCACTAAAGAGTGATCATTAAGTTCATTCAGACATCGGAACAGATTGATGGATTTGTCCAGGGAAGGGTTCTCCTCAATCTTCTTCTTGATGTATTCCTCATTGCTTTGAGAGATCCTCTCTTTCGGTGTCAGTACAGCTCGTAACAGAGTCTGATTAGACTCCAGTGAGAGACCCAGAAGGAAACGAAGGAACAGGTCCAGGTGTCCACTCTCACTCTGTAAGGCTTTATCCACAGCACTGCTGAGAAAGTCAGTCATCGTTGACTTGCTGAAGAGTTCAGATAGTCCAGAGTTTTGGTTTTTAGTGATTTGCTGATTCAGATCCTTTTTGTTGATGAAGCAGAGAAACGCATATAAAGCAGCGAGGAACTCCTGAAAACTCAGATGTACAAAGCTGAAGACCTTCCCCAGGTTCAGCAGTTCATGTTCCTGTCTGAAGATCTGGGTACACACTCCTGAGTACACTGACACGTCTTTAATATCGATGCCACTCTCTCTTAGATCTTCCTCACAGAAGATCAGGTTTCCTTTCTCCAGCTGCTGGAACGCCAGTTTCCCCAGAGCCAGGATACTTGTTCTAGTCTGCTGAACATCAATGTCACTTTTCCCACTGTACTTCTGGCTCTTGTGTTTGATCTGAAAGATCAGGAAGTGTGTGAACATCTGCGTCAGGGTTTTGGGGATTTCTCCACTCTCAGCTTCACTCAGCATTCTCTCTAGGACAGTGGCTGTAATCCAGCAGAAGACCGGCATGTGGCACATGGTGTAGAGACTTCTTGAAGACCTGATGTGTGTGAAGACTTTGTTGGCCAGGTCCTGATTCCTGATTCTCTTACTGAAGTACTCCTGTTTCTGAGGGTCACTGAAACCCCGCACTTCTGTTACCTGATCAACACACTCAGGAGGAATCTGACAGACCGCTGCTGGTCGAGAGGTGATCCAGAGGAGAGCAGAGGGAAGCAGATTCCCCTTGATGAGGTTCGTCAGCAGAACATCCACTGAGGTTTTTTGTTCTAGATTTACCAAGTTCTCATTGTTCTGGAAATCCAGAGGAAGTCGACACTCATCCAGACCATCAAAGATGAACATGATCTTGTAGCTCTTATAATGTCTTGGTTTTAAATCTTGTGTTTCTGGGAAGAAGCGCTGAAGAAGATTCACCAGACTGAGCTTTGTCTCCTTCATCAGATTCAGTTCTCTAAAAGGAAGTGGAAATATGAAGAGAACGTCCTGATTTACTTTTCCTTCAGCCCAGTCCAGGATGAACTTCTGCACAGAGACTGTTTTTCCAATTCCAGCAACTCCTTTAGTCAGCACAGTTCTGATGGGCCGGTTCTGTTCTGGTAAGGGTTTAAAGATGTCATTGCATTTGATTGGACTTTCCTGTGTTGCCCTTCTCCTGGATGCAGCTTCAATCTGCTTCACCTCATGTTCCTGATTGATGTCTCCACCTCCTCCCTCTGTGATGTACAGCTCTGTGTAGATCTCATTAAGAAATGCTGACTTTACAGGGCCTGAGATTCCTTCATTAATTATCTGATATTTATCCCTAAGTTTGGATTTGAGTTTTTGTTGACATGCTGGGGCCAATTCTGATAATAGAGAAAGAAAATAAGGAAAATATAATTAGCTTTGATTATTAATCAAAGAGCTATGTATAGCACAACTCTGATATAGTAAATAAATAATGTAATGTTAAAATAGCAGAGTGGTGTTTTTGTAACAGTTGTAGTGGTAGTAGTGCTAAAATCATACATAATGATATATTATCGTATAATTACAAAATCCAGTGAAATATTGTTTATTATATCAAATCCAACTTTACTGAGGAAATAAATTAGCACTTTAAGTTGGTACTCATGGTCATGACCCAGAACTCTTACGGCTCTCTAGTTTGTTAGCGAGGTCTATCTGATACATGTTCCTCAGGATGTGCAGTGTGGTCTTCAGCACCCCCTCCCTCTGATCATCATCCACCTCTCCCTCAGAGCATGCTGGGAAATCTGGACTCAGAAGATTCTTGAATGTGTTCAGCTCATTCTTCATTAGAGAGATAAATTTCTCCTGCAGCTCCTGATTAAGAACAAACATCAGAATCACTAGAGCTGTTTCAGTACAGAGAGAGAGAGAGATGATGACACCGATCTGAGGAGGAAAGGGTTATGGATGCTCTGGTGTGTAAAAGGATTTAAACATCAAGTTACTGAGCAGCATCTTTTAGCATTGATATTAACATTATTACATTTGTATTATTCCAGAAACTAAAGATTAATAAATTATGATTAGTATTGAAATTTACAGTGAAAATAAACTGAAATGTAAATGTACGTCCACACCAAATGCGATAAAATCGCTCTGTGTCGTCTGTCCAACAGGCGATGAGTCGCTTGGGGGCGTGTCTCACTCAGAACGAGCTGTCGCTGGTGGGCGTTTTCCAAATACGGCACATAAAGAAACAAGGGTTCAGCCTCTCTACACAATTCCTAAACATTAAACAGTCCTACAGACATTTCACAAAAAATAAATCTTTATATCTTTTATAACTATTCAGTACAATTATTTAACATAATTATTTAATATTACAATAAATGGGTTTAGTTAAATATAATACATTATTTTCCTTAATGTAGTAAATCGTTCTCTTAATTTGTCCATAATTTAAAATATTGTTAACTTAATGTAATAAATAATTCCTTGGATGTGATTAATATGTTTACTTAAATATAGTATATCATCCTCTTGATTTAAAAAACAGTCTTTTTCTTAATTTAATAAATAATTCCCTCAGTTTTAATTAAATCATTCCAAATTTCATACCTCAGTTTTAATAAATCGTCATGTTAAATTTAATAAATGCTTTCTTCATTTGTAATAAATCGTTATGTTAACTTTAATAATTATTTCCCTTTGTTTCAATAAAAGGTTCTGTTAATTTAATAAATAATTCCCTTAGTTTTAATATATAGTGTTGTATTAAATAAAGTAGATCTCTGAGGATTTACTTCTGGTTAATAGTATAGTGGGGAACCTCAGATCAGCTCAGTTCAGTTCTGTTCTCTCCGTTTTGCTGGCGGAATAAATCTTCAGTAGGAACCGAAAATCAGAGCAGCGATTTCAGGCCGGACATATGAGAATCTGTTTCTGACTGGTAGTCGCCGCCGCGCGTCGCTGCTCATTTGTATAAAGTTAAGTTCTGGTCAACCCTCTCGCGTCGCTCAAACCGCCCGCTTCGCATCGCGTCGCTGCCTGTCGTTCAGTGTCGCTCGCTCTCATTGAAAATGAATGACTTACGGCTGCTTTGTCGCTCGCGTCGTGTTCGGTGTGGACGCACAGTAAGAGAAATCAAGAGATCCCCATCACATATATGATTTAGGACTAACCTTCAATATGTGGTCCAGTTTTTCCCAGCGATAGTTTTTTTTCTTCTTACTGTTAAGGAACAGAAAATCCACACTGTAATCCACATGAATACATCTGATCTAAAAAGCTTTTGTTTCACAAAAATGTTACGCTTATTAATAATATAAATAACGTCTGAAAATCATATTAAACTAAAACAGATCTTTAATGAAAACCTGCATTAAGCCAGTACATATCTAAATGTTTCCTAAAGTTGAAAACAGAGCTTGACTTTCTAACAATGTAAATAAAGATGTTTGTAATTATGTCACACTTTAATGTGAATGTATTTAGAAAGGAAACAGCTAGAAAATTATCCTGTGTGACTTATAAAAATATAGGTTCTATGTGTATTCTAATTTATTCTGAATATGTGTCTGTTCTACGTTTTGGCCACCAGATGGAGCTAATGTGCAGAGTAAACACGAGGTAACCACATGGCCTCCATCCACATGGCTGAACGTGAGAGTGTGATGTGAGAAAGTGTTCAGCGCCTCTATATCAATACTTAGTAGAGCCACCATTCACTGCAGTTACAGCTGTAAGTGCTTTGAGATTTGTCTCTACCAGCTTTGCGCATCTAGAGACTGAGATTTTTGCTCTATTCTTCTTTATAAATCAGCTGAAGATCAGTCAGGATGGATGGAGAGCGTTGGTCTGTGAACAGCAGTTTTCATGTCTCTCCACAGAAGATCAATGGGATTTAAGACTGTATCATTGTTACACATGAATATTCTTTGATCTAAACCAATCCACCATCTAAACATTCCATTTCCTTCCCAGTGTTACGTGCTAATGCACTGAGGGCATGATTGTATGTATGCTTGTGTGTGTGTGTCTGTTTGCAGGTACGCCTGGGGTGTGGTCCAGGTGCTGAGGTTCCACAGTGGGTGGAGCTCCTTTTATTTAAGGTCTGCAACCAGAGGGAAATGGAGGACAGATGGGACAGACAGACAGTCACCACAGAGGGAGAGCAGTGGCCATGCTGTTTGATGGGGAGAAACCATGTGGCCCAAACATACTGCAATGCTACAACATGCAATTATGTATTTCTAAGAATTAATTCTAAAAGAGTTAATAGCTAGTGATGGCAAAAGTGGGCACCAATTGATTTTGGAAATGATTCGACCTTGTGAAACGTTCGAATCATCAAACGCCACAGTGACATCTAGTGGGCAACCAGGGCCTTAATCCACATCTTTTTCTTAAAAGAAACAGAAGTAATGTGTTTTTTCTTTTATGAAAAATAACATGACATATTTCCCCATAGCATATTGTGTCCTTAAATAAATTTTAGTCATGAAAACATATCATTTTGCAGAGAACAGGGTTGTTTTAATAATGTCATTAAGATGTATTTTCCATTATGATACACTGTTAGTCAGTGGATTATTATAGCTGACATTCATTTACATTGAAAGGTAGGGAAATGCTTGTGTAATGCTTTATTTATTAAACATTACAAGTAATCAGTTGTTTTTATTAATTAACAGCATCTGTTCCACAGTGCTTGGATTAAAACCATTTCTTCTCTTGCTCAGAATTTCTCCAGCTTTGAAGAAAACTCTCTCACAGGGCACAGAAGTTGCTGGAATTGAGAGTTTTTTTGTGTTAATTAAAACAAATAAGGAAAGACGGCAGAGTGTCTGAGCCAGTGATCCATAGGGTATTCTCCTCTGGGCATATATGAGACCAAATATTCTGATCTCAGACCAGCTGCTTGAACTTAAGTGTGGACTAAAACGGGCGAAAAGATTCAAAACATTTTGAAACTGCTTGATGTAACGAAACCCGTTTTAGGAACAGTGGCTTTTCACTATTAATGGCCAGTAGGTTTTTGTTTTCTTATTTGTTTCTTTGTAGATGCTGGACAGTTAAGAAGGAGCACGCTCATACATTTCCATCACACAGGCCTTCTTTTGTTCAACACCCTAGTGGGGCGGGCACCACTCTCTGTATGTTTTATTTATTACATTAGGTTTAGTGTAGTTAGTTTTTGTTTTCATTGTTTCATTAGATAAGTTATTTCCTTTGGTGCCATCCTGAGTTCAGCCCTTGAACTCAGGATGAAGACCCATGGACCGGTCACTCTTCATAGACACACAGCTGGGTTCTGGAGAAGCTCCTCTCTGGGTTTCAGTTCTGTTAACATTAAACACAGTGAAACTCCAGCATTTACACAGTGAAACTCCAACACACAGCACATCTTTAATAAAGATCAGGAACTGAAGAGCTTCACTCTCAGAACAGAACAGTAGTTTAGTGCAGTGATGTACCGAGACCCAGAGCTTCCTCCTCCACTGCTGAACTTAAGAGGAGGATCCATGGACCGATCACTCTTCATAGACACTCCATTGGGGTGGAGATCTGTAAACAGATCTTCATGATGATCCATGATGAGAGTAAAGTGTGGAGTAATGTGTTCCTTTACTAAAACTTATTCACAGGTTCCAGACTAACTTCTTCATAACTGTCCCAGAAGCGTCCTGAAGCTTTCTGTCAGCTGCCCCAAACTGAAAAACGCTTGTCTAATAAATATACATTATATATATTTTAATTTCTTTAACAATACTTCTGTTTGTATTTGTGTGTTTGTTATAATGTTTCAATGTCATCGCCTGATTAAATAATATTTACTACATCTATGTTATCTATATTACATCTGTTATATATATATGAATTAGTTTCTAATATAACATGCAGTTATATATATATATATATATATATATATATATATATATATATATATATATATATATATATATATATATATATATATATAAAACTGCATGTTATATTAGAAACTAATTAAATAAATATAACAGAGATATATATCAAAACAGAATGGAACAGATGTTTTTGTGAGAAGCTTCATCCCACAGCTTTAATAACATACCCAATTACTTCCATCTGATTTATATACAGTCATATGAGAAGGTTTAGGCACCCTATTAATCGTAATCATTTTTAGTTGTAAATATTTGGGTGTTTGTAAAAGCCATTTCAGTTTGATATATCTAATAACTGATGAACACAGTAATATTTCAGGATTGAAATGAGGTTTATTTTACAGAAACAGAAAATGTGCAATATGCATTAAACCAAGATGTGACCGGTGCAAAAGTACGGGCACCCTTATCATTTTATTGATTTGAATAATCCTATTTTTTACTGACTTACTGAAGCACAGAATTGGTTTGGTAACCTCATTGAGCTTTGAACTTCATAGCCAGGTGTATCCAATCATGAGAAAAGGTATTTTAGGAGGCCAATTGCAAGTTGTTCTACTATTTGAATCTCCTCTGAAGAGTGGCATCATGGGCTCATCAAAACAACTCTCAAATGATCTGAAAACAAAGATTGTTCAACATAGTTGTTCAGGGGAAGGATACAAAAAGTCACTGTGCATCGGTCAACAATACGGGGGAGAAGACGACAGCCTCCGCGTGGCCTCCTCTGCGAGTAGTGAGAAATGGTGCAAGACCAACTCATGAAACTAATGTCGCCAAAGAATCATCAAACTGGCAGACCAAGGTACAAGTCAAGGTCACAACCAAGAACATCCTCATCAAGACTGTCGGACACCCCCACCGTCGAAAACCAGGGTCTGACAGTGTTCCAACTCAACGTCGAGGGCCTGACCATCGCCAAACTGGAAGTCATCAGACACCTCGCCGATTCCAACAAAGTGGAGGTTATTCTCATGCAAGAGACACACTGGGTTTCTGATGACAACCTCAAGCTGCCTGGGTTCCTCCTTGCTGGATCCATCTACAGTAAGAAGCATGGAATGGCAACTTTTGTCCGGGAAGGATTAAGCTGGTGCTTGCAGAAATGGCTTCTTTCTCATCACTCTCCCATACAGCTTCTCCTTGTGTAAAGTGCGCTGTATTGTTGACCGATGCACAGTGACACCATCTGCAGCAAGATGATGCTGCAGCTCTTTGGAGGTGGTCTGTGGATTGTCCTTGACTGTTCTCACCATTCTTCTTCTCTGCCTTTCTGATATTTTTCTTGGCCTGCCACTTCTGGGCTTAACAAGAACTGTCCCTGTGGTCTTCCATTTCCTTACTATGTTCCTCGACTTTTTGTATCCTTCCCCTGAACAACTATGTTGAACAATCTTTGTTTTTAGATCATTTGAGAGTTGTTTTGATGAGCCCATGATGCCACTCTTCAGAGGAGATTCAAATAGGAGAACAACTTGCAATTGGCCACCTTAAATACCTTTTCTCATGATTGGATACACCTGGCTATGAAGTTCAAAGCTCAATGAGGTTACCAAACCAATTTTGTGCTTCAGTAAGTCAGTAAAAAGTAGTTAGGAGTATTCAAATCAATAAAATGATAAGGGTGCCCATACTTTTGCACCGGTCAAATTTTGGTTTAATGCATATTGCACATTTTCTGTTAGTAAAATAAACCTCATTTCAATCCTGAAATATTACTGTGTCCATCAGTTATTAGATATATCAAACTGAAATGGCTGTTACAAACACCCAAATATTTACAACTAAAAATGATTAAGATTAATAGGGGTGCCCAAACTTTTTCATATGACTGTAAATGCAGCATATCAGGATTTCCTAATTTCCTTATGTAAATATGGCTTGCAAATAGTCACTTTAGTAAAAAAAATGTCTTTATTGTTTTGCTGCCTGGCTGTTTTATCTTTGTAGTGTGGAAACTTTCCCCATTAAAGTCCTGGTTACAGGGGCGGGGCTAGAAGAGTGATGGGAAAGCATTGGTGGGGAAGGCCAGCTAAGGAAGGACTCACCGGATGCTGATTATATTTATATTAACTGAGCTAAAGATAACTGATGGAGAGAAATATGATTTGAACTGGATGCCTGTACAGGCGAGAGACTCTTCATTATGTTGGGTTTCTTCATCAATACTGGTAATAATCAAACATCCATGTACACAAACAATAACCATTAGTTCTCCTACCGTGGTTTATGGGTAACCACAAACTAACACTAACTATGAGTAAATGAACACTAGAGAAAATTATTTTCTGTCCTGAATTAAACTAAACCTTTTTGCAAACCCATACGGTTTACTCACTTTAGTTTATGAACAATTAATCTCAAAATGTAACGATGATACTGAAGGTTATAATATTAAACATAATCCAAAGATAATCCCCTTTATAATCAGTGATTGTTGAGGTTCAGTGAATCCAGGGCACAATTCTTCTTTAAATTTACCACCTGCTAATGTAAACCCAGATAGGCGGTTTGTTAAGCTTTTGTCTATGTTTAAATACAGCACAGGGTTCTGACTCTGGTCGAGGAGAACCTCTGTTCTCAATATTTAAAACTTTAAAATATGGAGATCACAGGTCCAGGATTAGAGCGGAAACCATTAACATACAAAACTACTTTACAAATAAAACTATTACTTAATTCACTCACTGTAGGACAGGAGGTCCTCCTCCACTGCTGGAGTTCTGAAGATCCATCATTTACTCTTCTTCATTCACACACAGCTGAACACTGCCGACACCAACCCCTGAGAACAGATCAGCCGTTACAATAAAACCTTTATTCTTAGAATAATTTCATTATAGTCAGAACTGCATTAAATATTCTACAGATTACAGAGTAGATTTAGTGTCGTTATAATTATTATAATTTCACTATTGCTAGTAACATTACTTCGTTACAAAACAATATGAATATAAACACATTATTATTAATATTTGTATTATTATTATGTTAGCATTATTAAAAACGCTAAGACATCACGTGGTTGAACAGCGCTGCTGCATATAAACACGCCTTTATAGCACTTCCGTGTTTTTATCTCCCCAACAGATCAAAGCCCACATTAAGCAGTAATGCGCTTTAAACAGCATAAACTACACTGTGATCAATAAATATCGATCTATATCTGCGCATTTCTCTTCAGTTTACAGCATTATTGATCTGTTACAGCTGATTGTTCTCCAGCCGGTCTGATCTAGACCAGGTCCAGGTCTGATCCAGGCCCGGTTCAGATCTCCATGCTGATCCTGCTTCTTCCAGTGGAATCGGACACTGAGCTGAGCTTAAAGAACCGGTTCTGGATCTGAGGAACCTTTAGAACCGGTTCTGACTTTAAGCTACACGGTTCTGTTCTACATTCTCTTCAGTTCTGAACTTACCGAGTCAATCCGGACTTCTGCCCTCTTTTAATGGAGGAAACTGAACTTACTTTCACTTTCTCCTTCACTGCTTCACATCGCTTTCTAAGTCCCGCCCCCTCACTCTCTCATTGCGAATTGATGCTGAGTGAGCGGAGCTATTGGTCGTTATTCGCTATTGTCAGCCAATCATATCACACGGCTAAATAGAATGTTTGAATATTCATGAGCCTAAAATTTTCAGACCGGTGTTTGGCTGAGTTCTGCTACCCGTCCAAAAGTGCTCCTCCCTGCCACTGCGCATGCTCTGACCCACATTTTATAATGTTTTTATACGATTTTCTTGATGATTCTGTTTTCCAGAACTGCATTAAACAGCCTGAGCTCACTGTACTTTTTTAATTTAAGGGTTACATAAAAGTAAATGACAATTTAAAAAGAATAAATAATAAACAATTTAAAAACAAAATAAAAAATGGTTTCTAATCACCTCTATTACCTTAACTACCTAACTACTTCACACCGATAAAGTGATTTAGGCTATACAGTTATCCTACCTACATTCCTGCCAGGAGACTGTTCTAATATGGTGTTTTGTTGTATTTTTATATTTAAATATACACTAGGGGAGCACAGTTCGATACAGTAGCACAATTCTTCAGAACACCGTCTGCTCTGTAAAAATCACTGCAGTGTAAAATCTCTGCTTCAAAAGAAAAAAACAAGAAGAAGAAAAAGTGCAGTACAACTGATCTCGTCTAAGTTGATCTGAACACAGTTCCAATATTGAACTTACTGTATTTATAAAGGCCAATCATCATTTACTGTTTATTACACAGTCTCAGTGAACAGCTCTCATTTACACATAAATGCACATTAGTGTTATAATTATTATAACTATAAATGCAGTTATCTAAAAAGAAATAATAAAATATTCACATTTATTAGAATTTCAGTGTGTATCTGAAGACCTGTATAAACATTACTGTAAATAATGATCCCTTCTTATTTATTCCCAATACGTCTGTTCTGTACGGAGCCCGGGAAAAAATTTAATCGAGTGAACGACATTTCTAAAATTAGAGCGAACGATTTCTGTAATTCGAGCGAACGTTTTTTATGACAAGCAGCTCAAAGGGAAAGGAGCATTTTCCTCTCTTGGGCTGTTACAGGGCTGCTGTGATTATACAGTTATTGTAGGGTATTCTAAACAAAAATCTTCATAGGTTGGAGCTTTGTGGCTGACGCGTGTTACAGGATCCAACAGCAAAGATATCTTCCACCAAAGTCGTGTTTTGTATTTTTTATTTCACAAAAAATTATAACCAAAACGAATACACATGTACCTTTGCCTCTTAAGCGTCCACTAATGTAAATTATAGTCACTCCACAGCCTGACTATGGCCACGGCATCGCACGGTCAAAAAAACCTGTGAGGCTCCCCCCTTGCTTCTGCCCTGTCACTCTAACCACAACAACCCAAAATGTCTGCCCCCATCGGCGCCTTGTGATTAAAGGTCAACTATGTCACTTCCTGTAATTATTCTAAATCCACATTTTAACCTTTTATCCACATTTTAACATGTTTTTACTTAAATTATTAATATATATCAAGCATAAATTTAAATCAGTATCAAATATCTTATCAATATGACATTATAATATGAAATATAAATATCAAATACACATAATATGTGGAAAATTCAAAACTAGGCATAAAATAGGCATCTGGCGCCTACAGTTATATACAAACCTGCTGATTATTAAAGCTTTAGTGTTACAGATTATACAGTGTGCAGATTTTGTCGTAGCGGTGGCGTCTCTACAGCGCGTGGAGGAGAGCTGACATGATAAATTGACAAACAGTTTAAACAAATACAGTCGATTCCAGCCATGAATAAAGGAAACAAACATTTTACTGATGCAGAATGAACCATATCAATTCAAAAAGTTATGATGCAATGTGGAATTGTATTGATTCATTTTTTAATAACATTCAGCCAGCCTCCAAGAAAACGCACCCCTTCTTAAATCTGGTTACAGCATTATTACTTTTATGATACTTGGATTTCATCTATATATTAATCTTTGTAGCAAAGAAATTAAACACAAAATTCAGATAATATAGCTTGAACAAGTTTATAATTATTTGTTTTATATGTCTTTTTATATGAGGCTTTAACATTTCTGAGCAAGAGACTGTGACTTGATATGCAGATCTTCAGACTATTTTATCAGATATAGAAACAGCATATGTTATACATTAAATGCAATTTTGTGTTTCCATTATTATATACATGTGAAAGGTGAGCAAATTGGAAGATTAAAGATATTTTCCCCGCCATTATCACTAAAATACGCACAAGAAACTGTTTGTAATTACAATGTTAATGTATGTTTCTGAGCTCATAAATCTGGATTATAGTTTTGATTTGTAATGATGTATATCATATAGTAAATTATTTAATTTATATATAATTCCAATACAAGTTTAATTTAGATTAGACATACAAATTAGTTGTACAAACAGGATAACTGTTTTAAGGTAATATTATGATTGAAACGCCAGGTAGAGAGGAGTGACGCGAGCCGAGTTAAAAATACAGGCAGGTTTATTATAAGAAAGGTTAACAGGTTCTGCTAACAGAAAACAAACAATAATCTCACCGATGACCAGAGACGTAGTCAAAGATACAGTCCAAGTTCTAAACCGGAAAACAGTCCAACCATATACCAAATCCAACAAGGGCAAAACAAAAGACATAAACCGAAAATCCAAACACAGAGTCGTAACGAGAAGGCAAAAACAGTAATCCAGAAAACGCTTAGTACGCAACATGAGTTGGCAATACCTCGCGGTGTTTCCTTACAAATGGATGCCTTAAATACAGAATCTAGATAAGAATGAACCGGAAGTAATTTAGTAAACAGGTGAATCAGAGCGTCGGAGCGTAACGTGATTGGGTGAATGTGAAGGGTTATTATTGATGTCATAATCTGGGGAATTCTGGGAAATAGAGTCCGGTAGTGTGGAAGGAGAGCCAGGCTGCGTAACAGTACCCCCCTCCAAAGAGTCCGAAGGTAACAAAGGATGAGGACGACACAAGGAAACAACCCCATCACCCCCAGTGGCAACCTGGACAGGCTGTCCAGAAGCGGGAACGGGATGGACGGAGACCCTGGACCTGGGACGACCCCTTCTGGAGCCGCGGACGGAACTGAGGGAATGGACCGAGTCCGAACCACGACGTCTACCCCTTCGTGGAACCGGAGACCTTCTCCGAGGGCGACCTCTGGGACGTGGTGCAGGACGGGACGGATGAGACCGATGAAAGTCCTCCACCATCAAAGGGTCCAGAACATCAGTTGCCGGCACCCAGCTTCTCTCCTCCGGTCCGTAACCCCTCCAGTCCACAAGATACTCCAGGGTCCCCCTTCTCCGCCTGGAGTCCAATAATCGTTCCACTGCATAAACTGGACCACCTTCCATAGCCACTGGAGGAGGAGGAGGTGCCCCAAGCGAAGTCTCATCCAATGGACCAGGGATAACCGGCTTTAGCAG
The DNA here is from genome assembly GCF_023375975.1 of Astyanax mexicanus. Classification (NCBI taxonomy): domain Eukaryota; kingdom Metazoa; phylum Chordata; class Actinopteri; order Characiformes; family Acestrorhamphidae; genus Astyanax; species Astyanax mexicanus. The sequence continues at coordinate 129,854,392 of NC_064408.1, read as the reverse complement.
AGAAACATGAAAAGAAGGGCATACACGATAATGAGACGGTAAGTCGAGACGATAAGTGACCTCATTAATTCTTTTGATAATCTTAAAGGGACCAATATACTTAGCTGAGAGCTTCTTATGCATATCTGGCTGCCGGAAATCCCTGGTCGATAACCAAACCCGATCCCCGGGAGAATAGAGGGGGGTCTCGCGGCGCAGGCGATCTGCCTGCTGTTTCTGTCGCTGTAGAACAGTCTCAATGCGCCTATGAGTCTCCTCCCACACCTCCTCGCTCCGACGCATCCAATCGTCAACTGCGGGAATATCAGAGGGTTCGGCTGTCCAGGGCATGATGGGTGGTTGGTAGCCTAAAAAACATTGAAAAGGTGTCATCTTGGTGGTGGAACTAATTAGAGAGTTCTGAGCTAATTCGGCCCAAGGAAGGAATTTAGCCCAGTCATGGGTGTTGTTAGAACAGTAAATTCTTAAAAATTTCCCTAGTTCCTGGTTCATTCTTTCACATTGACCATTGCTCTGTGGGTGATAACCAGAGGATAGACTAACGGATACACCCAATCTGTTCATAAAAGCAGACCAAACCTGGGAAACAAACTGAGGACCTCGGTCAGAGACTATATCTTCTGGGATTCCGAACACACGAAACACTTGGTTAAATAACGCTTCTGCAGTTTCTAAGGCAGTAGGCATCTTACAGAAAGGAATGAACCTAACACCGCGAGAGAAACGGTCTATGACTGTCATGATCACTGTCTGCCCCATAGATTCAGGGAGATCCGTAACAAAATCAACAGCTAAGTGAGACCAGGGCCTAGCAGGAACGGGCAGCGGTACTAATTTACCAGCAGGTAGAGTACGGGGAGTCTTACTCTGAGCACACACAGTACAGGAAGATACAAAGCGGTGGATGTCTGACCGCATATTTTCCCACCAGAAACGATTCTCTAGCAATTGGTAAGTGCGGGTCTCCCCTGGGTGCCCCGAAGTGAGTGAGGTGTGGGCCCATGTTATGAGTCTATCTCTACATTGCAATGGTACAAAAGTCCTGTCTGGAGGGCACTGTACAGGAGGAGGTGAAGTGGAATTAATTTGATCAATCTCATCCGAGATCTCCCATCGAATAGGGGCTAAAACAATACCTGGTTTTAATATAGCGGAGGGTTCTGAAGTTTCTGCACTGTCATCCTCATAAATACGTGAAAGTGCATCAGCCTTTGTATTTCTAGAACCAGGTCGATAAGTAATAACAAAATCAAAACGCGCGAAGAAAATTGACCAACGAGCCTGACGTGAGTTCATGCTTTTCATAGACCTTAAGTACTCCAAATTCCTATGATCAGTTATCACTACAAAAGGATGTAATGCTCCTTCTAGCCAGTGTCTCCACTCCTCTAAAGCTAATTTAATCGCCAAAAGTTCACGATCACCTATTCCATAATTACGTTCAGCAGGAGAGAGTTTGTGGGAAAAATAGGCCACTGGGTGCATCTTGCTGGGAGAGCCAAAGTTCTGGGACAGAACTGCACCCACTCCTACACTGGACGCATCAACCTCAACTATAAAGGGTTCTTTGGGATCCGGATGTTTTAGAAGAGGAGCTGAAGTGAACAACTCCTTGAGAGAGCAGAACGCATCTGATGCTTCACTTGACCATACCAATTTTTTGGCATTGCGTTTCAACAGGTTTGTGAGCGGGGCGGCGACTGAACTGTAATTACGAATAAATCTTCTGTAAAAATTGGCAAAACCAAGAAATCTTTGTAGATCCTTAACAGATTTGGGAAGAGGCCAATTAACTACTGCCAGAACCTTTTTATCATCCATGGTAATACCTTTAGCACTAATTACATAGCCTAAGAAAGAAATGGTGGACAAATGGAATTCACATTTTTCTGCTTTGATGAAAAGTTGATTTTGGAGGAGTCGGTTCAATACTGCACGTACATGGGAGACATGAGTATGCAAATCCGATGAATAGATCAAAATGTCGTCAATATATGCTATTACAAATCTCCCCAACATGTCACGTAGTACATCATTAATGAAAGATTGGAACACGGAAGGGGCATTCTTGAGACCAAACGGCATAACTAAGTATTCATAGTGCCCCCTAGTGGTAGTAAAGGCAGTCTTCCACTCATCCCCCTCTCTGATCCTTACCAAGTTATACGCACTACGCAGGTCTAATTTAGTGAAAATGGAAGCCCCACGTAACTGTTCAAGAGCTACAGGTACTAAAGGAAGTGGGTATGGATACGTCTTCGTAACTGCATTGAGCTGACGATAATCTATACATGGACGAAGACCTCCGTCCTTCTTCTTAACAAAAAAGAAGGATGCAGCCACTGGAGAGGTAGATGGACGAATATACCCCTGAGCTAAGGCCTCTTGCACATACTCCTCCATAGCATTCTCCTCAGTCCGAGTTAACGGGTAGATGCGTGATTTCGGTGGTATCTGATTATCAGTAAGCTCAATAGCACAATCATACGAACGGTGTGGTGGGAGTTGAGACGCACGCGATTTACTAAATACTTCAGCTAGATCTGAATAATTTGGAGGAATATGTGCAAGTGACTCCAAACCAGGACTTTCTACAGTAGTAGATTGGATCAATAATTTAGGGCCAATAATACAGTGATCATGACAGTATGGTGACCATGAGATTATTTCACAATTTGACCAAGAAATCAGAGGATTGTGTCTTTTCAACCATGGAAGTCCCAAAATAATCTGATAAGTTGTGTCCCTCATCACAAAAAACCTGATCTCCTCTGAGTGCAAAGCGCTGACGTTCAGCTTGACTGATGTGGTGGTGTGGGATACGGCTCCTTGTCCAACTGGGGTCCCATCCACCGCTGACAGTCTCATTGGGTTCTCCAGGCATTCTAACGGGATCTGGAGTCTTCTGGCCAGCTGCTCATTAATGAAGTTCCCCTCGGCTCCGGAATCTATCAGGGCTGGAAAAACAAAGGAAGAGGACTGGCAGAACAGTATAACTGATATAATAAAAGATCTTGAATACATGTCAGAGCTAGGTCGGCTTACCCTTTTAGCGTGTGGAACCCCTTCCACACGCTTTCCCGAGTCAGAAGCAGGTGGCTCATATGGACGGTCCGGGTTGCCATGGTAACCATGGGAGAGCCCACCGTAGGACGAGCCTGAAGTAACTTGACGTTGAACTCGGGAAGGGTAAAGTTGACAATTTCTCAACACATGGCCTGCTCTGCCACAATAGAAACAAAGTCCAGCCTGAATTCTCCGCATTCTTTCCTCCTTTGATAAACGGGTAGCGTCCACTTGCATGGGTTCCTCCTCTCTGAGTGTGTCCCGTGGAGTAAATCCAGAAGCACGAGGTGTAGGAAAACGCAGAGTAGACAAAGCAGCTCTACGACCAGGTACCGCGTTCTGTTTTAGCTGATCAAGTCTGATGGCTAGTGATATAAGTTCGTCCAAGGGAAGTCCATCATCCTTGCATGCTAATTCGGCTAACACTTCACTTCTGAGCCCGTTACGAAACATAACCCGTAAAGCGGGTTCGTTCCAACCACTACCAGCAGCCAAAGTACGAAATTCTAAAGCATAATCTGAAACTGAACGATTTCCCTGGCGTAACTTTACTAATAACTCCCCCTGAGATTGTCCGTGATGAGGATGATCAAAAACCAGTTTAAACTCCTTAAGAAAATGCTCGTATGTGCTACCCTCGATGCTAGGCCAGATAGCAGTAGCCCAATCCAAAGCTTTGCCGGTAAGGCGCGATATAAAAAACGAAATGCGCGCTGCATCGACATTAACCGGCGAGTTAACAAAAAATAATGACATTTGCAAGAGAAAACCTCTGCACAAATCGGGGGAACCGTCATATTTATCGGGTTTGCTTACCGGAAAAGCGGCTGCCGAGGGAGCGCTAGCAGGAGAGCTAACCGGGGCCTGGTTAGCGGAGGCTAGGCTAGCTGGAGCAGCTACCCTTAGCTGGGCTAGCTGAGTAGCGATATCCTGAAGGCTAGTGGTGATTTGAGCTAGCTGAGAGTGCTGCTCTGACTGCTGGGTCGTGAGAGCAGTAACCGTGTTAGCAAGGCTCTCAAACAGCTGGCTATGCTGTTCGAGAACCCTCCCTTGATTACCGACTGCCTGCTGGAGGTTATTAAACTCGGCCATCACGCTAGGCGAGGTATTCAGAAACGCCAGGTAGAGAGGAGTGACGCGAGCCGAGTTAAAAATACAGGCAGGTTTATTATAAGAAAGGTTAACAGGTTCTGCTAACAGAAAACAAACAATAATCTCACCGATGACCAGAGACGTAGTCAAAGATACAGTCCAAGTTCTAAACCGGAAAACAGTCCAACCATATACCAAATCCAACAAGGGCAAAACAAAAGACATAAACCGAAAATCCAAACACAGAGTCGTAACGAGAAGGCAAAAACAGTAATCCAGAAAACGCTTAGTACGCAACATGAGTTGGCAATACCTCGCGGTGTTTCCTTACAAATGGATGCCTTAAATACAGAATCTAGATAAGAATGAACCGGAAGTAATTTAGTAAACAGGTGAATCAGAGCGTCGGAGCGTAACGTGATTGGGTGAATGTGAAGGGTTATTATTGATGTCATAATCTGGGGAATTCTGGGAAATAGAGTCCGGTAGTGTGGAAGGAGAGCCAGGCTGCGTAACAATGATATTAATGTACATCTTACAATTACAATTACATTTGGTCACATCTAAAACACATTTTAGGAAACATATTGGAATAAATGATCAAATTGATCCAAATTATTATATGAACTGCTGCCCATTTAAATAAACATTTTAAAACATTGTATTAATAGTATTTTAGACCATCTATTCTGATTTTATATAGTGTTAGAGATTTAAAGCAGCTGTTATATGAGCAATTCATAGACAACTGCCACACATTTTATTAATTTTGTATTATCTTTATTTCCTTTTACGATGTACATTTGGACCTAAGTCTTATAGCTGTTTATTTATACAATAATACTTATTTATCTTATATTATTGTTAAAAATAAGAAATGACTAAACACAATTCCACATTGCATCATAAATTTGGCACTGAGACTGTTCACTCTGTAACACAATCCCCACCTGACCCTCTATTTCTGCAACAATATATTATTGTAAAAAAAATCTAATTCATTATGCCATGCTATTATTAATGAACTCTGTGTGTTTGAATATTGGAGTAAAATAAATGATATTGGGCAGATATAATCTGCTTCTGATAGAAATAAGTATATATGGGCCAAAGACAAACATTTTTAATAAGATAATTTTAAAAGCACAACAATATAAGTATCTTTTGTAATTGTTCAAACATTAAGAATATTGTGTACACATACATTCTTATTAGAATTACTAAATTAATTGATCATCCATACAAATTGTCTTTGGCATCACAAAATGTCACGACCATGATTTATCTTAAAATTAATTTATTTCCTAAATATTTTTATACAAGTTTCCAGCAGTGTAATGTGTTCATAAATAAACTGTATTGTGTAAAGTTGTTGTAAATAATGATATTGGTATGATGATGATGATATTTTATATTCTATATATATCTATATATGTCTGTTGCTTCTTAACTTTAAATAACAGGCTTATGTTTCAGCCAGAGAAAGCAAATACTTGTTTTAATATAGTTACTTCTATTATAGATTATAGCATAATTTAATGAAGAATAATAATAATGTAAATTTTCCCTTTTTATTAGAAAATTTAGTTAATATTGCATCTTTTCATGATGTGCTTACTGTATATGTGTACATTGTCATAACAATGCTTAGAAGTTAAGCAATTCTTGCTGTGAGGAAGGAGCACTGCCTCCATCTAGTGTCATTAAGATGTTCTACATTTTATATAAATAAACTCTGGCGTGTTTGTGCTCTTGTAATAATGACACAAAACATTATGTACTATCAAAACAGATCTTTATATAAAATACATTTCAAATTTCAACGTATTGGATGACTTGCTGTAGATGATAAGTTCCTTCTTAAAATTAAATGCAGGGATCTTGGAGAACAAAACTAATATTGATCTAATTATTATACAAATATCTGTCTTTTTAACTAAGAGAGACTGGAGAGAAAAGAATACATGAATTAAAAGTAAAAGTAAACGTGTGAGTAATGCGGGGGGGGGAATGAAATTAAGAAAGAACTGTGTGAAGAAACATAAAATATGTTAGCTAGTGCTAACAAGCAATAAAACTTAAACTGAGGTCAAATTTGAGGATGATTTGCTCTTACTGGGGTAAATTAGCTTAAAGACAGATTGTAGTTAGAAGACTTGTGAGAATAGTGGCAAGTCATTTTGTCCAAATCTTTTAAATAAAACCTTTTCATTTACATTAAACAGTTAATAAATGCTCTTTCTCCTCAGAAACTTTGGGTATATTCATTCAGTAGCTAGCTTAGCTAACACTAGGAAGGTTACAATAGTTCATTTAGCCGGTTCCTTATGTTTGACCTAAAATCAGCGTTTAATTAGATTAGTTTTATTTCAAGTTGTTTAATCTCATCTATGTAACCACAAATTATTAGTGTTTTTCTCAGTTTATTAAACAGTTTAAGAGAAACGGGGCTAATTCACTGCTAACTCTGTTAGCTGCTAACAGGCTAATGTGACAGGAATCTGACAGGAGAGCATCTCCTGCTGAATCACAGTGTAACCCAGCTGAAGTTTAGCCACATAATGTGAGGCTTTCCCTTAATTAAGCACTTTAAGAAAACCACTGGAGCACTTAAGTATTATGTAAACAAATTTCCATTTTTATTTTTAAAATAATAAAAATAATAGGAACTCCAGAGGTTTTCTAGAAGGGCTGTTTTGGTGCCACATAATATATTATAACATTCTCTTAGAAGATCACAAACACGCAAGAGTTTATTTGTGTGTAAAAACATCTTAATGGCACTAGATGGAGGTAGTTCTCCTTTCTGACAGCAAGAAGCTCTAAACCACACCTCCTTTTACACACACATATATATATATATATATATATATATATATATATATATATATATATATATATATATATATATATATATATATATATACATATGTACATATGTACATATGTATATATATATATATATATATATATATATATATATATATTTACTTTTTTACTTGTGTGATAGAAAAGGAACACTTTTCTCATTCTTCATTAATGCCATATAATATGTAATAACTCTTCTATATATGAATTCGTTCTGAAAATGTAAAGTAGCATGCTTAAAAGCGACCAACTAACCAGCTCATATTTCTCATATTGGTAATACTATGACTACCTGCAAGCTAATTTTCAGCCATGAAACCAGTCGCCAGAAATCTCGAGAAGGGTATAGCTGCCGTGAGCCCCGCCCCTCAACACTCAGTGCGGTCTCACCCACACCACTCCACGAACACACTGTAAATAAACTGCGCATGACCAAAGCCACCACTGACTGACCCCGCCCACGTATTTACAGAGCAGGATGTAAATATAAATGTGTCTTCAGTGTGACACGAAAATAAATCACTGAATTTAACTAATACAGTCTCAGTCAGTCACTCACCTCATTCACCACATAGCCTGTGACTCACCTCCTCCACAGTGTCTGCCTCTTTGTAAAAACCTAAATATCTATTGAACCATTGAACAATTTGTCTATAATAGGTTTAAAAATAAAGAAAACTTAAAAAAATAAAAAAAACAACAAACAAACAAAAAAACACTAAAATTCACGTAAAAATGAAGTTATTGTAAAAAAAAAGTGACGTCCTATTTAAAAAGCAATAGAAGTTGTTCATTTGTTAGAGTTCATTTGTAACATTTCTAACATATTTAGAGTGTTTCTACTCTTTTTTTTCTCCCACAACCTTAATCCTTTACAGCTTCAAAAACATGTATTATGCAAATTAGATGATGACGTCATTTAGCGACTTCTAGCGACTTTTAGGACAGCCAATAGCTACTTTCCTTACTGAGGAGTTGGCAACACTACTTTATACTATTGGGCGGCTGGTTTCCTCTTCAGCAGTGTATGATAGGTGGCAGTATGGAACTAGTTTTCCATCCGAAAACCCGCAGAAACTGGATCTCCACGAGCTTTCAGCTAGTAAATCTGTAGGATTGAACAGTTCCAGTCTTCGCTGTGGATCAGCGGAGTCCGTTCTGAGAAAGAAATGATCATCAGTTAGATGGTAAGTCTTTCTCGTGCTCTCAAATAGTCCGTGTTCAGTTGATGGAATAGCTCGTTGTTTGGACAACATTGGATTTCCAAACAACTCCACCTCCTCCGATAGATCTCTCTCTCTCTCTCTCTCTCTCTCTCTCTCTCTCTCTCTCTCTCTCTCTCTCTCTCTTTCTTTCTTTCTTTCAGTCTTTCCCCGAGCTCCAACTTCTCCTTATTGCACTGCTCTCACTCTTTTTCTTCCAGCTCTTTACTCCTCTTTCTGCATCGCTGCATTTCCTCCGCATTAAACTGCACCGTTTTAGAGAAACTATAGCGAGCATAAGACTGCTGCTGTGTTTGTTCTGTTCTCTGAGTTCTAGCAGCTCTTCAGCTTTCTCTCCCATGTTTCGGGTGGATTCGAGGAACATCAGGTTGGAAATCCCAGACCGACACGAAGCCGCTATTTAACTGGCCTTATTGCTCAAACCCCTACCTTAATAAGTTGTGGCCATGCATTATTTTTGTTTATACTGGAAATCGCCTTAGTAGCTCCATAGAGTCCAGCACGAATTCTAAATAATAATCAAAAATTGAGTTACTGATATTTTTCTTTAATAAAATAAAATCTTTAAGAAAAGTGCTGCATTATTTAATGTATATTTTTAAAGCTGTTAGGTGGAGGATCTTCAAAGGTTAAAGGTTGCTGATCGGATCATAATCGGCCACAGTAACTTAAGCCAGGCGGACACTGCGATTTTAGCCCGATTTTAAGCCCGATCTGGTCGGATGCGACTGAATATCATGATCGGGCCGAATTTTAGCTTGATCGTGCGTCGTTTGTCGTGCAGTGTGAGAGGGGAAGCGATGTCCGATTAATTGCCCATACGAGCTGCGAATGAGCAGTCGGACGCGACCAGGGATTTCTGACATGCCAGAAATTTTGGTCGCTTGTCTCACAGTGTGAGCTGTTTTGCGGGCCGATTTCTTAACGTTACGACCTGTTTTCCCAAAAATCTGCACAGTAACTATAAATAATTATTAGTCATATTTATTTCTGTCAGTTATAAGGATTTATATGTATATTTATGTTCGGTACACAGACTTATATCTTAATATAGCAGACACAGGAATTCTGCTGTTTAAGAATTTCAACAGATGCTTATTCTCAGTCAATAGCTGGAGTTTTTGAAAAGAAAAATTAAAAGAGAAAATATCTTTGACAAACATAAATTTATTTTATTTCACTTTGCTATTATATCTGAAAAATAAAGCACATTGTCAGCCTCTGGTGCTGCCCGTCAATTATATAAACCTTAAAACATGCACAGAAATATAAAGCTATATTTTATAATTCGTTTCTTTTAGCCAGGGCAAATTTATTAAAATTATAAATATGTTAATTTATTAATTAAAATCTCGTCCAGTGCTCCAGAATATTAGCCACGCAAAGCCAGCTTAGCGCAGCGCGTGGCATTGCGCGCGGCATTGCCCGCATATTAACCTCTGTCTTCTAATATAAACGTTTTAATAAATAAGGTCGGAGAAGTGTAGTAAAATTAGTGCTATTAAACTTACTAAAGCTAATAAAGTAATAAAGTACTGATAATTAATCAAGATAAATCAGACAAAATGCGCTGCGCCTCTCTCTCGCTCTCTTTCGCAGCCCGGAGCTGAATTCAGTGCGAGGCTACAGAAACCCAGTTCAGTTGAATAAAAATAAGTAAGGGCCTAAGTACAAGCAAAGGACCTGTAAGTAAATATAGTCAAATATAAAGAATAGTTTGAGGTTTTGGTGAGCTTTTTTCATGATTTGAAACTGAAACTAACTGAAACTTTGATTATTCTGCAGAAAGCCTGGGTTATTTTAAACGAATTTTTAATGAGTTTATACTTTATATTTTTTATTTATTCATTTTAATTATTTTTCTTCTTTTATTAATCAAATCATTAAATATATATCTTCATAAGATATAATTTTTTTTACCTTTTATGTCAATTTTTATGATCTTTTTTTAAGGTCCTATTTTTCCTTTTTTACGTATATATTTTATTCGTCTATAATAAATGTCATTTTTTTCTTCCTATTTTTATATATATTTTTAATCCCTTTTAAACTGTTAATGCTCAGCGGCACTGTAAATGAGGGTCCCTATCCAGTCTGAATAACCGATTGCTTGTTTAATATTCAGTGTTGCAAAACCAGTTTTTACATAAACAATAAACAGAATAAAAAATAATATTATTTTATTTTATTTAAGCTGCTGGTGTTTCTTTCGCAGCCTGACGCGCAGTCATTTTTCTATGCGCTCTCCTTCTGTAAAACGGACAACCCGTAGAGTCCACGTCGCCTCAGCCACCTGCGAGTCCATGTACGGTACGTCTCTTCCGTGGACTTTCAGCGCACAACAGGGCACAAATAAGTAAAGCTAAGCGCTTTCTTTTGCAAGGCGTTGTGTTGAAGCGAGAGTTTGTACGCAAAGAAAGCTCCGCCTACGGGCTGCGTTTAGACGTGCAGTGTAAGCTCCCCCGTCGCAGCAGGACAGTCGGACCGTACAGTGTGTGCAGATGAATCGCAGGCGTTGTTCATACACGACAAACGATTCAAACGTGCAGTTTGAGCTCTCCAGAACGCATCCGATTAAAAAAATCGCACAGTGTCCGCCTGGCTTTAGGGTTAGGATCTTGTTATTGTCATGCAGTTAAAGGTGAGTGAGTGGAGGGGTTGTTGTCTACAGTTGTTATCTACTGGATTGATCAACTTCCTGTATTGTTACTAAAGTGGGTTTTTACACCCCTTTTATGGGTAGCGTTGGTGAGTAATTCTGATATATACAGCATTATTTAATGCATTTTGGGTTAGTATTGGTAAATTTATGACAATTTTTTTTTTTTTACTTTACTAAGTAAAGTTTTTATCAAAATAAGGTCAGTATCAAAATTGACCAGGATTTGCAAATGTGTTCTGTTTTATTTTTGTTTCACACAATGTCCCACAGCTGCATTCTGGTGTTGTAAAGGTATTAAACTACAGACTGGAGTAAACTATAGTCATAATTCACATATCCTATAAAACCACAGCATCTACAAACACTAACCAGCATAAACACACCCATCTGTTATTAAAAACTGTCATTAATGTAGTTCGGAAATACAGTTAGTTTCGCCGGATAGCCGTTAGCTATTGCAGCTTATCCTCTACGCTACCTATTAAAATAAGTCTCCTGCGCAACCGTTGCAAAAAAAAATGCCCTGAATTTAATATTTAACGTTTTTAATATTTAACTTTTTTTTTTTTTGTAATTTTTCAGTAAAAATTAAAACATTTCATTTGAAAGGAAACTATTGTGTATTTGCATATAAAGTGTGTCAAATAAATTACTTTTAAATGCATTTACATTAAATGCACTTGTGTATATTCTTCAAAGGGCTGTATGGCCTGTTTCAGCCTCATTATGTAACCTTAATCATAGTGCTATTAATAAACTAAAAGTATCGGTATTTGTGTCGTATATGCAATTTTATATCAGTTTTATATCTGTATCGGATCAGAGCTGAAAAAAGTGTATCGTCCCATCACTAGTCTGAATAATATATACTAAACATGGTTTTAAAGAATAAGACAATACAAAATTACACATGTAAGAAGAATTACACATTATCTGAGAATTTCTATTTACTTAATGAATTTACATTAGAAGTGCTACTCTAATTATACATTTACATTAGCATGGGTCAGTTTAGGTACACATATACCTCAGAAATGTTTTTGCAATAATACATTTCCTTAGCCATAAATCTTCCCCAAAATGGCTATGTATAATTATGCATTTGCTGTCTTATAGTTAATCAAGTAATGATATCAATGGTTTACCTCAGAAATGCTATTTTAAACATGTATTTATCCCAGCTTTTCTTACCATAGTGTCATACAGTATGTTGATTAGTGTAGAGAAACAGTTGGTAAAAACTGTTGCATTTACCTTGGCAGTGCTTTCTAATCCTAAATTTACCTGAACACCTGCTGTGTAAACTGATAGCAGATCCAAAAATTGATTCTAAAAGACTTTTGTTTTTTCTAAAGGCCTGTTTATTCATCCACAGGCACTGCAGATGGTTTGTGTTTGGCCCTGAGGTTCTGAGAGGATTTTGAGGGGTTCTAATACACAGGACGCTATTTGGCCATTGAAGGACCTCTTTCAGAATCACTCCAACTGCTTCAGACAGGTAATTTCAGGTTCACTTACTTCTCTCTATTAGGAACTTGGTCGATTGATCTGAGAAGTTCATATTTCATACACATCAGCAGTACGATCTAGAATGTCAGATTGGAATTTGTAATAAATACTCAGATTAGCATGTAGATTTCTATTCCTGTTTGCACTGAAGTTTTTTTTTTCTTTGCTTCTTCCAGAACTGAACGCTGTCCTGTTCCAGGTCCCCTGCTCCTAGTGTCGACTTTACAACCTGTTTAAAATTTAGCTACATAAATGAACTCAACCAGAACATTTCACAAAGAGTTTAAGCTAGAAGAAGGAACAAACATGGCATCGACAAAAATCTCCAGTACTCAGCAAACATCCTCTCCTACCCCTCCCAAACAAATGCAGAAAAGTACAGGCAAGAAAAAAACTCACCACTGCTCAGACTGTGGGAAGAGTTTTAGCCATCAGAGTACTCTACAACGACACCAGCGCATTCACACTGGAGAGAAACCGTATCAGTGCTCAGACTGTGAGAAGAGTTTTAGCAGTCAGAGAGATCTTCAACTACACCAACGCATTCACACTGGAGAGAAACCGTATTATTGCTCAGACTGTGGGAATAGTTTTAGTCGTCAGAGGGATCTTCAACTACACCAACGCATTCACACTGGAGAGAAACCTTATTACTGCTCAGACTGTGGGAATAGTTTTAGTCGTCAGAGTACTCTCCAACTACACCAGCGCATTCACACTGGAGAGAAACCATATCACTGCTCAGACTGTGGAAAGAGTTTTAGCCGTCAGAGTGATCTTCAAATACACCAGCGCATTCACACTGGAGAGAAACCGTATCACTGCTCAGACTGTGGGAAGAGTTTTAGCCGTCAGAGTACTCTCCAACGACATCAGCGCATTCACACTGGAGAGAAACCGTATTACTGCTCAGACTGTGGGAAGAATTTTAATTTGCAGAGTAGTCTCACAACACACCTGCGCATTCACACTGGAGAGAAACCGTATCACTGCTCAGACTGTGGGAAGAGTTTTAGTCATAAGATTTCTCTCAAAATACACCAGCGCATTCACACTGGAGAGAACCTGTATCACTGCTCAGACTGTGGGAAGAGTTTTATTTACCAGAGTTCTCTCCAACTACACCAGCGTATTCACACCAGCGCATTCACTGCTATAGCAATATACCATACAGCGGTGTAAAAAGTGTTTTCCCTTCCTGATTTTTTGCATGTTTGTCACACTTAAATGTTTCGGGACATCAAACCAATTTAAATATTAGTCAGACAACACAGGTAAACACCAAATGCTATTTTTAAATGAAGGTGTTTATTATTAAGGGAGAAAAAAAATCCAAACCTACATGGCCCTGTGTGAAAAAGTGATTACCCCTAAACCTAATAGCTGATCAGGCCACCCTAAGCAGCAACAACTGCAACCAAGCGTTTGTGATAACCTGCAGTGAGTCTTTTATAGCGCTGTGGAGGAATTCTGTCTCCACTCATCTTTACAGAATTGTTGTAATTCAGCAGCATTGGAAGCTTTTCCAGCATGAATGGCCTTTTTAAGGTTATGCCACAGCATCTTAATCGGATTCAGGTCAGGACTTTGACTTGGCCACTCCAAAGTCTTTGGTTTTCTTAAGCCATTCAGAGGTTGACTTGCTGGTGTGTTTTGGATCATTGTCCTGCTGCAGAACCCAAGTTCTGTTTCAGCCTGAGGTCACGAACAGATGGTCGGACATTCTCTATCTTTTAGTAGACAGCAGAATTCATCGTTCCATTTATCAAAGCCAGTCTTCAAGGCCCTGATGCAGCAAAACAGCCCCAGACCATCACATTACCACCGCCATGTTTTACTGTTGGTATAATGTACTTTTTTTTATCACAGTCGCAGATGCAGAGACTTCAGACTTGACTCGGACTTGTGCCCAAAAGACTTCTGTGTGGAGTTTTTTTTCAGTGGACAGTAAATAAATACAGCTCTACAACTATACACTACTCTAAGTTATATTCAAGTTTCATTTTTATAGTGTTTGTCCATGAAAATGTATAATATTTCCAAATCTAACATATATATCGTTGTTGTGAATTCAATTGAATTTAGCTTTTAAAGGATTTGCAAATCATTATGTTCTGTTTTTTTTTTCTCACACAATGTGCCCATTAGAATTGGGGTTGTACTAATATGTACATTCTTTTGCCCTCTTTTTATTTTAGCCACTTTGTTTAACATATAAAATCTGTATTTTTTTTTTTTTTTTTTTTTTTTTAATGGTTAGTTTTGGCCCAGTAACGTGCAACCTGTTTACCTCCACTAAATTATTACTGTCAAAGTTTTTGAATCAAGAATTTAAAAATGTATTCTGTGTTGTTTTCTCTTGGAACAGAAAGAATCATTTCCTGTCATTTGTAATCTGTAACTAATTTCTGTGAATTAAAGTAATGAGTAAATAAGAGTTAAAAAGAACCTTATTAAGTGAATAGGAATTGGATATGATTTACTTTTCTAAAAGTATTGATTCAAGCTGTTACTAAATATGCTTTTAAGTGCCCCGTGCTGGAGTCAGTGAGACTGCATCACCTGTGAGGACACTAGAGCATGTTGGTAAAGACTTGTATTTATAATATAATTGTTAAGAGAGAACATATGATACGTAACTCCTGTGTTGATCCTTAGCTGCATTCTTTAAACCATCACTGATCATCAGTAAATTTTACATTTCATTTGTAAATCAAGGGAGGAGAGTGTGAAGAGACACAGTCCAAACTGATTGAGGACTAGTGTGAAGTTTCCACAATCAGTCACAATAATTTAAAGACGTGTCATGAAAGCCGTTAACAAGCATATGTGACAGGTTATGATTTTGAAACAAGGATTTTTGCTACAACAGCAAATATTACCAATAATAATGATTTATTAAACTTATTTAAGGTAGTTTTGTTTTCTTTTTAGTGAAATGGGCGGGAGAAGGTTTTTTTTTTAAGGGAGAAGCCTCAGCTCCTCAGGTAACCTAGGTATGGACTTTATCTCTCAGATTATCCCAGAAACACAGGTAGATGAGTGTTTGTTAGTCTGAGTGTATCTAAATGATAAATTCTGTAAATTTCCCGCTCCTCACCTTTAAACTGCAGTTTAACCCGTGAAGCAGCTCCTCAGCCCAGTTCCAGAACTTTCCCTCAGAGAGAGAAAACTCTTCAGCTTTGCTGCTGAAACTGTTTAAACTAGCTAATATCCGCCACAGTAGTGAAATACAGCTCCACATTCTGCTGAGATCTCAGTAAATCAGTTAGTAAACACTGTTAATGAACATAAAACACAAGCAGGACATGAGAATACGGAGTTTTATTCAGTTAGCTAAAAAGCTAACTCTCTAAATTTCACCCAGCAACAGCCGCGTCACTCGCGCGGTAAGACCAACCAATCAGAGCTAGGGTCAGACTCATCGCGTGATTTCATTGGTCTGAAAGTCTGTCGCTCAGAGTTCTCCCCCGCAGATTTGCAGGGTTTTTTTCTGGTTGTTAAATTTTTTACTATTGTTTTACCATTAAAATAGTGTATAAGTGTAATAATGTTGTGTTGTTAATAATAATAATAGTAATTCATATTTAAATAATTAAACATACACAATAATGAATAAATAAAAAAAATGTATGAATCATTTCGTATAATAATAATAATAATAATTATTATTATTATTATTATTATACGAAATGATTCATACATTTTTTTATTAATAAAATAGCATATTAGTTATACTGTAGTAGTAGTGATAATAATAAGAATAATCATATTAACAACAATAAATTAAATTTAAATAATTAAACATTTAAATAATTAAACTCACACAATAGTAAATATTAAGAATGGAATTTAATAAACACAGATAGGCAATACTGATTAAATATAATGCTACATAATTAAATTGAATTTTATTTATATAGCGCTTTTTACAACAAACGTTACCACAAAACAGGAGAGAAAAAAAAATTATAGAGAAAAAAAAAATTAAAAAAAAAAATTATAGAGAAAAACAGGCCCACGCCTTTTATGAGCAGCACCACAGAGATGCCAGTTATTGGGGCGACACAGTGGCAAGGAAAAAAATTAATGTGCACAACTTTAAATGCAGTTTTAACTATGCTACATATGTGTGCATCAAACAAGAAAACTGGGTCAAATATGACCCCTAGGTTTCTCACAGATTTACCAGGTATACTTAAGTGACTGTCTTTTTATGTTTTTATCAATATTAGGACCTAATAAAGGGAACTCTGTTTTATTAGAATTAAGTAAGAGAAAGTTGTTTATCCTCCAATTTTTCTGATCCTTGTGGGACACCATATTTTACTCTAGACTAATAAGAACATTCATTATCTAAATAAACACACTCTCAGATATGATCTGAACCAGGTGAGGGCAGATCCTTTAATTCCTATAAGATTTTCTAACCTATCAAGCAGAATACGTGACCTATAGTGTCAAAGGCAGCACTAACATCTAGCAGGACAAGGATAAGCCTCTGTATTTGTAAAGAAATGGTTAAGCGGGACAATAAGGAATATAGCGGCCCACTTGGATTAATCACAAGACAATGCTCGGAGCTTCTACTGGTGTAACTTTATTTCTCTCCTCTTCTCACCACAGACGTTTTGACACCGTGAAAACTACATAATAGATACAAAACACAAATGCCATAGTACCATATTTCACAGATAATGAATAGAACAGTATTTAAACTTTTAAATTAGTAAGTCTTAGCAAACTTCCACATGAATTTAACCTTTTAAGTTATTATGAGTTACAGTTCCTACTGAAAACAAAATAATAATAACCATTTCTCTTTGTCTTAAATGAAATAAATTACTCATTTGAATTAATGCACAATTTGTCTCTTCATACCTCCTTCTGCTTCCAAGGGCGCTAAGTTTGAGCTTTGTCTGCCAACAGCCTATCTTCCACACACCTCTCAGTGACAGTCTATGCGTGACATACAAATGACACAAAAAACGGAGCAAACTACAATAAAATATCTTAATAAATAATTAATTTGTTCTCATGTTTTTACCGTTTCTGGAGCAACGTGCACAGCATTATGGTGAGAACTCGAACAGAAGGTTTAGCGTCAGTAATAACAGGAGGTAGTAGAATAAGACCGGAGCTCTTCAAAATAAAAGCCCAAAATGTAGAGTGGTAGAACTGCATCATTTACCAAAGAAAAATAAATAAATAAATAAAATATTCAGCTGTCATTTACAAGGAAATTGAAAACAATTCTCATTAAAATCTAGCTGAAGATTATGTACTACCAGGCTCTGTTGGAAGTAATAATTGCAGGCAGATTGTGCATAAAATGTATTAAATATTTTCCTTTTTTTAACAAGAACACACATGCGCTCGTATTATATAGAAAGGATTCAGGTATAACAGTGGGATTTATGTATTTATTAAAAACAGGGTGGATGATATATCAGAAAATTACTGCTAACCGCTAGTGGGAGCCCGCGAAAGAGTCTTAAATGAATGGGAGTGAATGGAGATAAAAACCTAAAACACAAATTAAAAATAGATACTATTCACTTGGCCAGAATATTCTTTTAATTCTCAAAAGTAGAAATCCTCTTAGAGTTTTTCTTCATTAAACGTGTTTTTAACAGGAAATGAAAGCTGTGCATTACTGCTACTGTGAGCTGACTGGTTCTGAGCTGACTGGTTCTGAAGAAGGTTCTGTGGGTTCTGTGTTCCACACAAATCCATATTTCTGTGGAGTTAATCATGCTGCCATTACATCGTTACTGTCAAAGTTTTTTAAATAAAACATATATAGTGCGTTTTACACGTTGTTGGTGAGTCACGCTGGTATGTACAGCTTTATTTATTGGATATATTTGTTTTTTTAAACCGTTTCGGGACTTGGTCAAGCCAACCTCCACTTCCAAACGCTCGGTCAAACTAACCGTCGATTAATTTAATAACACATCATTGCAGAATGACTTGATATTAAGGGGTGGTCTTTTATTTTGAAATGTGTTCCTTCACACGCTAAAAGCCTTTTTCACGCAAGGAGGAGGGGTCAAGTTCCGGGCGAGGTGATGGATAAACCTATTTCCGGTTTGGAGCACCGCTACGAAAATGCATGGGTTTTATTATTCCTCATGTTTTTCCGCACTAGGCAGGACGACGTTACCAGAACCGTCGAGGAACTATCGAGAGAAACTCCATAAGGAATGTAAGTCCTTTTTCGAGCAGTTTATTTTTGATTATGAAGGTAAATGGCTCCAGTTCTGTTGTTTAGGTTAACCAAGCTCTTAGCTCCGTGCTCTTGTGTGTGTCTTATGATTTTGTGTGCTTGTTGTCCAATGCATTAGATAAGAACACCTCTTTAAACAAAAGCGAGGAACCACTCATTCGGATAGAACGGGTCAGCTGGCTCGTGGTTACAGCACTGCAGTTCACTAAACCATTTACTGTTTATTATTTAATTTTATTTCTTATTACAACCTAGTGCTCTGTTGAGTTTTATATATTCCACCAATGTACACACCTTTTTATCAGCCGTTTCCTAGTACCACACCTGGATGAATTGAAAGTCGTATGAAGTACGGGGTTAAGCTAAATAAGGGAAAATAAAGTGGATGTGGACTCCAGCTGTTGCTTCTGAATGTTCTGGGGTATGCTTTAGTAGCACTATTTTGCTAGAATACATCCTACTTATTAAAGAAATCTAAGTATCCTTTTTTAATAAGACCCTTAATCTATGGTACTAAACTACACCCTATGATTTTCTTCTGCAGTTGCAGTTCTTTCTGTTTGTTCACTCCATCAGTAAACATACTAATTATTATTATTATTGAACTTCAACAAAGAGGAGAGGTTTACATAAGGGTAAGGATAGGGTTTCTAGTGTTTGGGACTCACAAACCCAGAAGCAAACGTTAGTAATGACTGTAATGATTACACTTGCCCGAGAGCCCATATAGGATATTTTAAAAATAACATATATTTATTATGTACTGTAAGGCACACCTAAAATTCGTAACTTTTTCCAAAAATTGCCAGTCCGCCTTATAATCCAGTGCATGTTATGTAGGAATTTTACCAGTCAGGTTGTAAGGAGCAATAAAGCTACTCTGTATAAAGAAGTACTAAGTATAAATAATTTAGTGCTGCTAACTGGGACTGGCTAGTGCTGCTAACCGGGGCTGGGAATCGTTGCTGACTGGGGCTAGTGCTTACCCTTGGAGAAAAAAATGGAATTTTAAGCTTACTGTAAATAAATGCAGTCAGCTTGTTTATTCACCCAAATAAATGGTTTTCAGGGGAGAAATGTGTAGATTAATATCCAGCACTCAATCGACTTTGACAGAAATGTTTTTTTTATTATAAGAATTACAGTTTTATTTTCTTAGGTGCTGTCTCGTTAAAAGGAAAATATGGTGACACACTTGCTCACTTCGATCTAGATATCCTTACTTGTGTCGCTAAATGCGCCTTATGTTTGAAAAAAGACCAGAAAATCCCTTGATAGTGCACCTTATCTGGTGCGCCTTATAGTCCGAAAAGTATGGTACTTATTCATTTACCTCAAATGTGCTGATACCATAAGTATAATTAAACAGGGAAATTTTATGATTTTAATTGGTTGTTAGAAGTCTGAATGATATATACTAAACATGGTTTTAAACAGAAAGACAATACAAAATTACGTATTTAAAAAGATATATTAACCATACGTACAACATGCATTTATCTGAACAATTCTATTTACTTTTATGAATTTACCGCAGCAGTGCTATTTCAGTTTTACCTTGGAGATGCTACTGTTATAAATTTACCATAGCATACCTCAGAAATGCTTTTGCAATTATACACTTCCTTAGCCATAAATCTTCCCCAAAATGGCTTTATGTATTTATGCATTTGCTGTCCTATATTTAATCAAGTAATTATATCAATGGTTTACCTCAGAAATGCTATTTTAAACATATATTTATCTCAGCAGTGCTTTTCTTACCATCGTGTCATACAGTTTGTTGATTAGTGTAGAGAAACAGTTGGTAAAAACTGTTAAATTTACCTTGGCAGTGCTTTTCTTATCCTAAATTTACCTGAAAACCTGCTGTGTAAACTGATAGCAGGTCAAAGAATTTATGCTAAAAGTATTTTGTTTTTTTCTAAAGGCCTGTTCATTCATCCACAGGCACTGCAGAGGGTTTGTGTTTGGTCTTGAGGTTCTGAGAGGATTTTGAGGGGTTCTACTACACAGGACGCTATTTGGCCATTAAAGGACCTGTTCCACAATCACTCCCACTGCTTCAGACAGGTAATTTCAGGTTCACTTACTTCTCTCTATTAGAAACTTGGTCGATTGATCTGAGAAGTTCATATTTCATACCCAACAGCAGTATGATCTAGAATGCCAGATTGGAATTCGTAATGAATACTGAGATGTGCATGTAGATTTCTATTCCTGTTTGCACTGATGTTTTTGTTTTTTCTTTGCTTCTTCCAGAACTGAAAGCTGTCCAGTTCCAGGTCTCGTGCTTCTAGTGTCGACTTTCCAACCTGTTTAAAATTTAGCTACAGAAATGAACTCAACCAGAGCATTTCACAAAGAGTTTAAGCTAGAAGAAGGAACGAACATGGCATCGACAAAAATCTCCAGTACTCAGCAAACATCTTCACCTACCCCTCCCAAACAAATGCAGAAAAGTACAGGCAAGAAGAAAACTCACCACTGCTCAGACTGTGGGAAGAGTTTTAGCCATAAGAGAGATCTTCAACTACACCAGCGCATTCACACTGGAGAGAAACCGTATCACTGCTCAGACTGTGGGAAGAGTTTTACTCAACAGAGTACTCTACAACGACACCAGCGCATTCACACTGGAGAGAAACCGTATAACTGCTCACACTGTGAGAAGAGTTTTAGCAGTAAGAGAGATTTTCAACTACACCAGCGCATTCACACTGGAGAGAAACCATATAACTGCTCACACTGTGAAAAGAGTTTTAGCAGTAAGAGAGATTTTCAACTACACCAACGCATTCACACTGGAGAGAAACCGTATTATTGCTCAGACTGTGGGAATAGTTTTAGTCGTCAGAGTACTCTCCAACTACACCAACGCATTCACACTGGAGAGAAACCGTATCACTGCTCCGACTGTAGAAAGAGTTTTAGCCGTCAGAGTACTCTCCAACGACATCAGAGCATTCACACTGGAGAGAAACCATATCACTGCTCAGACTGTGGAAAGAGTTTTAGCCGCCAGAGTACTCTCCAACGACATCAGCGCATTCACACTGGAGAGAAACCATATCACTGCTCAGACTGTGGGAAGAGTTTTATTTACCAGAGTTCTCTCCAACTACACCAGCGCATTCACACCAGCGCATTCACTGCTATAGCAATATACCATACAGCGGTGTAAAAAGTGTTTTCCCTTCCTGATTTTTTTGCATGTTTGTCACACTTAAATGTTTCGGGACATCAAACCAATTTAAATACTAGTCAGACAACACAGGTAAACACCAAATGCTATTTTTAAATGAAGGTGTCTATTATTAAGGGAGAAAAAAAAATCCAAACCTACATGGCCCTGTGTGAAAAAGTGATTACCCCTAAACCTAATAGCTGGTCAGGCCACCCTAAGCAGCAAAAACTGTAACCAAGCGTTTGTGATAACCTGCAGTGAGTCTTTTATAGCGCTGTGGAGGAATTCTGTCTCCACTCATCTTTACAGAATTGTTGTAATTCAGCAGCATTGGAAGCTTTTCCAGCATGAATGGCCTTTTTAAGGTTATGCCACAGCATCTTAATCGGATTCAGGTCAGGACTTTGACTAGGCCACTCCAAAGTATTTGGTTTTCTTAAGCCATTCAGAGGTTGACTTGCTGGTGTGTTGTGGATCATTGTCCTGCTGCAGAACCCAAGTTCTGTTTCAGCTTGAGGTCAGGAACAGATGGTCGGACATTCTCTATCTTTTGGTACTCGCTGGTATAATGTACTTTTTATCACAGTCGCAGATGCTGAGACTTCAGACTTGACTCGGACTTGTGCCCAAAAGACTTCTGATTTGGGCGCGTGCTTTGAGACGTGAACAATCATTGTTTTCTATTTTTGGCTTATGAATACCGAGGAAAGTTTGAAATGTGGGACTAGCTTCCATGGAGCGATTTTATGTGGTACGCAGCTCTCTGTTGTGTATTTACTTTTTAATTATTCCACTAGAACAGTCACGCTGCAGCTGCTCCTTCTGTTCCCTGTTTAGTCTTCTAGACACAGTTTATTTACTTTGGGATATTTGCGTTTTTTTTGTAATGCTACTTTATTGTTTTTGTACTGCTTTTGTACTGTCTTGAATATTTCGATTTTTTATTTTGTAATTCATTAGATTATATTTCTTTCTTAATTTAGTTGGTTATTTACAAATTTCATATCTATTTTTCTGTTATTATTAAATAATATAATCTTATTAGCTTCTAGCTGGTTGCTAGATCCTTTGTCATTTAACATCCAGAACTTCTCACTGATCTTTTTAATGAATGTTGGTTTACTCATTTAAAATCTGTACCTAAGTATTTTAAGCCTTTGAATGATTTGTCCTGTAGGAAAATGCAGGCGATTTATACGCTGGAACTTTAGTCTGACTGACAAGCTGCAAGACTGTAAGTCAAATGCAGCCTGTAGGCCAGGGATGAGCCATTAATTTTCCCAAGGGGCCACATATGAAATTGGAACGGTTTTAGAGGGTCAGACTAAGGTTGCGTGCAGTTCTTATTCAGTTGTTCACTAACGTGTGTTTCAGAACTTTCGAATCGGACAGTTCTTTGCACCTGACACTGGCTGACACTACACCCTCTTACTAGGTCTGCCTAACAACAGAGCGATCTATATTGTGATTGGCTCAACGAGAGTACATTAAAATATGCAGCCGATTGATTGGCAAGCGTGAATGTGTGAATTGGTGTGGCGTGTGTACTCGCTGAGGTGCGTGTGTCACACGCTCAAAGCGTGAGACTTGAGAACACTGCAGGTTCCTCCTGCATCAGGAGGAACTCAGGGCCCACTGCACCAGCATACAGTGTCACAAGGGGTCCGAGGATCTCATCCCGGGACCTAAATGCAGTCGGGGTACCTCTGGCGAGCACATGGATGTCTGTGTGGCCCTCTAAAGAAATGCCACCCCACACCATCGCTGACCCATTGCCAAATCAGTCATGCTGGCCCACGATGCAGCAGCAGATCGTTCTCCACAGCGTCTCCGGCCTCTTTTCTAGCTACTTTCATCTGTGAAGAGCACAGGCTGCCAGTGGTGAATCTGCCAATCCTGCTGTAAAAAAAATAAAATAAAATGCCTCGGACCCTAACAGACTTTAGAATTGTCACTAGGTATTTAATGGATTCACTAAAAAGAAATATTTTCTGAAAATGTACGTGATCCAACTTTACTTTGGTCTTTTCTTATGTTAATGCATGAGACAAAACTATAGAAATGAAACTTGGATATAACGTAGAATAGTAGTGTAGACTTTATAGATTTGTTACCTTAAAATGACTCAAATTTATGTCTTTTAGTGGTGGCACTCTAGATACCTAAAGCCCCTCCACCTTCCACTTGTGGATGCTCCACAGGTGATCAATTGGTTTAAATCAGGAGACATACTTGGGCAGTCCATCACATTTATATTTATCTCCCTCAGCAAGGCAGTTGGAGGTGTTTGGGGTTGTTGTCATGCGGCCCATTTTCTAAAGGGAGGGGATCATGCTCTGCTAATGTCACAGTACATGTTGGGATTGTTTGAATGCAGTGTGCAGTTTATGGTCTGAGCACTGACAAGCTAATCAACCATCTTTTCAACCTCTGCAGCAATGCTGGCAGCACACATGTGCCCTGTCCTGGAAAACGGAGCTATTACCTTGGTCACCATGCTGGAGCTCAGTTTCAGTTTCTCACATCCTCAAGAAGTTCGTTGCCATGAGGTGCCATGTTGAATGTGTATTATATGTTCCAGTGACCAGTATGAGAGTATTGTATCTTAAACTCCAAACCTGAAACCTTGTAACTCCATTGAGTAACAATTGAGCACAATTTGGACTTGTTTACCGTGAGACGTAATCACTTGTGTTGCAGCTATTTAGACATTATTGGCTGTGTGTGGAGTTTTTTTTCAGTGGACAGTAAATGAATACTGCTCTACAACTATACACTACTCTAAGTTATATTCAAGTTTCATTTTTATAGTGTTTGTCCATGAAAATGTATAATATTTCCAAATCTAACATTTCCAAGTCTAACATATATATCGTTGTTGTGAATTCAATTGAATTTAGGTTTTAAAGGATTTGCAAATCATCATGTTCTGTTTTTTTTTTTTCTCACACAATGTGCCCATTAGAATTGGGGTTGTACTAACATGTACATTCTTTTGCCCTCTTTTTATTTTAGCCACTTTGTTTAACATATAAAATCTGTATTTTTTTTATTTTTTTTTTAATGGTTAGTTTTGGCCCAGTAACGTGCAACCTGTTTACCTCCACTACATTATTACTGTCAAAGTTTTTGAATCAAGAATTTAAAAATGTATTCTGTGTTGTTTTCACTTGGAACAGAAAGAATCATTTCCTGTCATTTGTAATCTGTAACTAATTTCTGTGAATTAAAGTAATGAGTAAATAAGAGTTAAAAAGAACCTTATTAAGTGAATAGGAATTGGATATGATTTACTTTTCTAAAAGTATTGATTCAAGCTGGCCGCATTACTAAATATGCTTTTAAGTGCACTGTGCTGGAGTCAGTGAGACTGCATCACCTGTGAGGACACTAGAGCATGTTGGTAAAGACTTGTATTTATAATATAATTGTAAAGAGAGAACATATGATGCGTAACTCCTGTGTTGATCGTTAGCTGCATTCTTCAAACCATCACTGATCATCAGTAAATTTTACATTTCATTTGTAACTCAAGGGAGGAGAGTGTGAAGGAAGAGTGAAGAGACACTCTGTTCTCTGTTCCCATTCATTCAATGAAAATGAAGCCAAAATCTTCTGCCATGTTGGTGATCCTGCGCAGTAGAGACCAGAGGAGGGAGAAAGACTGTGGATAGCAGCCTACTCATTTGAATAACCCCGCCCCTGAGGGCTGCCTCGCGGTCCCCGACTGCATAGCGGGGCGGAGCGGAGCTGACGGTCTGTTATTGGTCCCGCCCATAAGCAGCCCTTTTACAATAACCACACCTTTTTGAATAGAGCTGAATAACGTTTTAAAAAACGAATTATGTGGGAATATAAAAATTTGACAATATAAGCAGAGGTTACACTAGCTGTTGCGTTTAAATAATGGAGGTAGAATTGCAGTATATTAGAAAAAAGCGTGATTGAAAGTTGTTCTGTTTTGCCATTGAAACCTATGGGGATGGGTGGAGTTACACAGCTTTCTGCAGCCGAACAGCAGGGGGCGCCCGACCTGTGGTGGCTTCACTTTTAAGAGACGATGCTCTGTCCAGCTATATACAGTCTATGAGACACACAGTCCAAACTGATTGAGGACTAGTGTGAAGTTTCCACAATCAGACACAATAATGTAAAGACGTGTCATGAAAGCCGTTAACAAGCATATATGACAGGTTATGATTTTGAAACAAGGATCTTTGCTACAACAGCAAATATTACCAATAATAATGATTTATTAAACTTATTTAAGGTCGTTTTGTTTTCTTTTTAGTGAAATGGTCAGGAGAAGGTTTTTAAGGGAGAAGCCTCAGCTCCTCAGGTAACCTAGGTATGAACTCAGATTATCCCAGAAACACAGGTAGATGTGTGTTTGTTAGTCTGAGTGTAACTAAATGATAAATTCTGTAAATTTCCCGCTCCTCACCTTTAAACTGCAGTTTAACCCGTGAAGCAGCTCCTCAGCCCAGTTCCAGAACTTTCCCTCAGAGAGAGAAAACTCTTCAGCTTTGCTGCTGAAACTGTTTAAACTAGCTAATATCCGCCACAGTAGTGAAATACAGCTCCACATTCTGCTGAGATCTCAGTAAATCAGTTAGTAAACACTGTTAATGAACATAAAACACAAGCAGGACATGAGAATACGGAGTTTTATTCAGTTAGATAAAAAGCTAACTCTCTAAATTTCACCCAGCAACAGCCGCGTCACTCGCGCGGTAAGACCAACCAATCAGAGCTAGGGTCAGACTCATCGCGTGATTTCATTGGTCCGAAAGTATGTCTCTCAGAGTTCTCCCCCGCAGATTTGCAGGGTTTTTTTCTGGTTGTTAATTTTTTTTACTATTGTTTTACCATTAAAATAGTGTATAAGTGTAATAATGTTGTGTTGTTAATAATAATAATATTAATTCATATTTAAATAATTAAACATACACAATAATGAATAAATAAAAAAAATGTATGAATCGTTTCATTATAATAATAATAATAATAATAATAATAATAATAATAATTATTATTATTATACGTGTTTTATTAATAAAATAGCATATTAGTTATTCTGTAGTAGTAGTGATAATAAGAATAATAATATTAATAACAATAAATTCAATTTAAATAATTAAACATTTAAATAATTAAACTCACACAATAGTACATATTAAGAATGGAATTTAATAAACACAGATAGGCAATACTGATTAAATATAATGCTACATAATTAAATTGAATTTTATTTATATAGCACTTTTTACAACAAACGTTGCCACTAAACAGCTTTACAGAGAAAAACAGGCCCACGCCTTTTATGAGCAGCACCACAGAGATGCCAGTTATTGGGGTGACACAGTGGCAAGGAAAAAAATTAATGTGCACAACTTTAAATGCAGTTTTAACTATGCTACATATGTGTGCATCAAACAAGAAAACTGGGTCAAATATGACCCCTAGGTTTCTCACAGATTTACCAGGTATACTTAAGTGACTGTTTTTATCAATATTAGGACCTAATATAGGGAACTCTGTTTTATTAGAATTAAGTAAGAGAAAGTTGTTTATACTCCCATTTTTCTGATCCTTGTGGGACACCATATTTTACTCTAGACTAATAAGAACATTCATTATCTAAATAAACACACTCTCAGATATGATCTGAACCAGGTGAGGGCAGATCCTTTAATTCCTATAAGATTTTCTAACCTATCAAGCAGAATACGTGACCTATAGTGTCAAAGGCAGCACTAACATCTAGCAGGACAAGGATAAGCCTCTGTATTTGTAATGAAATTGTTAAGCGGGACAATAAGGAAATTGAAAACAATTCTCATTGAAAACTAGCTGAAGATTATGTACTACCAGGCTCTGTTGGAAGTAATAATTGCAGGCAGATTGTGCATAAAATGTATTAAATATTTTTCTTTTTTTTTTAAGAAGAACACACAAGCGCTCGTATTATATAGAAAGGATTCAGGTATAACAGTTGGATTTATGTATTTATTAAAAACAGGGTGGATGATATATCAGAAAATTACTGCTAACCGCTAGAGGGAGCCCGCGAAAGAGTCTTAAATGAATAAAAACCTAAAACACAAATTAAAAATAGATACTATTCACTTGGCCAGAATATTCTTTTAATTCTCAAAAGTAGAAATCCTCCTCGTTTTTCTTCATTAAACGTGTTTTTAACAGGAAATGAAAGCTCTGCATTACTGCTACTGTGAGCTGACTGGTTGGTGAACTGATGCTTGAGTTACAGCCAGATCACGTTTTAAAGCTTAATGATAACTGGAGTTTAAATGTTTTATAAAAACCGGAGTTTTATCTGCGGTGCTGAATCATTTGATAGTGTTCTGTTGAGGAAATGAGTAAAAGTTTCAGTAGAAAAATAATAAAATATTTATAAACTCTGATTTTGCTCAGTTGCTCCATATAAACCAATTCATTTAGGGTAATTTTGGACTCACTCGAGAGCGCCCTCTAGAGGTGAAACAAGCCCAAAACACATTCTGAATTGAATATTGTCCTCTTTACTAGAGAGGCTCTGGTTTCCTCTTCAGCAGTGTATGATAGGTGGCAGTATGGAACTAGTTTTCCATCCGAAAACCCGCAGAAACTGGAGATCCACGAGCTTTCAGCTAGTAAATCTGTAGGATTGAACAGTTCCAGTCTTCGCTGTGGATCAGCGGAATCCGTTCTGAGAAAGAAATGATCATCAGTTAGATGGTAAGTCTTTCTCAAAGTCAGCTCTTTACTCTTTAGTCTTTACTTTAACTGCATCGCTGCATTTCCTCCGCATTAAACTGCACCGTTTTAGAGAAACTATAGCGAGCATAAGACTGCTGCTGTGTTTGTCCTGTTCTCTGAGCTCTAGCAGCCCTTCAGCTTTCTCTCCCATGTTTCGGGTGGATTCGAGGAACATCAGGGTGGAAATCTCTGACTGTTCCTCACAGGGTTCGCTTTTCTTCTCTACCGGGACTTTGCTCGGAGTTTTCGGAGAAGAGTCGGTTCCTCCAGGTCCTGTTTGCTGCTGGAGATTTCCAGAGCATAGTCGTGCTCAGCTATCAGCTGACCTCCCTTCAGCTCGCAACTTCAGTTACGATTTTCTGCTCCATTTACAAATTTTCCCTGTGTTTTCAGGTAAAAACAGTTACAATTGGAACAGAAGATTCAGAGACTCTGATTAGTACTCTAAAAGGAGTCACAGATTTTTCCTTAGTAAAATACATGAAAAGTTCTGCTATATACAGCAGTATTTAATGTATATATTTAAAGCTGTTAGGTGGAGGATTTTCATGTGTGGGTTAAAGGTTAAAGGTTGCTTATCGGATCATATTGCCAACAGTAAGTGAGTGGGGGAGTAGAGTATGGGGGAAGGGAATGGACCCTATGTGTAAACCCCAGTTGTTATCTGCAGGATTGATCAACTTCCTGTATTGTTACTAAAGTGGGATTTACACTCCGTTTCGGTGGGTAGGTAATGCTGGTATATACAGAAGAGTTGGAGAAGAGTCAGTTCCAATGTGTAATTTCTTGTTCACTTTCTACTCCCTACTCCTTACCTGGACACATTTATGATCAAATTGAACTAAAACATGGGGGGGAGTATTTGTGAGAAATAATGTCATTTGCATGTAGATTTCCCGATTTTCTGTTTGCCATCTAAGAGATTTTCATTTCACACTACAAACTAGTGCTAAGCTTGAGATTTGTTTTTTCTTTGCTTCTTCCAGAAATGAATGCCGTCCTGTTCCAGATCTTCTTCTCCTAGTGTCGTCTTTCCAACCTGTTTCAAATTTAGCTACGGAAAAACACTCTAAAAGAACAGTTCACAAAGAGGCTAAACTACTAGAGGAGGGACATGGAATCCACAAAAGGCTCCAATACTCAGCCAATACCCTCTCCTACCTCTCCCAAACAAATACAGAAAAGTACAGGCAAGAAGAAAACCCACCACTGCTCAGACTGTGGAAAGAGTTTTAATCAACAGGATGCTCTCCAACTACACCAGCGCATTCACACTGGAGAGAAGCCGTATCACTGCTCAGACTGTGGGAAGAGTTTTAATCAACAGGGTGCTCTCCAGCTACACCAGCGCATTCACACTGGAGAGAAACCGTATCACTGCTCAGATTGTGGGAAGAATTTTAGTCAACAGAGTACTCTCCAACAACACCAGCGCATTCACACTGGAGAGAAACCGTATTACTGCTCAGACTGTGGGAAGAGTTTTAGTCGTCAGAGTTCTCTCCTACGACACCAGCGCATTCACACTGGAGAGAAACCGTATTACTGCTCAGACTGTGGGAAGAGTTTTAGTCGTCAGAGTCATCTCCAAACTCACCAGCACATTCACACTGGAGAGAAACCGTATAACTGCTCAGACTGTGGAAAGAGTTTTAGTCATCAGAATACTCTCAATATACACCAGCGCATTCACACTGGAGAGAAACCGTATCACTGCTCAGATTGTGGGAAGAATTTTAGTCAACAGAGTACTCTCCAACAACACCAGCGCATTCACACTGGAGAGAAACCGTATCACTGCTCAGACTGTGGGAAGAGTTTTAGGTGTCAGAACGAGTTCAAACGTCACCAGAAAATTCACTCTGGAAATAAACCATATTATTGTTTTAAATGTGAGAAGCGCTTCCTGCGTTCAAGTACTTTGAAGAAACACAAATGCTCTAAGATCAGTTGTAGAACTAGTCTGTAAAACATCAATACACATTTACAGGAGTAGCAGACATCTACAAAATTAAGGTAGCTAACTGGATTTAGAGATGAAAATCCAGTAAGTCTTGTTTTTCTCACATGCGCTTGGGAACCTTATACTACTGTGATGAACACCATGTCCACATCTGGTAGTTTTGCCAAGTGTGAAAGTTATACACTCTGCAGTAATCTGTCCTTAAAGTTCCATTTGTAAAATGATTGAAATGATTAGGAATGTTCACATTCTAGATGGAGTGAAAGAGCCATTGTTGTATGTAGTGTACTTATAATGATCAATATTTTTTGATTGGTTTACTACCTAGCTGATATTAACTAGCTGATTCAAATTTGAAGATATTAAAATTTATATTGAATGAACGGTGACAATAATGATTAAATATAATTTTACATAACTAAATGCTGTTAGTCCTACTGTGGGGAAAGTTGGACTAGCATTATTTTAACTCTTTTGTTTACTTTGCTTTTAGTGTAACGTTAGTTAACATAAAGAGCAAAGCTGCCTTGTGTGCATTGACGAGAGGTGATGCCAGTTAACTTATGAAATTTGGACGAGTTTACTCCAAGTTCCTGATGTCTTCTGGTATTTAATTATTGCTATACAGGTCTTTCTCAAAACATTAGCATATTGTGATAAAGTTCATTATTTTCTGTAATGTACTGATAAACATTAGACTTTCATATATTTTAGATTCATTACACACAACTGAAGTAGTTCAAGCCTTTTATTGTTTTAATATTGATGATTTTGGCAAAAAAGTAAAGAAACAACAAAATTCCCTTTCTCACACAATTAGCATATTTCATCCGACCAATAAAAGAAGTGTTTTAATACTAAAAAGTCAACTTTCAAATAATTATGTTCAGTTATGCACTCAATACTTGGTCGGGAATCCTTTTGCAGAAATGACTGCTTCAATGCAGCGTGGCGTGGAGGCAATCAGCCTGTGGCACTGCTGAGGTGTTCTGGAGGCCCAGGATGCTTCGATAGCGGCCTTAAGCTCATCCAGAGTGTTGGGTCTCGCGTCTGTCAACTTTCTCTTCACAATATCCCACAGATTCTCTATGGGGTTCAGGTCAGGAGAGTTGGCAGGCCAATTGAGCACAGTAATACCATGGTCAGTAAAACATTTACTAGTTATTTTGGCACTGTGAGCAGGTGCCAGGTCCTGCTGAAAAATGAAATCTTCATCTCCATAAAGCTTTTCAGCAGATGGAAGCATGAAGTGCTCCAAAATCTCCTGATAGCTAGCTGCATTGACCCTGCCCTTGATAAAACACAGTGTACCAACACCAGCAGCTGAAATGGCACCCCAGACCATCACTGACTGTGGGTACTTGACACTGGACTTAAGGCATTTTGACATTTCCTTCTGCCCAGTCTTCCTCCAGACTCTGGCACCTTGATTTCCGAATGACATGCAAAAATTGAGCAACAGTCCAGTGCTGCTTCTCTGTAGCCCAGGTCAGGCACTTCTGCCACTGTTTCTGGTTCAAAAGTGGCTTGTCCTGGGGAATACGGCACCTGTTCAGCACAGTGTAGTGAAATTATGTTCCTCCGGAACCATGGTGCAACATGGAACAACAAGCAATAGACAACATAAAGTGCAGGAGCAACGACAGTGCAACATGAAACTATAACACTAAATAACAATAAATACAAAAGACGAGACTATTTAAAGACAGGACAGTGCAGTGCCGATACGGTATAATAGAGTGTATAGTGAGGATAAGGTGCAGAGATGTGTAACATACTGTAACATATAGGACATAATCACAGCAGTTCTGAGGTAGAGAGTTTATAGTTATTGAGAGTGGCAGCAAATATTGCTGATAGAAATAAAGACATGTCAGCCTCTGTGTGCTAAATGGGTGAAGTTCAGTCTTTGTGTGTGTAAAGGGGGGGGGGGGGGGTTGTACAGTTTAGTTTTGTGTGTTGGGTGCGTGGTGGGTGGGGTGGGGTTCAGCTCTGTCTCTGTGCGTTGAGTCTGACTGCCTGGTGGATGAAGCTGTTGCAGAGTCTAGTAGTGGAGGCTCGGATGCTCCTGTATCTTCTGCCAGATGGCATCAGAGCGAAGAGTCTGTGTGAGGGATCGGTGGGGTCGTCCACAGTGCAGGTGGCTTCAAAACCCAGTTACAGAGGGAGGAGTTCAGGCCCAGCAAGTACAGTTTTTCGATCAGGTGCTGAGGGATGATGGTGTTGAATGCTGAACTGAAGTCAATGAACAGCATTCGAACATAGCAGTCTTTGTTGTCCAGGTGGGTGAGAGCCAGGTGGAGCGCAGTGGTGATAGCATCATCTGTTGATCTGTTTGGACGATACGCAAACTGCAGTGGGTCCAGTGAGGGGGGGAAGCTGGTTTTTGATGTGCCTCATGACCAGCTTCTCAAAGCACTTCATGATGATGGGAGTAAGTGCAATGGGACGGTAGTCATTAAGGCAGGACACTCGACTTTTTTTGGCACAGGGATGATGGTGGTCGTCTTGAAGCATGTAGGCACAACCGCAGTGCTCAGAGAAATGTTGAAAATGTCTGTGAGAACATCTGTGAGTTGGTCTGCACATCCTCTGAGCACTCTGCCATGTCTGGTCCTGGGGCTTTCCATGGGTTGACTATGAGTAGAGTTCTCTGCACATCAGCTGAGAACAGGCACAGTACCTGGTCATTTGGAGGTGTAGTCTTCCTTGCTGTTGTGTAGTTCTGTGCTTCGAACCTCGCATAGAAGGAGTTCAGTGCATCTGGAAGGGAGGCATCACTGCTACAAGCAGGTGGAGGTGACTTGTAGTTGGTGATGGTCTAGATTAGTTACAGTGTACAGCTTGTACAGATTTGTTCCCTGAAATTAACTCCACACTTGGCCATTTATGTCCTCCAATGGTGAAGGTTATATATTTAATATTCAAACGAATAAACTGACTAGTTTTTGCATATATTCTCTTGTTTGTAATTTGATTCCAAAGATGTTGGGACAGTGGCAACACAAAATAACAACTTGATGCAAAGTGGAAAAGGGTCCAGTGGTATGACAAGTCCATGTTTCATATTATTTTTGGGTAAAGGACTGTGTGGATTATTTTAAGAGCAAAGTTCTAAAGCAGCATCTCTGATTGTATGGGAGTGGGTTAGAGCCAATGACAATGACCTGCACGTCTGTGAAGCTCAATTTTTGCAGAATTTCAGAGCAACATATGCTGCCATCCAAGCAATGTCGCTAAAAGGACAGGTGGTGAAAGTGGTAAAAACGACCCTGTCCAAACTTCTTTGGACCATGTTGCGGCATCAAATTTACAATGAGTGAATAATGCTATATCTTTGTAGTGAATTTAGTTGAATATAGGTTTAAAAGGATTTGCAAATGTGTTCTGTTTTATTATTGTTTCATACAGTGTCCCCATTGGAATTGTGTTTGTAATGATATTTACATTATTTTGTACTCCTTTTATTTTAACTACTTTGTAAAAAAAATATATATACATATATATATATTTTTTGAGTTATTCAAATAAACTGAAAAAGCAATTTTTTGGTGTTCCTGACTTTTTTTTATGGTTAGTTTTGGCCCAGTAAAGAGCAACCTGTTTATCTCCACTGTATTTGGACATGAGAGTTAAAGAATTGAATATCAGTTAATAAGTTTGTTTAATTTTTAACAATAAACCACAGGAGAACACGCTCTATTATTGGTCAGCTCTATCTCAGTCAGAGCAATAAAGAAAATACAATAAGAAGGTTCTGTGTTGATATTTTGCAATGTTTTCCTTCAGGTGCTAAAAGCTTTTTCACATAGAAAAATATACATACAAATATACATGTCGCGTCGACTGGCGCCATCTATTGGAGCTGGCGTGCCTGCGTGGCCGCCATATTGGAGGAGGCAACCCTGGGCCCCGAGTGCATTAATTTACACTGAGGAAGGTGAATAATACACCTATAATAATCACAACTCTACCAATTTACACCCGATTTACACACGGTCTGGTTTGTTACAAACAGCAGAGATGTAGTAATGATACATGACGCTGTTACACATTACAAATACCTGCTTTCATGCTGAAATACTTTATATTATGCTTTTAAACAAAGACAGACATATGATATAGTTTTATTAATTATTCATTTTATTAATATTATTAATTGTCGTGGAAATCGACAAATGACAGTCAACGAGCCGGGATGCCAAAAAGAGAAGGTTTTTATTTTGAAGTTGCAAAAGGAATTTCAGCAAAGCAAATAAATGAGAATGAGAGTAGTCAGAAAGATCGGAAAGCCCCTAGTCACTCTTGACTGGCCTTTTTAAAGATGCCTCGTGCATACAGGAGGAAGGATGCTGAACAGATGTTCTCTTGAAAAAGAGGAACCGAAAACGCACGAATAAGCAAAAGTCAAGAATAATTCATAAATCAGAAAACTCCATTTGCTATGACCCGCTCGTTTCCAGGCAGACCTCTGCTTTTATAATCTTTGCCCTTAAGTCTGAATGAATGGCCTTATCAGAGAATATAAGTTCACATAACACTCAATGATAAAATACAAGAATATAGTGTAATACAAGAATTCATAATCAACTCTGTTACAGGGAGTAATAATACTGATTGAATGAATAATCAGTGTAATTGATTATGAATACATGAAGTAAATGTTGATTTTCCCTCACATAATAAATAGTATTAAATTTGTATTTATACATACACATATATACACACAAATCCACACACACAATATATATATATATATATATATATATATATATATATATATATATATATATATATATATATATATATATATATGCATTAATAAGAACTACTTAGCATTTGTTACCTGTCTTAACTATACATTTTACCATGAAGAAGTAATTATTAAATTCCTTCAGAGATTTTTTTTTTTTGCATTGTTGTGTAAGTCCAAATCTCATACATGCTTTTATATTTTTTCATAATAAATCCATAATATTTATGTTAAAATAGGTTCAGGGTTTTAAGAACAAAAATTAATTGGAGATTCAACAAGAAGCTGGCACCCATTGGGTGCAATGGACCATAAATGTATATGTATATAATATAATAACCAGTATATGTTACACTTTAAGATAAGATATGGTAACAATAAATGTGGATTAAACCCCCTCCACACACAAGAAATAAACAAATATTAATTTATGTATATATAATTTGTGTATTTATATGTATATATGTGTATATAAATATAAAATTAATGAAAAAACCTTATTAATATGCTATACCATATGTCTGCCTTTGTTAAAGAGCATAATATTAAGCATGAAAGCTCATGTCTGACAGCGTCCTGTATCATTACTACATCTCTTTGTAGTAATGACATTTGTTTGTAACAAACCAAACCGTGTGTAAATCGGGTGTAAATTGGTTGAGTTGTGATTATTATAGGTGTTTTAAACACCTTCCTCAGTGTAAATTATTGCGCTCGTGGCGCAGGGTTGCCACCTCCAATATGGCGGCCACGCAGGCACGCTAGGAGGCAGGGTATGCGGCATCTGCGGCTGTATTCGGAATGGCATACTACATACTACTCGCGTACTAAATCTGCCTAAAGCCAGTATGCAGTACGCAGTATGTGACCAAACTGAGGATCTGTAGTGCACTACAGGTACCCGGATGGTGTACTACTCCGCTCCGATTTCGCAGTGTGCATGGGGAGCTATCTTCGCGGTGTACTGCATCCCAACATGCATTGCGACTGGCTTCTCCAGCTCGCTTCAGAAAAAAACAAGATGGAGGCGAGTGCGAGAGATTTTTAAATTTTATAAATAAATATATTTTTAAATTAAGGGAATTATTTTGGAAAGTATTGGCTCACCGCTGTCGAGCCCCCTCCGCTGCCGTGGCGGGGACCCACCGCTGCCGCAGCCGAGCGCTTTCCGAGGCCGGGACCCAGGGCCGGATCGTTCTGTTGATTTAATAAATAATTCCCTTAGTTTAAATACATATTTTTCTTTTAAATAAGGGAATTATTTGAATACAAATTAATAAAATTGTTTGATTTGTGTTGAGATTGTGTAAATATGAATGAGAGTTTGTTTAAATGTTTTCTTCTTGTTGGTACTTACATAGATGAAAATAGTAATCTACTAAAATAAATAGGAAAACATATTTAAATATAACTGGAACATACTTGGGTTGTGGGGCTGCTGCTAATTGGTTGTTAGAATTGGGTTAGCTGCTAAACTCTAAAATAAAAGCAGCAATTGCTGTTCTGGACAGTATGCAGATCTCATTAGTTTTAATAATGAAAAGGTAGGACATTTTTCATGTTCTTTCTGTTTACAACTCACTCTAAGGAATTCGGAGCACTACAGAGCACTGATTGGTGTGTCAGGGACCGTGTAGGGTACTACAATCAAAAGTGTTACAGTACCGAATAATACATACTGGGCAGTGTGTAGTATGCAGTACATACTAGTGCAGTATGCAGTACGCAGTATAGTAGTATGCCATTCCGAATACAGCCTGTGTATGTGCTTTTTCACGCAAGGAGGAGGGGTCGAGTTCTGGGAGAGGTCATGGATAAACCTATTTCCGGTTTGGAGCACCGCTACGAAAATGGATGGGTTTTATTATTCCTCATGTTTTTCCGCACTTTAGGCAGGACGACGTTACCAGAACAGTCGAGGAACTATCGAGAGAAACTCCATAAGGGATACAAAAGTTCTTTTTCGAGCAGTTTATTTTTGATTATGAAGGTAAATGGCTCCAGTTCTGTGGTTTAGGTTAACCAAGCTCTTAGCTCAAAGCTCACTTAACCTTCTATCATTTAAACCTCCATCACACTGCTTGTTTATCTTATTGCTTATAAACGCATATAATTTAGTGTACTATATAGGTGCCTGCAATTATTGTGTCTTATAATTTTGTGTGCTCGGTGTCGGATGTATTAGATAAGAAGATCGTGTAAGTTCCAGGTGCTACCGGTGTTCTGTCGAGTTGTGCTACCTGCAGATATATGCTTCCTACCACCAGTGCGCCCGCACGAGCCTATTATTATAATTTAATCCTTTGTATATATATTTTTGTTTATGCATCTACAATTCACTGCCATTCATTGTCTGAGTGATAAAAACGTGTAAATAACAAAAATATCAATAATAAGCATTAAAAATACAAAATATATTCTAAAAATACAAAATATAATGACGTCTCATTACCTTAACTTTACTTTTTGAAACAGTGAGGTCGTTAGCTAGCTTATCCAAATATCCTTTTGGAAGCATTTTTCAAGAAGTGTGCTTTTACGTTTAAATATACACTAGGGTAGCACGATTGGACAGGGTAGCACAACCGGTCATAACACCTCCTTAAACAATAGCGAGGAACCACTCATTCGGATAGAGCGGGTCAGCTGTCTCGTGGTTACAGCACTGCAGTTCGCTAAACCATTTAAATTTCTCCAAATAGATTTACTACTTATTATTACAAGCTAATGCTCTGTTGAGTTTTATACAACAGTTAGTTCCGACCTCACAATCTGAAGTTTCATTTCTGTTACAGTTGTGGTGGAACTACTGTTTGGCGGAAGGCACAGTCCATATTTAAGCATATTCATTCTGAATTTCTTAAAGTTCTTTGATCTATTTTCTCAGCCGTGATGTTATTCGTGATAACACACTCCTTCTCGTCTTCTATTGCTTAAATAAAGCTACTCCGATAAATTAGAGACTATAACCAGTTGGGGTTATAGCCGCGATGTTGCTGTGCCGTCCCTTTTGTTCCGTCTCACTGATACCGGAAGTACAGCACAGCGTATTGTGCGCCGGCACAGCGGCTGTGTTATATACAGTAATACACTAGGAAACAGACGTGGGCGCTCCAGCACATCCTACAGAACAGTGATTTATATACCAGTAACCAACAGTACAGCTGTGTGAGCTCCAGTACACATGTAGCTCATATGGCCCCACACATCTGGGTTAATAATAATAATAATAATAATAATAATAATAATAATAATAATAATTGCGTCAGAGAGAGTCTCCTATAGGATGTACCGTGTTTTCTGCGTGCGTACGGAACAGTGACCCCCGTACCGTGATGGTTTGCAAAGGATACACATACCCTTTCACCCCTAATAAAAATGTGTGTGTGTATATATATATATATATAGTTGTGAATTTGCTTTAAGATAACAGTTTCAGACATAATCAACAGCTTCATTCATATAGCCAAAGCATATTTGTTAGAACTTATAATCTGATCACTCAAGCCTCTCATACAAGCAATAACTGACTCGCAAGTGAACTTATTTTAGGGGACTTTTGGCTGTCAAAAGCAGAACATATACTTCCTGAAGCTGGGGGGAAGATGACAGGTCAGACAAAGCTTCTGAGAAGCAGCAGCGCTGCCAGACTCCTGTTGACGCTGATGGCGACAATATTAGATCCCTCTAGTTTTGAAAACAACACTTTTAACGCATAATGTTATTTGGAAATAGCAGACATAAAGCGAGAACTGTCCACAGTCATGCCTGACAACCACCTAGCAACCAATGTACGTTATAACAGGGTATAAAGATGGAGTCAGATGAGAGCGAGGTTTGAGAACTTTTGGGCGACGGCACGGAGCGAGCTGCTGTCCTGTATGTGCCGGAGCACACACTGTGCTGTTCAGTGTCCCGGTGCACACTTCGCTGTGCTGTTCAGTGTCCCGGCGCAAAATTGCTATTTTAATTATGCATTTGCTGTCATATATTTTAATCTAGTACTGCTGTAACCATACATCGATCTGCATCGATACAAACTATGAACAATACAATGCATCGATTTGACGTAAAAACATTGGTGTTTTTCACGTGTGTTTTAAAGATTACTTGCATTGTTCCACTCTGTGTTATTCTCAGCCTAAGCTGTAGGTGGCAGCACGCTGCTGTTTGCCGAGCACATGTTTGTGTTAAGAGTTGCACAATGCAGGAGCCCTCAGCAAGTCGAATCGTATCGTATCGTATCATGACATGATTTGAAGTGTCATACATTATTGTATTGTTGACTTAAATAATCGTATCGTATCGTAATGAATCTTGTGATTTAAACCCCTATAATCTAGTAACGCTTTCATTGGTTTGCCTCAGAAATGCTATTCTAAACATACATTTATCTCAGCAGTACTTTACTTACCATAGTATCACACAGTTTGTTGATGAGTGTACAGAAACAGTTGATAAAAATTGTTGAATTTACCTTGGCAGAGCTTTTCTAATTTTACCGGAACACCTGCTGTGTAAACTGATAGCAGATCCAAAAATTGATGCTAAAAGACTTTTTTTTTCTCTAAAGGACTGTTCATTCATCCACAGGCACTGCAGATGGTTTGTGTTTGGTCCTGAGGTTCTGAGAGGATTTTCAGGCATTCTATTACACAGGACGCTATTGGCCATTAAAGGACCTGTTCCAGAATCACTCCCACTGCTTCAGACAGGTAATTTCAGGTTCACTTACTACTCCCTATTAGAAACTTGGTCAAATGATCTGAGAAGTTCATATTTAATATACATCAGCAGTACGATCTTGAATGCCAGATTGGAATTAGTAATAAATACTGAGATTAGCATGTAGATTTCTATTCCTGTTTGCACTGATGTTTTTTGGTTTTTCTTTGCTTCTTCCAGAACTGAATGCTGTCCTGTTCCAGGTCTCCTGCTCCTAGTGTCGACTTTACAACCTGTTTAAAACGTATCTATGGAAATAGACTCAAACAGAACAGTTCACAAATAGGTTAAACTACTAGAAGAGGGGAAGAACATGGAATCTTCAAAAATCTCCAATGCTCAGCAAACATCAACTACTACCTCTCCCAAACAAATGCAGAAAAGTACAGACAGGAAAAAATCTTTCCACTGCTCAGACTGTGGGAATAGTTTTAGCCGTCAGAGAGATCTTCAACAACACAGGCGCATTCACACTGGAGAGAAACCGTATCACTGCTCAGACTGTGGGAAGAGTTTTAATCAACAGGGTACTCTCAAACTACACCAGCGCATTCACACTGGAGAGAAACCGTATCACTGCTCAGACTGTGGGAAGAGTTTTAATCAACAGAGTCTTCTTCGAATGCACCAGCGCATTCACACTGGAGAGAAACCGTATCACTGCTCAGACTGTGGGAAAAGTTTTAGTCAACAGATTTCTCTTAAAACACACCAGCGCATTCACACTGGAGAGAAACCGTATCACTGCTCAGACTGTGGGAAGAGTTTTAATCTA
This sequence comes from Astyanax mexicanus, assembly GCF_023375975.1. Lineage (NCBI taxonomy): Eukaryota > Metazoa > Chordata > Actinopteri > Characiformes > Acestrorhamphidae > Astyanax > Astyanax mexicanus. Next base: position 129,813,581 of record NC_064408.1, on the reverse strand, counting down.
CAGGGTAATCTTCAACAACACCAGCGCATTCACACTGGAGAGAAACCGTATCACTGCTCAGACTGTGGGAAGAGTTTTTATCTACAGAGTCATCTCCAAAAACACCAGCGCATTCACACTGGAGAGAAACTGTATCACTGCTCAGACTGTGGGAAGAGTTTTACTCAACAGAATAATCTCAAAACACACCAGCGCATTCACACAGGAGAGAAACCGTATCACTGCACAGACTGTGCGAAGAGTTTTACTCAACAGGGTCATCTCCTACTACATCAGCGCATTCACACTGGAGAGAAACCGTATCATTGCTCAGACTGTGGGAAGAGTTTTAGCTGTCAGATTTCTTTCAGACGACACCAGCGCATTCACACTGGAGAGAAACCGTATCATTGCTCAGACTGTGGGAAGAGTTTTAGTTGTCAGTATTCTCTCAGTCGACACCAGCGCATTCACACAGGAGAAAAACTCTATTATTGCTTTGAATGTGAGAGGAGGTTCAGGTATTCACATGGTTTGAAGGAACACAAATGCTTTAAGATCAGTAATGGAACTGGTCTGTAAAACATTAATAGATGTTTTCAGGAGTAACAGACATTCCTAAAAAAGAGGTAGCTAACTGGGTTTAGACTAGAAAATTCAGTAAAGCTTTGTGTTTCTGAAACATGCATGAGTTGCCCTATATACTGAGTGTTGTGACTGATGCAAAATGGAAAAGTGTCCTGTGGTCTGAGTATGAGTACAGAGTTTCAGAGCAACATATGCTGCCATCCAAGCAAAGGTCAGGTGGTGAAAGTAGTAAAAACGACCCTGTCCCAACTTCTTTCGAACATGTAGCAGCATCAAATTTAAAATGAGTGAATATTTGTATTGAGCTCAGTTCAATATAGGTTTACAAGGATTTGCACAAGCATTCTGTATTTTGTGGTGAGTTATTAGTTATTTACTTGTTTAACTCCACTGTATTTGATCATTGGAGTTAAACAATTGAATATCAGTTAATGAGTTTGTAGACTTGGAGTGTTTCCTCTTGGTTTGGTTTGATTTGGGTTTTAGTTTTCACTCTGGGGGGGGAAAACTGTAGGCTACCATAATGTTTCACAACAAAACACAGGAGACCTCTCTTCCTTATTGGTCAGCTCTATCTCAGTCAGAGCATTAAAGTAGAGGAAGAAGGTTCTGTTTTCTGGGCAAATCCGTCTTTCTGTAGAGTTTAACACGCTGCCTTTACATTATTACTAAATCAAGAATTTAAAATTTATTGTCATTCCCTCCTGGAACAGAATGAATCATTTCCCATAATTTGTAATCTAATTTGTAAACTATTTTCTATGACTTAATGTAATGAGTAAATAAGAGTTAGAAAAAAAACGTATTAATTGAATAGAAATTGGATATGATTTACTTTTCTAAAAGTATTGAAATAAGCTGACCATGTTACTAAATATGCTTTTTAGTGTCCTGCACGTAAAACATTGGTAAAGACTAGGTATTTGTAATATAAATATTAAGAGAGAACATGTGATATGTAACTTCTGTGTTGATCCTTAGCTGTATCAGGATTTAATTGTATATTGTAGACATTTGTTGAAAACACATTACATTCATACATTGTAAAAAAAAAAAAAAAAGTATCATGTCTATAAACAAAACATTGTTATTTATCCTCAAACCTTTAGGTAAATAATTGAAATCCATTGGCCAACAGCTCAAAAGGGGACACTAGGAAAATGTATCCCACAAAAACCTAGTTGAAGGACATACAATAACGTTTCCGTTTTTAGGATCCATACACACAAGCGCTTACATCTTATCAAAATAATTCAAGTTAATTAAAAAAATGAAATGATTTAAAAATGAAGAGGGGTGAATTAAGCTAAAACACATTAAAAATAGTGTTTTCAAAATTAGAATTCTGTAAAAAAAAAAATAGACAACAAAAGTAACATAACTAGCAGAGCAGCCTTTTGTGCCTGGCTTTGCTGGATGAAAGGTAGTGCTTGGCGGAATGACCAAGAATATATTTCACAGTATTTAAAAAAATTTGGACAGTTCCCCGGTATATGACTCTATTATTTATTTATTTATTAAGCATGATGACTTTTATATAGGTTCGTGGCATATAAATATTTTAAATCGTTCCATAAACACTATAAACAGACCTAAATACTAAATGTATTCAAAAGAGATTTCTCAAAAGCTATATAGCTTAAGTTAGACAAGTTTAATGTCAAATTACAATATGTTAATATTGAAGCCATCAGAGGCATTACAATATGAAAATCAGCCACAATTCCCTTTTTGCTCCAGTACACAAATAAATTCAGTTTAGCATGCATTAATACTATCCTTCAAGCTACGATATTAATATATTTTAACAGTGCCATAGTTACTGCTGTTTAAGCTTTTTTGCATGTTGTACCATAAGATTTAGAAAATTTGGTGCTGAATTCTGCAATAAATGATTCTGGACCAATTCTGGACTTGTCTGGGGGATGAGAAGAACTTTTCTCTAAACTGTGGATCGATGAGCGCTGACCAACAGTCACTCCAACAGTCAGTCTGTTAGATTGTTATGCGGACTGGCTTGCATTTTTTTTTCTTAACCTGTAAATGAGGATTTACAGGTGCATCTAAAAAAATATATCTTTAAACAGTTACTTTATTTCAGTAAATTAGTTCAAAATATTTACCAAATATATTATATAGATGATTACACACAGAGTGGTCTATTTTACTTTTATTGTTGTTGATTATGGCTTGCAGCCAATGAAAACCCAAAAATCAGTGTCTCAGAAAGTAAAGAGAAAGAGAAAGTGAGAAAGAAAATATTATATAAGACCGTACTTTGGCAGCATGGGCAGTTCCAAGTGTGCCAAGTCCTGCTGGAAAATGAAATCTGCATCTTCATAAAAGTTGTCAGCAGAGGGAAGCATGAAGTGCTTGTAAGATTTTGTGGAAAAAACACTGCAATGACTTTGGACTTGATAATAAAACACAGTGGATCAACACCAGCAGAAGACATGTCTCTCCAAACTATACATTTTTACAATTAATTTATAAATTGAGGGAGCAGAGTCTGGAGGAAGAGTGGAGAGATACACAGTCTAAGCTGCTCGAGGTCTAGTGTGAAGTTTCCACACTAATTTAAATGAATGTCGTTAACAAGCATATATGACAGGTTATGACCCCTGCGTGTGTGTGTTTCCTGTGTGTATTACCTGTGTGTATATATCCTGTTTGTGTGTGTTCCCTGTGTAGAAAGTGTTGGGCACGTTACTTTGAAAAAGTAATTAGTTATAGTTACTAGTAATTTCTCCAAAAGAGTTACTGAGTTACTCCACTATAACTAAAACAGATACCACCAATAATAATGATTTAAGGTAGTTTTGTTTTCTTTTTAGTGAAATGGGCAGGAGAAGATTTTTAAGAGAGAAGCCTCAGCTCCTCAGGTAACCTAGGTATGAACTTTATCTCTCAGATTATCCCAGAAACACAGGTAGATGTGTGTTTGTTAGTCTGAGTGTAACTAAATGATAAATTCTGTAAATTTCCCGCTCCTCACCTTTAAACTGCAGTTTAACCCGTGAAGCAGCTCCTCAGCCCAGTTCCAGAACTTTCCCTCAGAGAGAGAAAACTCTTCAGCTTTGCTGCTGAAACTGTTTAAACTAGCTAATATCCGCCACAGTAGTGAAATACAGCTCCACATTCTGCTGAGATCTCAGTAAATCAGTTAGTAAACACTGTTAATGAACATAAAACACAAGCAGGACATGAGAATACGGAGTTTTATTCAGTTAGCTAAAAAGCTTACTCTCTAAATTTCACCCAGCAACAGCCGCGTCGCTCGCGCGGTAAGACCAGCCAATCAGAGCTAGGGTCAGGCACATCGCGTGATTTCATTGGTCCGAAAGCCTGTCACTCAGAGTTCTCCCCCGCAGATTTGCTGTTTTTTTTTCTTTGTTTATTTTTTTTACGTGTTTTACTATTAAAACACAATTAAAAAGTTATTATTAGTGTAAAAGTGTTGTGTTAATAATAATAATAATAATAATAATCATTCACATTTAAATAATTAAACATACACAATACTAAATAATTAGAAATTAGGATGTATGAATCGTTTCAATATTATTATTATCACCATCATTATTATTATTATTATTATTAGTGTTTTTATTCGTTTTATTAATAAAATATCATACTAGTTATAATTTAGTACTAGCAATAATAATAACAATAAATCAATAAACATTTAAATAATTAAACTTACACAATAGTAAATATTAAAAATGGAATTCAATGAACACAGATAGGCAAAACTGATTAAATATAATGCTACATAATTTAATAGAATTTTATTTATATAACGCTTTTTACAACAAACGTTGTCACAAAAGCAGCTTTACAGAGAAAAACAGGTCCATGCCTTTTATGAGCAGCACCACAGAGAGGGCAATTATTTTGGCAACACAGTGGCAAACAAAAACCTTCACATGCAAAACTTTAAATGCAGTTTTAACTATGCTACATATTTGTGCATCAAACAAGAAAACTGGGTCGAAAATAACCCCTAGTTTTCTCACAGATTTTCCAGGTATAATTAAGTGATCTTCTATGTCTACAGTATTATCATGTTTTTGTCAATATTAGGACCTAATAAAAGGACCTTTGTTTTATCAGAATTAAGTAAGAGAAAGTTGTGTGTCATCCAAATTGTTAATCTCTTCAATACAGTCTGTTTTTTGATTTAGACAGAGATTCTCTTTGGGTTTAGCAGATATGAAAAGATGAGTGTAATCAGCATAACAGTGAAAGTTAATACCATGCTGTGGTGACATATTTAAAATTGCCAGCCCTGGTTATTAAGAAAAGCATATTATTCTAATATTTATCCTTTAATAATTCTGTGTATATGTAAGTGCGGTATTAAAGTGCTTCTGTACAACTTGTTTTAGCCACAGGAAGTCTAGCCGACAGACTGTTTCCTGTCATTGAGTGGCATTAAAGGAGTTCGGCAGCTGCTTCGTTTTTCTTGTGTATATGCATATTAACATAAAAGGAGATGTGATCAGTTCAAGGGGGGTAAACGTTTGATTTAACCAATGAAGTTGCCTATAGCCTTTTATGGAAAATGCATAACGGTGTAACCTTATGTAATCTCAACTCACTGCTTGTGAGCAAAGCTCTTCTGAGTTGGCTGGAAGAAGTTCTCATCTTTTTTTATGCTTTCACTTTATTTTTAAATATAATAAAGCTTTCTAAAAGACAAGTGTTATTCTGATTATTATTTCCACGACATATGCCTACTGATAATTTTACCCAGCAGTAAGATGTAAAGAGTAGTGGACCCAGTACTGATCCTTGTGGGACATCATATTTTACTCTAGACTGGTAAGAGTATTCATTATTTAAATAAACACACTGGTATCGATCCCACAGATATGATCTGAACCAGGTGAGGTCAGATCCTTTAGTCCCTGTAAGATTTTCTAACCTATTGAGCAGAATAGCGTGATCTATAGTGTCAAAGGCAGCACTAACATCTAGCAGTACAAGGATAAGCCTAGGTAGTTGTAATGTAATTGTTAAGGGGACAATAAGAAAATGGAGATTGAAGAACATGTACTACTAGGCTCTGTTGTAAGTAATAATTGCTGGCAGATTGTGCAGAAAACATATTTAATATATTTATTTTTTTAAGAAGCACACACACAAGCACTCTTATTATATAAAAAGGATTCAAGTATAACAGTGGAATTTATTAATTTATTTAAAACAGCAGCTGTTATTTATCATAATTTGCTGTGTATTTTAAGAAAAAATCAATTCTTTGTTAGCTTGAGACATACTACAAATGGTAGTATACACACCACCACCCCATAGGATGGGGTATAACCTAAACAGGTTTGTTATAATGGTAAACTAATAACATTTCTAAAATGTCTCATGTGCTCTGTAATACTTGACAAAGCGTAAAATGCACAGTTTATATATCAACTGCTCAATGACAAATACAATTTTTTTTAAATTATTTATCTCCCAGTGAATCTAGATGTTCTGGCTCTATTCATATATTTATTAATTCATGGAAAGCATTATAAATTGACACGTGAGTATGTAGATGCTGGCTGCGTCCAGAAACCCCAAAAGTGTCTCCTTTTTCCAACGCTAGTCAACATCCTATCTAAAAGGGATCAGCTGTCCCATTTCCCCAATTACAGCTCCTTCCCTCCATTCCTCCTCCCCCTCTCCTCTCCTCGATTCCTCCACCTTCTTCCGGGGTAGGAGAGGAGGAGTAGGAGAGGAGGAGTAGCAAAAGTTTCAGGCTGTATCAGGGCATGTTTTGCCCCAATAAAGCTCCACTCCTCCTTGGTAGAATCTGGAGAACCCTTAACATTTAAAACGAGGTATTAATAACTTAAAGAGTGCAGAAGGAGTTCAGAAAAAACACTGTTTACTGCTAATTTTCATCTTTGAAAGAGTCTCTCTCTCTCTCTCTCTCTCTCTCTCTCTCTCTCTCTCTCTATATATATATATATATATATATATATATATATATATATATATATATGGCAAGATGTTTTTCTATATTTTGGAGCATTGGTACTTCTGAAAGGCTGTGAAGGTAGTTTTTTTTTGTTCCTGAGATTCTGAGGGTTCCTTTACACAAGACAATACCTGGCATTCGAAGGACATCTTTCAGCATCAGTCCCACTGCTCCAGGCGTGTAATTTCTGATTCACTTTCTACTCCTTATTAGAGACTTTATCACATTCATGATCAAATTGAACTGAAAAGCTTATTTAATATACATCACACCAACAGTATGAAGTGGGGGGGATTTGTGTTAAATACTGTCATTTGCATGTAGATTTCCATTCCCGATTTTCTGTTTGCCAGCTAAGAGATTTTAATTTCACACTAAAAACTAGTACTAAGCTTGAGTTTTGTTTTTTCTTTGCTTCTTCCAGAAATGAATGCTGTCCTGTTCCAGATCTCCTTCTCCTAGTGTCGTCTTTGCAACCTGTTTCAAATTTTGCTACAGAAATGCACTCAACTAGAACAGTTCAAAAACTACTAGAAGAGGGGAAGAACATGGGATCCACAAAAATCTCCAATACTCAGCCAATACCCTCTCCTACTCGTTCCAAACAAATGCAGAAAAGTACCGTCAAGAAAAAAAACTCACCACTGCTCAGACTGTGGAAAGAGTTTTAGTAGTCAGAGTAATCTCAAACGACACCAGCGCATTCACACTGGAGAGAAACCGTATCACTGCTCAGACTGTGGTATGAATTTTAGTCGGCAGGGTCATCTCCAACAACACCAGCGCATTCACACTGGAAATAAACCGTATTATTGCTTTAAATGTGAGAAGAGCTACCTGTATTCAAGTAGTTTGAAGAAACACAAATGCTCTAAGATCAGTTATAAAACTAGTCTGTAAAACATCAATGCACATTTTCAGGAGTAACAGACAACTCCAAAAAAGAGGTAGCTTACTGTATTTAGAGTAGAAATTCAGTAAGTTTTATGTTTCAGAAATGTGGTTGGGAACCCAATACTACTGTGATGAACACCATGTCCACTTGTGGTACTTTCACCAAGTGTTAAAGTTCTACACTCTGCAGTAATCTGTCCTTAAAGTTGCATTTGTAAAATGATTAAATTGATCAGGAGTGTTCACATTCTAGAATGAGTTAAAAAAAAAACATTGTTGCATGTAGTGTTTTCATAATGATAAATATTTTTGATGGCTTGAACCTGAAATTTTTAGAACGTAATCTTTGATTTGGTAACACTTTATAATACTGTTTCATAGTTAATAGGTAAGTAATCAGGAACTAAGCAATAGTGCTGCATTAACACCTAAATCTTTTCTATTAACTACCAGGAATTACTCAGCAATTAGCACTAAACTAATTATTATAGTAGTTCACTATTAGCTCCACATTAATTACTGAGACTTACATATCTCCTGGAGAACAACATAACTGCTCAGCTGAAAACCCTTACATGCCACCTGGGAACTATGTACTTCCCAAGTATGTACAATTAATCAAATGATTCAATGGTGATATTGAAGGCATATTTGATCGAAGCAAGTGACACCGATTGTAGTAGTAGTGTTAACCTTAATTACCTTATTATCCTTGGTTTCTTCCAAATAGTAGCACCACGTAGTAAAATACTACAGTGTGTAGCAGTCTGCTTAACCCCTATTTTTGGAAGAAAAAAACATTATTATGCAGCATAAGTTGAACACAGTTCTCCAAGACTCGAATAATGTAAGCGTTTTATAATTTTTATTTTAATGATCACTGCTTTAATATTAAGCACCAACCTTATAAAAGTGCATCTCCATCCTTATAGTGTGGACTATTAGGGTAATTACGGTTTATTATTACGGTAATTTCACATCATATGCAGCTCTCCTCAGTGTATATTCTCTACTGTTGCTTCTGCCTCTTTCTTATTTTTGAAAATAACTGAAAATAAACTAGTAATCACGATATTGAGATATTTTCCAGCTTATTTTACCCCCTGTAATGGTGTATATACCTGTGACGCTGTTTCTGTTCATTCTAAAATATAATATAAATCTCTCTTCAGCTAAATAATTCACATTATAATGAAATGACAATAATCTTTGACATTCATCATTTTGTTACTGTAAAGAACTAAAATGTCTTTTGTATTTTATCTATAACTTTTTCTCACTAAATCCTCTTAAACTGTTGCTTTGCTGTTTAAAAACTGAAAAAAAGCTTTTGTTGTTTTTGATTATGGAAAATGCAGACCCAAATTAATGTAGATTAACATTGATAGTACAATTTAAATATTGGGTCAGGTGAGTTTAAAAAAGATATTGAATCTTTTTTGATATAATTTCCTCTCATTTAAATAAAACACAGAAATCAGTACTCCTAATAGTTAGCTAGCTGTTATCCTTGGCTGTTATTCTAGCCTGCCCCGCTCACTCAGTTCCCCTCCATTCCACAAGTCCACAGTCCACACAGCATGGTGAGAGAGACACCCCCAGAATATTTTTTTTATTTAAATTTTTGTAATTTTTTTATATTCTGTTTATTGATGAAAAAACAGAGCTGTACTGAATGGAAGAACATTCCTAATTTTATTGTTTTTCCTAAGAACAATTCTATTTGAAAAAAGAAATAAAGAACTAGAAAAGATGTCTATTGAGGGGAATTTTTTATTTTATTTTTGTATTGTGGTTTCTCCTTTTATACCTAAAAAAAGAGATTTATTTTCCTAATATTAAGGCAACTTTGGTTTTGTTACTGTTCCATTGTTTCTAAACAAAAATGTTGATTGTGATAAAGTATTTTGTTGTCACGTACAATGTTTGGCGAAATCTTATCCTAGGTCTTTTGGGTCATTTGGATCTATGAAGTTTAAATATTAAAAAAGTATCTGTATTGATATCGGCAGTACTGGCCCTGTATTTGCTCGGTATCGGATTGATACCAAAATTCCCAGTATCGCCCACTTCTACTGGGAGCCTCTCGGCAGCTCCACCACAACAGCTTGCTGGCCGCATACGCCTTTGTGCGCGAGACCCCTCATTACGGCTTCGGCGAATGTCATAATAAAAGTCTTCCGTGATTTTTATTTTTTTTTTGTTATTATTATTATCATTAGTATTATATTATATAAAATGTAATATTATATTGTATAAAAGTCAAGTCTACATCGCAAGACAGGGAGACATCACTCACCACAGCTTCATTTCTCTGGCGAATGTCAAAAAAATAAGTCCTCCGGGATTAAAGGGCTCATGGATATCAATAAAAATATTTAAGTCAACAAATAATGATTATTTATCTTACAAAAATTTTAATATAATAAAAGGCGTTTAGTGTGTATGTATTTATAGTATTATTGACTGAATAAATAACTCCCTTTATTATATAGATCTTTACTATTTTGTAATTTGAAAATTTCCCAGCATGGCAAATGTTTAAACGTTTTAAATAAATAAAATGTGGTTGCAAAGTTTTAATTTTGACATTTCATTCATTCCGGCTGTTAATTAAAAATATATTTCAATTACACCTTTTATTGTTGATTATTTAACTGTTATATAATAAAACGTACTACATTTACTGCACTTAATGTTCACCCCATATGGCATGTTAATGTTCTTGTTGCATGTATTATTCATGTAATCTGTATGCACCTTTAATTATTCAGTTTAAAAATAAACACATGAAAATGAACAACTAATTTATTCCTCATTAAAAGAAATATTGTACAGCATAACACCGTCTTTTTAAACTCTTTATTAACTTTAACATTGTAACAAGTCAATAGCAGTTTAACGTTTTTTAAACTTCTGCTTTTGTCTAGAACAAAAACACACGTTTCCAGCTGACCTACAGTACAGTGAACAGTGTGTCCAGCTACACCTGAAAGAAACAAATCGGTTAAAGTTAAAAGACGGTTTAGTTAATATATTTGGTCTCATATTCACAAGCCACAGTTACTGAAATTATTAAGCTTCAGTCCCAACCTAAACACATACTCCACATGCATCACTGCTATAATCTGTTAAATAACTGAAATTTACTCTCAATATCACAAACTGTGTTTAAATCATTCACAAAAACATGTAGAGCTAAAGAAGGTCTTAAACATTCCTGCGAGTTTCCAACGCAGATAACAACTTCACAGATAGAATGGCTAGCAATTGTTTTGAGGTACGTGCCTGGATATGAGAAAATGTAGAACGTAAGATTTGTTTGCCCAGCACTTGCGTTTAAGTAGAGAACGGTATATCGTACACTTCGGTATTCCGTACAGTAGACCATTTATACAATAAAATACTTTATTATAAACTATTATTATGTTTGAAATATAGTCTGGGGTCATTGTCAATCCTTCATCTTTCCATTAAAACAGGTCAGTGACCATCCAGGTTGTGTTTTCTCTTAAAATCCCGGTAGATAGGGAGGAACCGCCCACGTCGCCGAAAACGGGTGGGTGGGGAAGGGTTAACAACGTTGAGGCTAGGGGGTGGGGAAAACTTTATCGACTAGTTCACGTGAGGCTTTACCCACTTTTAACATCACATTTCACCCAAAATGCAACTTTAAACATCCAACTAACAGCATCTGTTGTAATATTTGATTGATGAATTAATAACCATAGTTTATAACTTACTTTAAAAACGAGCTAACTCCAGCTCCACTTCATCACTCATAGACAGCTGAGATTTTGTGCTGCAGCTTCAGCACACTTTTTTCAATTAATAGACCTAAACTTAATAAATCCATTTGACAAACACTTTACTAAGCATCTATGTCAGTCTAAGCTCATATGTTACAGGTGGTGAAGTTTTGTAAAATACAGCCACCACGAGTGGATATCTGAGGTGTACGGAACACTGTTGCCTGTTTTTTGGCAGGTGTACGGAATACTGATGCACACTGGTGAGAGGACTGAGGTCAGTTTTTTGGGGGTTTTCTTTAAAACTATTGGTCCAAAAGTAACCAATCAAAAATTATTTTGGTTGCTAGGCAGATATTACATAGTTTAGGAAATCACTGCAGCCTATTTAAACTCGGGTATTTTCGTAATATCCACTCAAACGCGGAAAATACCGAAACTGTGTACGGAATACCGTTCTCTTACGTTACAACAAATAACCAACCCTACAAATCACGAGCTTGTCCAATTTACACGCTGCACAGTCAACGTCCGGCTTTGTGGGGAAAGCCACGCCCAGCAAGTTGTGGGGTGGAGTTGTGCTGAGAGAGGCTCCCGGTATCCTGAAGTCTCCCTTCGCGCCACAGCTCAGTAGGTGGCGGTAATGCGCCTGTAGTTGGTACGCCATCCGCCATTAATACGAAAGAAGAAGAAGAAGAAGAAGAAGAAGAAGCTCCCGGTCTCGCGCCGTACCCTCCTCAAAAACTGGATCTCCACGAGCTTTCAGCTAGTAAATCTGTAGGATTGAACAGTTCCAGTCTTCACTGTGGATCAGCGGAGTCCGTTCTGAGAAAGAAATGATCATCAGTTAGATGGTAAGTGTTTCTCGTTCTCTCAAATAGTCCGTGTTCAGTTGATGGAATAGCTCGTTGTTTGGACAACATTGGATTTCCAAACTCCACCTCCTCTCTCTCTCTCTCTCTCTCTCTCTCTCTCTCTCTCTCTCTCTCTCTCTCTCTCTCTCTCTCTCTCTCAGTCTTTCCCCGAGCTCCAACTTTTCCTAATTGCACTGCTCTCACTCTTTTTCTTCCAGCTCTTTACTCCTCTTTCTGCATCGCTGCATTTCCTCCGCATTAAACTGCACCGTTTTAGAGAAACTATAGCGAGCATAAGACTGCTGCTGTGTTTGTCCTGTTCTCTGAGCTCTAGCAGCTCTTCAGCTTTCTCTCCCATGTTTCGGGTGGATTCGAGGAACATCAAATCTCAGACTGTTCCTCACATGGTCCTGCTATATACAGCATTATTTAATGTATATATATTCCCCCTTATGTGGAACCCCAGTTGTTATCTGCTGAGTTCCTTTCCAGCCTTTCTTCACCACCTCCCTTCAGCTCGCAGCTTCAGTTACGATTTTCAGCTCCATTTACAACTTTTCAGGTGAAAACAGATTATCGCCTTATTACCTGAATCCTACATTAATGTAGGGGGCTCCCATATTAAGTACATTACGTTAGGGCGCTGCGTCTATTGGTAGCTGGTACCTGTTGAGTAAGCTAAGTATGGCGGCAGCCAGTGGGTCAGTAGTGTTTGTGGGCTCTAGGAACAGTAAGTAAAATAGCTTTTTATCGTTAGCTGAAACCCTTTTTAATCGGCGGGAAGTCAGCACGGCTCTGTGTGAAGCAGAGGAGGCAGGTTATGTGGAGTCTGTATATATGGTAAGATGTTTTTCTATATTTGTGAGAAATGTAGTATATTTGTGTTTGGGGTTATTTGTGAGAAATAATGTCATTTGCATGTAGATTTCCATTCGATTTTCTGTTTGCCAGCTAAGAGATTTTTATTTCACACTAAAAACTAGTACTAACCTTGTTTTGTTTTTTCTTTGCTTCTTCCAGAAATGAATGCCATCCTGTTCCAGATCTTCTTCTCCTAGTGTCGTCTTTCCAACCTGTTTCAAATTTAGCTACGGAAAAACACTCTAAAAGAACAGTTCACACAGGGGTTAAACTACTAGAAAAGGGGAGGAACATGGAATCCGCAAAAATCTCCAATACTCAGCCAATACCCTCTCCTACTTCTCCCAAACAAATACAGAAAAGTACATGCAAGAAAAAAACCCATCACTGCTCAGACTGTGGGAAGAGTTTTAGTCATCAGAGTACTCTCAATATACACCAGCGCATTCACACTGGAGAGAAACCGTATCACTGCTCAGACTGTGGGAAGAGTTTTAATCATCAGGGTGGTCTCCACCGACACCAGCGCATTCACACTGGAGAGAAACCGTATCACTGCTCAGAATGTGGGAAGGGTTTTAGTTGTCAGGGTAATCTCCAACAACACCAGCGCATTCACACTGGAGAGAAACCGTTTCACTGCTTAGAGTGTGAGAAGAGTTTTAGTTACCATACTTCCCTCAAACTAAACCAGCGCATTCACACTGGAGAGAAACCGTATCTCTGCTCAGACTGTGGCAAGAGTTTTTCTTATCAGAGTGATCTCCAACAACACCAGCGCATTCACACTGGAGAGAAACTGTATCACTGCTTAGAGTGTGAGAAGAGTTATTATTATCAGAGTACTCTTCTACAACACCAGCGCATTCACACTGGAGAGAACCTGTGTCACTGCTCCGACTGTGGGAAGAGTTTTAGTAGTCAGAATCACCTCCAACGACACCAGCGCATTCACACTGGAGAGAAACCGTATCACTGCTCAGAGTGTGGGAGGAGTTTTAATCGTAAGGGTCATCTCCAACGACACCAGCGCATTCACACTGGAGAGAAACCGTATCACTGCTCAGAGTGTGGGAGGAGTTTTAGTCGTCAGAGTCATCTCCAACGACACCAGCGCATTCACACTGGAGAAAAAACGTATCACTGCTAAGACTCTGGGAATACTGTCCAATTTATTGCTTTGATTGTGAGACACTGGTGTGTAATACATCCATTTTCATTAGTAATAGGCAACTCCAAAAAAGAGGTAGCTAACTGGATTTAAAATGGAAAGTTCTGTAAGTGTTGTGTTTCTGAAATAGGGTTGGGTGGTATGGCGGTATTTTTGTATACCCCGATATTTAATTATGGTGAAGGTATTGTAAAATGGTGACGGAATATTAACCATGTGATGTAACGTGCCAAATCTGTACTTTGAAAAACGGGACATTTAAGACATTCTGCGCCTCTACAATGAAAGAGCAGTGGGGGAGATGATACAGAAAAAACTCAATAAACTTTGCAGGTTTCACTAATTTTCACCGAAATGGTCAGATTTATCAGTTTATCCTGCTATGTGGGGTGTTCTGGTGTATGAATTACTCACAGGTAAAATTACAGCTGCTTCTTAAATGAACTTATAGCTGAGTGGAGTTTATTCCTCATCTCCTGTTTCTACAAAAAACGTGCTTTTATCTCCCTCGCGCTCATATTCTAATCCCATAAAGAATTCCAGTGTCCTCTGGGTTTTTTTTTTTTTTGTCGTTATTCAGTAGCTTAACAGACAGAATATGAAACTTTACCAGCACTATGAATCGCAACACCTATAGAACAGAAAGAGCAGCGGCAGCGTGAGGGTTCTAGTGAAATAATTCAAATGTAAAAATACCCACCACATAAAAATCACATTGCTACATAACTAAATGCAGTCCTTGCTACTGTGGGAACACTTTGACTAGCATCACTTTATCACTTTTGTTTACTTTGATTTTAGTGTAACATTATTTTACATATCTAGCAAAGCAGCTTTGTGTGCCCAGCTCTGAACTTATACTCACATATAGAACTAAGTATAACTCTAAATCACTGATGTGTACTGGTATAATTATTGCTATATGTGCTGAGTGGTGTGTGCATTTACTGTGTTCTGTATCTGTTTATTGGCTTATTGGTTTTATGGTATTTAAATTATGTATGACCTAATGGTAATGAATTTGGTAACACTTTATAATACTGTTTCAGAGTTAATAGGTAAGTAAACAGGAACTAAGCAATAGTGCTGCATTAACAATTAAATATTTTCTATTAACTACAAGGAATCACTGAGTAATTACTATGAACTCAACTAATGATCATAGTAGTTCACTATTATCTCCACATTAGTTACATATCTCCTGGAGAACTACTGACGCATTATGTTTCTTTTATAGTAACTATTAATTAATTACTGCCTAAATCAACATTAACTGCTCAGCTGAAAACCCTTATATGCCACCTGGGAACTATGTACTTCCCAGGTATTTACAATAAATCAAATTATTCAATAGTGATAATGAAGGCATATTTGATTGAAGCAAGTGACACCAACTGTAGTAGTAGTGGTAACCTTAATTATCTTATTATCCTCAGTTTCTTCGAAAATAGTAGCAACACATAGTAAAACTCTACAGTGTGCAGTAGTCTGCTTAACCTCCATTTTTGGAAGAAAAAACATTATTATGCAGCATTAATACATAGGAGACGTTGAGACAAGTAAAACTGGAAGAATGATAGTAAGAGTGTTATTTTATTTTTTAGTGATCACTGCTTTATTTTTAAGCACCAACCTTACAAAAGTGCATAGTCAGCCTTTAAGTGTGCACTATTAGGGTAATTACGGTAATTTCACATCAGATGCAGCTCTCCTCAGTGTATGTTCTCTACTATTGCTTCTGCATGAGACTGCCTCTTTCTTCTTTCTGTATTTGACTGAAAATAAACTATTAATCACAATATTGAGATTGTTTCCACCTTGTTTTACCCCCGGTCGGAGGAGGACTCTTTGTGTGTTGTTAACAGCTTTAAGATATGCGTTAGCTAAGTTAGCTAGGTCATATTTGCGTTATTAAGCTAGCTAAGTTGTGTAGCGTTAGCTAGCTAGGTTAAATGTGTGTTAGTTAGCTTGGTTAAATGTGTGTTAGTTAGCTTGGTTAAATGTGTGTTAGTTAGCTTGGTTAAATGTGTGTTAGTTAGCTAGGTTAAATGTGTGTTAGTTAGCTAGGTTAAATGTGTGTTAGTTAGCTTGGTTAAATGTGTGTTAGTTAGCTAGGTTAAATGTGTGTTAGTTAGCTAGGTTAAATGTGTGTTAGTTAGCTTGGTTAAATGTGTGTTAGTTAGCTAGGTTAAATGTGTTAGTTAGCTAGGTTAAATGTGTGTTAGTTAGCTTGGTTAAATGTGTGTTAGTTAGCTGGGTTAAATGTGTGTTAGTTAGCTTGGTTAAATGTGTGTTAGTTAGCTAGGTTAAATGTGTGTTAGTTAGCTTGGTTAAATGTGTGTTAGTTAGCTTGGTTAAATGTGTGTTAGTTAGCTTGGTTAAATGTGTGTTAGTTAGCTAGGTTAAATGTGTGTTAGTTAGCTTGGTTAAATGTGTGTTAGTTAGCTAGGTTAAATGTGTGTTAGTTAGCTAGGTTAAATGTGTGTTAGTTAGCTAGGTTAAATGTGTGTTAGTTAGCTAGGTTAAATGTGTGTTAGTTAGCTAGGTTAAATGTGTGTTAGTTAGCTTGGTTAAATGTGTGTTAGTTAGCTTGGTTAAATGTGTGTTAGTTAGCTTGGTTAAATGTATGTTAGTTAGCTTGGTTAAATGTGTGTTAGTTAGCTTGATTAAATGTGTGTTAGTTAGCTAGGTTATATGTGTGTTAGTTAGCTAGGTTAAATGTGTGTTAGTTAGCTAGGTTAAGTGTGTGTCAGTTAGCTAGGTTATATGTGTGTTAGGTTAAATGAGTGTTAGTTAGCTTGATTAAATGTGTGTTAGTTAGCTTGGTTAAATGAGTGTTAGTTAGCTAGGTTAAGTGTGTGTCAGTTAGCTAGGTTATATGTGTGTTAGGTTAAATGAGTGTTAGTTAGCTAGGTTAAATGTGTGTCAGTTAGCTAGGTTATATGTGTGTTAGGTTAAATGAGTGTTAGTTAGCTTGATTAAATGTGTGTTAGTTAGCTAGGTTATATGTGTGTTAGTTAGCTTGATTAAATGTGTGTTAGTTAGCTTGGTTAAATGTGTGTTAGTTAGCTAGGTTATATGTGTGTTAGTTAGCTTGATTAAATGTGTGTTAGTTAGCTTGGTTAAATGTGTGTTAGTTAGCTAGGTTATATGTGTGTTAGTTAGCTTGATTAAATGTGTGTTAGTTAGCTTGGTTAAATGTGTGTTAGTTAGCTTGGTTAAATGTGTGTTAGTTAGCTAGGTTAAATGTGTGTTAGTTAGCTTGATTAAATGTGTGTTAGTTAGCTTGGTTAAATGTGTGTTAGTTAGCTAGGTTATATGTGTGTTAGTTAGCTTGATTAAATGTGTGTTAGTTAGCTTGGTTAAATGTGTGTTAGTTAGCTTGGTTAAATGAGTGTTAGTTAGCTAGGTTATATGTGTGTTAGTTAGCTTGATTAAATGTGTGTTAGTTAGCTTGGTTAAATGTGTGTTAGTTAGCTATTTTAAATGTGTGTTAGTTAGGTAGGTTAAATGTGTGTTAGTTAGCTAGGTTAAATGTGTGTTAGTTAGCTAGGTTAAATGTGTGTTAGTTAGGTAGGTTAAATGTGTGTTAGTTAGCCAGGTTAAATGTGTGTTAGTTAGCTAGGTTAAATGTGTGTTAGTTAGCTTGGTTATATGTGTGTTAGTTAGCTTGGTTAAATGTGTGTTAGTTAGGTAGGTTAAATGAGTGTTAGTTAGCTAGGTTAAATGTGTGTTAGTTAGCTTGGTAAAATGTGTGTTAGTTAGCTAGGTTATATGTGTGTTAGTTAGCTAGATTAAATGTGTGTTAGTTAGCTTGGTTAAATGTGTGTTAGTTAGCTAGGTTATATGTGTGTTAGTTAGCTAGGTTAAATGTGTGTTAGTTAGCTTGGTTATATGTGTGTTAGTTAGCTTGGTAAAATGTGTGTTAGTTAGCTAGGTTATATGTGTGTTAGTTAGCTAGATTAAATGTGTGTTAGTTAGCTTGGTTAAATGTGTGTTAGTTAGCTAGGTTATATGTGTGTTAGTTAGCTAGGTTAAATGTGTGTTAGTTAGCTTGGTTATATGTGTGTTAGTTAGCTTGGTTAAATGTGTGTTAGTTAGCTAGGTTAAATGTGTGTTAGTTAGGTAGGTTAAATGAGTGTTAGTTAGCTAGGTTAAATGTGTGTTAGTTAGGTAGGTTAAATGTGTGTTAGTTAGCTAGGTTAAATGTGTGTTAGTTAGCTAGGTTAAATGTGTGTTAGTTAGCTAGGTTAAATGTGTGTTAGTTAGCTAGGTTAAATGTGTGTTAGTTAGCTAGGTTAAATGTGTGTTAGTTAGCTAGGTCAAATGTGTGTTAGTTAGCTTGATTAAATGTGTGTTAGTTAGCTTGGTTAAATGTATGTTAGTTAAGTTTAATGTATGTTAGTTAGCTTGGTTAAATGTGTGTTCAGTACAGTGAACAAAGTGAAAAAATGAAATAAATGGAAAAAAGAAAAAATAAATAAGAAAATAAAATGTTTATGTTTAGAGATTTACAGATTTAGATCTAATTTTTTTTATTAATATAAAATAAACCATACAGTGAAAATTGCCCACACTTGCAGAAGTGATGGTCTAGGATGGACTCTTTTTTACAAGGTACTGGATCTGTTTTGGCATTTTGGGAAACTCCTGAGAATTTTAATTTGAAGCATGGATTGAAAAAAGTAATATTAATATAAAACTCTCTCTTTCTCTCTCTCTCTCTCTCTCTCTTAAACACTGATGGGATTGTTATGGTATTATATCAAATAGATAATGTACTGCACAAAATCTACAGTGAGGTGAGTTATTTTAATCCGTTTTTTTCTCGTTTCTGGGCTTAATGTATGTCTGAATTCTGACATACATTAATGTATGTCTGACTGAAATCGATGTGACCAACAATAGAGCGTGTTCTCCTGTGGTTTATTGTGAAACATTATTGTAGGCTACAATCCCCCCCGCCCCCCCCCCCCCCCCCCCAAAAAAAAAAAAAAAAAAAACAAATCAAATCAAACCATGAGGAAACACTCCAAGTCTACAAACTTATGTTCAAATACAGTGGAGACAGGTTGCACTTTACTGGGCCAAAACTAAACTTCAATTTAAAAAAAGTCAGGGACACAAAAAATTACTTTTTCAGTTTATTTGAATAACTCACCACAAAAAAAACAATCTTTATATTTTAAACAAAGTGGTTAAAATAGAAGGAGGACAAACAAATGTACATATCAGTACAACCCACATTCCAATGGGCACACTGTGTGAAACAAAAATAAAACAGAACACATTTGCAAATCCTTTTAAACCTATATTCAACTGAATTCACTACAAAGATATACAAATATTCACTCATTTTAAATTTGATGCCGCAACATGTTCCAAAGAAGTTGGGACAGGGTCGTTTTTACCACTTTCACCACTTGTCCTTTTAACGACATTGCTTGGATGGCAGCATATGTTGCTCTGAAACTCTGTCCTCATACTCTGTATGTATCTTACAGCATTAATGGAGCTTCACAGATGTGCAGATTCCCCATGTCATGGGCACTAACCCACCCCCATACCATCAGAGATGCTGCTTTAGAACTTTGTGCCTAAAACAATCTGTACAGTCCTTTACCCAAAAATAATGTGACACGTGGACTCGTCAGACAACTGGACCCTTTTCAACTTTGCATTAAATTGTTATTTTGTGTTGCCCCTGTTCTTTGGAATCAAATTACAAACAAGAGAATATCTGCAAAAACGACTCAGTTTGTTTTAATGTTAAATATATTACCTCCACCATTGGAGGACATTAATGGCTAAGTGTGGAGTTAATTTCAGGGAACAAATCTGTACAAGCTGTACACTGTAACTAATCAAAATTTTATTACTAGCTTTGTCCCATGCAAATATATGCAAAATATCTGCAGAAATGAGAGGAGTGAACTCAGATATGTCAGATACTGTAGCTAATACTCTACTTGCAGCTATTTTCAAGCTGTCTTCTTGGGTGGCCTAACCATCAGGAAACCCCAGTTCAATGTCTTTTGCTGTATCAAACACTGACAAGGCTCTCTAGATTCAAATAAGATTGATCATAGATTAAAAATATTTAAATAATTGTACAGTCTGTTAGGGCTCAAGGCAATTTTTACACTGGCCCCGCACCAACATCAATCCTCATTATTTCATACATCCATTATGAAGATATAATTTCAATACCATAAAACCACTATGCCTATACCAATAATTATACCCGTAGACATCAGGAACTTGGACTAAATTTCATAAGTTAACTGGCATCACCTCTTGTCAACGCACACAAGGCTGCTTTGCTCGTTATGTTAACTAATGTTACACTAAAATCAAAGTAAACAAGAGTTAAAGTAGTGCTAGTCCAAGTTTTCCCACGGTAGGACTAACTGTATTTAGTTATGTAGCATTATATTTAATCATTTCCTGTCCCTGTTCATTCAGCTCTATTTTTAATATCTTTAAACTTTAAACTACTTGAATAAGGGAAACTCTTTTCACATTCAAAGCAATAATACGGTTTATTTCCAGTGTGAAATGCGCTAGTGTGTTTTGAGGGTACCCTGATTTGTAAAACTGTTCCCTCAGTCTGAGCAGTGGTACGGTTTCTCTCCAGTGTGAATGCGCTGGTGTAGTTTGAGATTACTCTGGTAACGAAAACTCTTCCCACAGTCTGAGCAGTAATACGGTTTCTCTCCAGTGTGAATGTGCTGGTGTAGTTTGAGATTACTCTGGTAACGAAAACTCTTCCCACAGTCTGAGCAGTGATACGGTTTCTCTCCTGTGTGAATGCGCTGGTGAAGTTGGAGAGTATTCTGTTGATTAAAACTCTTTCCACAGTCTGAGCAGTAATACGGTTTCTCTCCAGTGTGAATGCGCTGGTGTTGTTGGAGATGACTCTGACGACGAAAACTCTTCCCACAGTCTGAGCAGTAATACGGTTTCTCTCCAGTGTGAATGAGCTGGTGATTTTTGAGGTTACTCTGGTTACTAAAACACTTTCCACAGTCTGAGCAGTGATACGGTTTCTCTCCAGTGTGAATGAGCTGGTGATTTTTGAGGTTACTCTGGTTACTAAAACACTTTCCACAGTCTGAGCAGTGATACGGTTTCTCTCCAGTGTGAATGCGCTGGTGTAGTTGGAGATTGCCCTGTTGAGTAAAACTCTTCCCACAGTCTGAGCAGTAATACGGTTTCTCTCCAGTGTGAATGCGCTGGTGTAGTTTAAGATGACTCGGTTTATTAAAACTCTTTCCACAGTCTGAGCAGTGATACGGTTTCTCTCCAGTGTGAATGCGCTGGTGTCGTTGGAGATCTCTCTGATGTCTAAAACTCTTCCCACAGTCTGAGCAGTGGTGTGTTTTCTTCTTGCCTGTTCTTTTCTGCATTTGTTTGGGAGGGGTAGGTGAGGATGTTTGCTGAGCACTGGAGATTTTTGTGATTGATTCCATGTTCTTCCCTTCTTCTAGTAGTTTAAACTTCTTGTGAAATGTTCTGGTTGAGTGTATTTTCGTAGCTTAAGCAAACAGGTTGGAAGGTCTACGCTAGGAGCAGGAGACCGGGAACAGGATGCCATTAATTTCTGGAAGAAGCAAAGAAAAAAAAACATCAGTGAAAGAAATTCAGGAAAAATACCTTTCATGTTTGTGTGAACATTCTATACCAAACAATGACAGTTCAGGTTGTATTAGGCCCTATGAAATGTAATATTTTACATTTTGGATTTTTAATACTGATGTCAGGCGATTAAAAAATAATCAAATGAATTAGATTCTCTGTGATTATTCACTATCACAGAAAGAAATCTTGCCAGTGTCCGACCCTTTCAGAATGAGATGTTTAAGGGCTCTGTTACTTATATCCAAATAGGCTGTTGCTTCACCTATCCCATTGATGCAAAATGTTTATCACATGAATATTACCAAAATAATGGAGGCACTTGGGAATGTATATAAAAAAAAGAAGAGACACGCAAGTGTCTCCCTGATTGTTATGAAAATAATTTTCAATATAACTTTCAAGTTCATCACTACTCCACTAGATCCTCTAATAATCTCCGTGCTGCTTTTTTTTGAACATCAATTGGACAGTTTGCACTTTCGCACAGAGGGCCCTTAATATGGAACTGCTTACCAACTCATTTAAAAATCTGCAATAGCATCACTAGTTTCAAAAAACAGCTTAAAACTTATCTACTCTCATTATAACCAATCCAAATAGTAAATATGTATTTGTGTATATTATTCTAATTATGTATATTATTGAGTAACTACATATTACTGTTATTATTTTATTTTATTTTATTTTTTTTTCCATCAATCTTTTCTTTTTTCTGTGTTTCTCTTATAATTTCCTTGGAGGGAAAGTACCTTGTACAAGCCTTCTTAAGGCTTTTTTTACTTTCCCTGCACAGTTATTTTGTTTGTTTGTTTGTTTATTTGATTTTTTGATGTCACATTCTATCTGTGCAAAAAAAAAAAAAGTGGAAATACAAAAGGATGCAAAAAGAGTGTTGCATAATATGCTCTATTTAACAGAATTTTGATATTTGTCCATTTTTTGATAGAAAAAAGGTCAAAATAAATTAAAATTGTCATTGTCAACTCACCAATACTAACCCAACATGGTGTTTAAAGACATCAAATGTATACATTAAATAATGCTGTATAAATCATCATTACTCACCAACGCTACCCCGAAACAGTGTGTAAAAACACACTTTAGTATCAATACATGAAATTGATCAATCCAGAAGATAACAACTGGGGTTCCACATAGGGTCTGTTCCCTTCCCCCATACTCTACGTCCACACTCACTCACCTTTAACTGCATGACAATAACAAGATCCTAACCCTAAGTTACTGTGGCCGAGTAAGATCCGATCAGCAACCTTTAACCCACACATGAAGATCCTCCACCTAACAGCTTTAAATATATACATTAAATAATAATGTATATACCAGAACTTTTCATGTAGTTTATGAAAGAAGAATCTGGTGGACTACTTTTAGATTATTATTCAGAACTGATCTTTGTGCTGGAATCTATGGAGCTGCTAGGGGGATTTCCAGTACAAATAAAAAAGAAATGCATGGCCTCAACTTATTAAAGTCTGAGATTTCCACCCTGATGTTCCTCGAATCCACCCGAAACATGGGAGAGAAAGCTGAAGAGCTGCTAGAACTCAGAGAACAGAACAAACACAGCAGCAGTCTTATGCTCGCTATAGTTTCTCTAAAACGGTGCAGTTTAATGCGGAGGAAATGCAGCGATGCAGAAAGAGGAGTAAAGAGCTGGAAGAAAAAGAGTGAGAGCAGTGCAATAAGGAGAAGTTGGAGCTCGGGGAAAGACTGAAAGAGTAGAGAGAGAGAGAGAGAGAGAGAGAGAGAGAGAGAGAGAGAGAGAGAGAGAGAGAGAGAGAGAGAGAGAGAGAGAGAGAGAGAGAGAGAGAGAGAGAGAGAGAGAGAGAGAGAGAGAGAGAGAGAGAGAGATCTTTCGGAGGCGCTGGAGTTTGGAAATCCAAGGCGGACTCGGTAAAACGAGGAACATCTGGAATGTTGTCCAAACAACGAGCTATTCCATCAACTGAACACGGACTATTTCAGAGAACGAGAAAGACTTACCATCTAACTGATGATCATTTATTTCTCAGAACGGACTCCGCTGATCCACAGCGAAGACTGGAACTGTTCAATCCTACAGATTTACTAGCTGAAAGCTCGTGGAGATCCAGTTTCTGCGGGTTTTCGGATGGAAAACTAGTTCCATACTGCCACCTATCATACACTGCTGAAGAGGAAACCAGAGCCTCTCTAGTAAAGAGGACAATATTCAATTCAGAATGTGTTTTGGGCTTGTTTCACCTCTAGAGGGCGCTCTCGAGTGAGTCCAAAATTACCCTAAATGAATGGGTTTATATGGAGCAACTGAGCAAAATCTACATTTATCTTATACATTTTTCAGTATTTTTCTACTGAAACTTTTCCTCATTTCCTCAAAAGAACACTATCAAATGATTCAGCACCGCAGATAAAACTCCCGTTTTTACAAAACTTTTAAACTCTAGCATCAGTTCACCAACCAGTCAGCTTGCAGCAGCAGTAATGCAGCATCTTTTTTCTTGTTATAAAACCCGTTTACTGAAGAAAAACCTAAATATACATGCAAATGTTCTTTCCTTTTTATTGTTGTTCAAAATAGACAATTCTACTTTTGAGAAATAAAAGAATATTCTGGAAAGTGAATAGTATCTGTTCTTAATTTGTATTTTTAGGTGTTTATCTCCATTCACCCCATTCATATAAGACTCTCTCGTGGGCTCCCTCTATCGGTTAGCAGTAATTTTCTAATATAAGGGGGAGATAGGGAGTGGGTAGTCCATTACTTTTGTACTTGGATATTACTTTTGTACGTGACTATTGTAAGTCGCTTTGGACAAAAGCGTCTGCCAAATGTAATGTAATGTAATGTAATGTAATGTAATGTAATGTAGTCTCTCCATAAACTGGTGTTACACCGGTTTCTGCATAGCGTACGCAGTCTACGCAGCGCGCTCGTGCCCGTGAACAGAAACTGTGAAGTAGCGCCCACTGTGGTCACAGAAAACTGTGTAACGGTGTAATAATTTTCTGTGAGAATTATTTTCCATTTTTTATTGTCCCCTTAACAATAGATCTTAGTGCTGCCTTTGACACTATAGGTCACGCTATTCTGTTTAATGGGTTAAAAAATCTTGTAGGAATTAAAGGATCTGCCCTCACCTGGTTCAGATAATATCTGAGAGATCGATACCAGTGTGTTTATTTAGATAATGAATGTTCTTATTAGTCTAGAGTAAAATATGGTGTCCCACAAAGATCAGAAAAATGGGATGATGAACAACTTTCTCTTACTTAATTCTAATAAAACAGAGTTCCTTTTATTAGGCCCTAATATCGATAAAAACATAAATAGAGAGTCACTTAAGTATACCTGGTAAATCTGTGAGAAACCTAGGGGTCATCTTTGACCCAGTTTTCTTGTTTGAAAATGAGGTTTTTCCTTGCCACTGTGTCGCCCCAATAACTGGCATTTCTGTGCTGCTCATATGAGGTGTGGACCTGTTTTTCTCTGTAAAGCTGATTTGTGGCAACTTTTGTTGTAAAAAGTGCTATATAAATAAAATTGAATTGCATTATGTAGCAATACATTTAATCAGAATTGCCTGTCCATGTTCATTCGATTCCATTTTTATATTTAGTATGGTGTATGTTTCATTATTTAATTGTTTAATTATTTAAATTGAATTTATTGTTTTTAATATTATTTTTATTATTACTAATAATACAACATTATAACTAATATTCCATTTTATTAATAAAACCCAAAGCAGAGCCAGACACAAAAGGCTGCTCTGCTAGTTATGTATAGTATACTTACATATGTATAGTATACTTTTGTAATTTGATTTTATTTCTTTACTTTTTTTTATCAAAACACAAAATTCTAATTTTGACCAACAAAATGAATAACCTTGCCAAGTGCATAGGAACTATTATTTATTTGTGTTTTTAGCTTCATTTCCCATATTTATTTTAGACTCATTCACGGGCTCCCTCTAGTAGTTTGGAGATTAGGAGTGGGTTGTTTCTAAATAAAGACTCTGGAGAAAACCATCCACTGTTTTTATAAA
The DNA here is from genome assembly GCF_023375975.1 of Astyanax mexicanus. Lineage (NCBI taxonomy): Eukaryota > Metazoa > Chordata > Actinopteri > Characiformes > Acestrorhamphidae > Astyanax > Astyanax mexicanus. Next base: position 129,787,812 of record NC_064408.1, on the reverse strand, counting down.
TACTTCGTGTAATTAGTGTGTGTCTGGATCCTAAAAAAAGTCAAAGTTATTGTATGTCCTAGTTTTTTGTGGGATACATTTTCACTTTTCCTACTGCCCCCTTTTGGGCTGTTGGCCAAAGGATTTGAATTATTCGCCTACAAGTTTGAGGATAAATAACAATGTTTTTTTACAGACGTGATCCTATTCTGTAATGTAAAATCCTTTCAGATTCAGTAAAACCAGACTTGTTCCCTAACCACATGTATACAATTAAATCCTGATACAGCTAAGGATCAACACAGAAGTTACGCATCACATGTTCTCTCTTAACATTTATATCATAACAATGTTTTATGTGCTCCAGTGTTCCTTCACAGTCACAGGGCACTTAAAATTATATTAAGTAACATGGTCAGCTTGTATAAATACTTTAAGAGAACTAAATCATATTCAATTCCCATTTAATTAATAAGGTATTCCTAACAGTTATTTACGCATAACATTATCTCATAGAAATTAGCTAAAGATTACAAATGATGGGAAATTATTTATTTTGTTCCAAAAGGAAACGCCACAGATTATATTTTTTAAATTCCTGATTCAAAACCTTTGACAGTAACTATGTAATGGCAGCATGATAACTGTACAGAAATATGGATCTAAACAAACCCAAACCAAGAAGAAACACTTCAACTCTACAAACTTATCAACTGATATTCAATTGTTTAACTTCAATGTTCAAATACAGAGTTAAACAGGTTGCACTTTACTGGGCCAAATCTAACTATCAACCAAAATTTAAAAAACACCCAAAACTTGCTTTTTCAGTTTATTCAAATAACTCACCACAAAAACAGACTTTATATGTTAAACAAAGTGGTTAAAATAAGGAGGATAAAAGAATGTACATATTAGTACAACCCCAATAACAATGGTGACATTGTGTAAAACAAAAATAACAAAGAACACATTTGCAAAAACGTTTAAACCAATATTCAACTAAATTCACTGTAAAGATATTCAAATATTCACTCATTTTACCACCTCTTTCACCACCTGTCCTTTTCATGACATTGCAATGACATCTGCATGTATCTTTCAGCAAATATAGAGCTTTACAGATGTGCAAGTTTCCCATGTCATGGGCTCTAACCCACTCCCACACCATCAGAGATAATGCTTTAGAACTTTGTGCCTTAAACAGTCCGCATAGTCCTTTACCCCAAAATAATGTGACACGTGGACTCGTCAGACAACCGGACCCTTTTCCACTTTGCATCAAATTGGAATTTTGTGTTGCCCCTGTCCCAACTTCTTTGGAATCAAATAACAAACAACAGAATATCTGCAAAACTACTCAATGATAAGATAATAATAAGAAAGATCAAGCATTACATTCTTTAAATAATTGTAATGTCTGTTATGGCTCAAGGCAATTTTTAAACTGGCACCTTACAAAATTTCATTATCATCATAATTTCATACATCCATTATAAAGATATCATTTCAATACCATAAAAGCACTGAGCCTTCACAACAGATATGGAACACAGTACATTCACACACCCCAATTCTGCACTTCTAGCAATAATATGGTTTATTTCCTAAGTAAATTTTCTGGTGATGTTTGAACTCATTCTGACACCTTAAACTCTTCCCACAGTCTGAGCAATGATACAGTTTCTCTCAAGTGTGAATGCGCTGGTGTAGTTGAAGAGTACTCTGTCGTTTAAAACTTTTCCCACAGTCTGAGCAGTGATACGGTTTCTCTCCAGTGTGAGTGCGCTGGTGTTGTTGGAGATTACCCTGCCGATTAAAACGTTTCCCACAGTCTGAGCAGTGATACGGTTTCTCTCCAGTGTGAATGTGCTGGTGTCGTTTGAGGGAATTCTGATGACTAAAACTCTTTCCACAATCTGAGCAGTGATACAGTTTCTCTCCAGTGTGAGTGCGCTGGTGTTGTTGGAGATGACCCTGCCGATTAAAACGTTTCCCACAGTCTGAGCAGTGATACGGTTTCTCTCCAGTGTGAGTGCGCTGGTGTTGTTGGAGATTACCCTGCCGATTAAAACGTTTCCCACAGTCTGAGCAGTGATACGGTTTCTCTCCAGTGTGAATGTGCTGGTGTCGTTTGAGGGAATTCTGATGACTAAAACTCTTTCCACAATCTGAGCAGTGATACAGTTTCTCTCCAGTGTGAGTGCGCTGGTGTTGTTGGAGATGACCCTGCCGATTAAAACGTTTCCCACAGTCTGAGCAGTGATACGGTTTCTCTCCAGTGTGAATGTGCTGGTGTCGTTGGAGATTACCCTGCCGACTAAAACTCTTCCCACAGTCTGAGCAGTGATACGGTTTCTCTCCAGTATGAGTGCGCTGGTGTCGTAGGAGAGTATTCTGATGAAAAAAACTCTTCTCGCACTCTAAGCAGTGATACAGTTTCCCTCCAGTGTGAATGCGCTGGTGTTGTAGAAGACTACTATGATGAAAAAAACTCTTCTCGCACTCTAAGCAGTGATACAGTTTCCCTCCAGTGTGAATGCGCTGGTGTTGTTGGAGAGTACTCTGACGACTAAAACTCTTCTCACAGTCTGAGCAGTGATACAGTTTCTCTCCAGTGTGAGTGCGCTGGTGTAGTTTGAGGGAACTCTGGTAACTAAAACTCTTCCCACAGTCTGAGCAGTGATATGGTTTCTCTCCAGTGTGGATGTGCCTGTGTATTTGGAGAGCACCCTGTTGTTTAAAACTCTTCCCACAGTCTGAGCAGTGAAACGGTTTCTCTCCAGTGTGAATGCGCTGGTGTTGTAGAAGAGTACTCTGATGACTAAAACTCTTCCCACAGTCTGAGCAGTGATATGGTTTCTCTCCAGTGTGAATGCGCTGGTGTAGTTTGAGATTACTCTGATGACTAAAACTCTTCCCGCAGTCTGAGCAGTGATAGGGTTTCTCTCCAGTGTGAATGCGCTGGTGTAGTTTGAGAGCACCCTGTTGATTAAAACTCTTCCCACAGTCTGAGCAGTGATATGGTTTCTCTCCAGTGTGAATGCGCTGGTGTATATTGAGAGCACCCTGTTGATTAAAACTCTTCCCACAGTCTGAGCAGTGATAGGGTTTCTCTCCAGTGTGAATGCGCTGGTGTAGTTTGAGAGTACTCTGATGACTAAAACTCTTCCCGCAGTCTGAGCAGTGATAGGGTTTCTCTCCAGTGTGAATGCGCTGGTGTAGTTTGAGAGCACCCTGTTGATTAAAACTCTTCCCACAGTCTGAGCAGTGATATGGTTTCTCTCCAGTGTGAATGCGCTGGTGTATATTGAGAGCACCCTGTTGATTAAAACTCTTCCCACAGTCTGAGCAGTGATAGGGTTTCTCTCCAGTGTGAATGCGCTGGTGTAGTTTGAGAGCACCCTGTTGATTAAATCTCTTCCCACAGTCTGAGCAGTGGTGGGTTTTTTTCTTGCATGTAATTTTCTGCATTTGTTTTGGAGAGGTAGGAGAGGGTGTTGGCTGAGTATTGGAGATTTTTGTGGATTCCATATTCTTCCCCTCTTCTTGTAGTTTAACCTATTTGTGAACTGTTCTTGTTTAGTGCATTTCTGTAGCTAAATTAGAAAGATTGGAAAGAAGACACTAGGAGAAGAAGATCTGGAACAGGACGGCATTCATTTCTGGAAGAAGCAAAGAAAAATACAAACTCAAGCTTAGTACTAGTTTTTAGTGTGAAATGAAAATCTCTTAACTGCCAAACAGAAAATCTGGACTGGAAATCTACATGCAAATGACATTCTTTCTCACAAATACCTCCCACCCCCTCGTTTTAGTTCAGTTTGATCATGAATGTGTCCAGGTCTCTAGTAGGGAGTAGAAATTGAACAAAAAATTATTACACACTGACTGGTACGTGTACATTTTGTCAGTTTGATTCTTGAACATAATAGAGAGCTGAAGAAATGAAAAAACGGTTAGTTTTTTTCGTTTTTTGGTTTGAACACACAAAAACAGAAACGGGAATTCAGTCCGAATATTGGTTTTCTCCTTTGGGTCTACAAAACGAACTTACGGCTCATTATTTGGATTGCGAAATATGGGCGGGCTTTAATCGCGCCTCCTACCACATTGGTTAGTCTGAGAGATCACGTGTTCGCAGCCGCTACGTTCCGATATAATAAAAGTCCCGAATTGTCAGACGTCAGTAATTATGACCGCAGGAATATTATCAGTGTCTAGATTTGCGTGCAAAGACTTTCTCCAGTCTGACTGAATTAATTCCGATTACAGAATCTGACTAAAGTGTTTGTACACGCTACTCGTGTGAGGAAAAATTTATATGAAACAGGAATGTACGCTGTAAAAGTAATAGAGCCCAAAACGATACACGTGTAGATTACTACTGATTTTTCTCTGTACCTGGATATTTTGTTTAAATTCATTATATTATTACATTTATACATTTAAATGGAATATGGTCAAACCATTGTTCATCTTCTGTACTACACACTCATGAACTAGGTACCAGTCCCACCATGCATGACAAAAAAAACCTTTGGATGAAATTTATGGTGGAAGTAAGTCTGCTAAAAAAAAATCCAGCTCTTAAGCCTCCCGTGCGGGCAGAGCGAGCGCTGCTGCTCATGCCTTTTAGTTGGGTTTTTGTGACCAAAGGGACAGAAATACAGTAAATTCCAGTCATAAATAAAATAAATAAACATTTTACTGATGCAGGATGAAACATGATATGCGTTTCAAAGTTATGATATATATGATCTCTGCAATGTGGAAATGTGTTTATTAATTTCTCAATAACTATTTAATAATATAGGGCTAACATGTATTAATTAAATAAACATAATTCATATTAAAAATATTCCTAATATTTCCCAGCAGATAGTATACCTTACAAAGCACTTGCTATAACTTTTCACCCAACCATGAAATACTTTTTGTATTAGACACCAAGTCAGCCTCCAAGGAAATGCCCCGTTTTAAACCTGGTTACATAATTAAATGAACACATAATTCAGAAAATATAGCTTCAACTTCAAATTTTATGTCTTTTATATGAGGCCTGTGACATGTTTCTTGAGCAGGACGCTGTGATGAGATATTATATACAGATTTTCAGTCTATTTGATCAGATATAGAAACAGCTTTATGTTATACATGAAATGCAATTTTGTGTTTCCGTCATTATAGACCTGTGAAAGGTGACCAAATAGAAAGCTTAAAGACCTTGGTCCGACCTTATCAGTAAAATATGCACAAGAAACAGTATATGTGATTACACTGTTTATGTACAGTTTTTTCTGAGCTCATTAATCTGCATTATAGTTTTGATTTGTAATGAAGTATCAGGAAATAATATATTTAAATGGTTTACATTTAAAATTTACATTTAATTTGCATTTAAGTGTAATTTATATTAGATATACAAATTAGTTGTATGAACCGGATAGTTGTCTTCAGTGTAATTTCTTGATATTAATGTCTATCTACATCTTACAATTCAATTTTTAATTACAATTACACTTCTAAAGCATATTTTAGTTATTGGAATAAATGATCAAATCGATCCAAATTATATTATAAACTACCAATTCAAATAAACATCTTAAAACATTGTAATATTATTATTTTAAGCCAGCTATTTTAATTTTACAGTGTTACAGATTTAAAGCAGCTCTATATGACCATTCATAAGTGTCACACACTGCATTGTATAATTTTTTATATCACCTTTATTTACTATTATTTACAGTGAACAGTTGGACCTTAGTCTTATAATTGTATATTTGTAAAAAAATATATATAATTCTTTACACTATATGTTTGTTGAAAATAAGAAATTAATAAACACAATTGTTGAGATAATTGACGTGCATATCACGTACACTTCACAGTATATTTGATCGTGATATAGTTTATAACACGCAGTAATCCTGCATCAGTAAAATGTTAATTTCCTTTATTCATGACTGAAATTTTTGTATTTCTGTTTCTTTGGTCACAAAAACCAAACTAAAAGGCAGGAGCAGCAGCGCACGCTCTCCCCACGCTTCTCCCGGCAGGGGTGCTGAAGGCTCGGCTATGGCACCATGGGAAAATCTGGACACTGTATTATCTAACTGTAACACTGCATTAATAATCTGCAGGTTATAAATGTTAATAACAAATAATAGATAAATGACGATTAGCCCTGTAACAGATAATTAGCGGAAAATGCGACTTTCAGTGTTTCGCATTTAAACTGCAACCCACGCAGGAGGATTCCCGATGGGCCGGCTAGAGTTTGGGCCGGTTGGACGGAAAAAAATAATTTACCCGTCACTTATCTAATCTTATTCTTGCATTCATTTCCATTCAACTACGCATTCAGCCCGTACTTCGCAGTAGATAAGACGGGTTTAACCATCTGAGGGAATTCTCCTCTCCCAAATGTTTGTCTTGGTGGCGCCCAAGCGTGGTCTTTTCTGAAGCGATAAAATTAAATATAGCAACAGAATAGCACGAAGCGTCAGTCGGCTCCAATGGAGGGTAAAAAGAGGCAAGGTGGAGCCGACAAGGCCAGATTAAAAAAAGAAAGAAGATGGAGGAAGAAGCTGCCAAATGTTTAAAATTAACAAACTTGTTTTCCAGAGGACAGACTCCAGCTGCAGCCGGTAAACAGAGATATGGAAATAATCTTGAATTGTCAGCTTGCGCACCGTTTTCAATGTTGATTTAGCGTAGTTTCTTTTGTAAAGCCCAATACACATCATTAACCTCTTAACACGCCCTTCCGGCGGGCCAGAAATATGTCATAGTTAATATCTTGTTGTGTTTATGAATAATTATAGACACCCAATATGCCATTTTAAAGCATAGAATCTCTGCTTTTCAGTATCTAGCCTATTTAGATGTATGTTCTTTCAGGAAATAAACATTTAGGCCGAAATATGCCTTGTTTATTAGAATTAAGATTCATAATTTTGAATCTGGTAAAGCTTTATATTCTGTTTTTAAGTTACTGCTTTGAGGATTCACTATTTCGTTTTGATCTTTTAGAATTCGTTAGATTATAATTCTTTTAGCATTTGAGCTTAATTTAGTTGGATATTTTCCTATTTTATATATATTTGTCTGTTTTTATTAAATGTTGTTATAAGCTTATTAGCTTCTAGCTTGTTAGCATACAGAAAGTCTTCCTGGTATTTTAAATGAACGTTAATTTATTCATTTAATCGCTGTATCTAACTATTTTAAGCCAGACAGACACTGTGTGATTTTTTAAATTATCGGGTGCTAGTAATAGAGCCCAAAATGATACACGTGTAGAATACTACTATATATTATATGTATATATATATATAAATATATATATATATATATATATATATATATATATATATATATATATATATATATACAGAGAAATATTTTTCTCTGTACCTGGATATTTTGTTTAAATTCATTATATTATTACATTTATACATTTAAATTGAATATGGTCAAACCATTGTTCATCTTCTGTACTACACACTCATGAACTAGGTACCAGTCCCACCATGCATGACAAAAAAAAAACCTTTGGATGAAATTTATGGTGGAAGTAAGTCTGCTAAAAAATCCAGCTCTTAACCTGAAAATAAATAAATTACATTGAGAGGTTAAAGTTTATAATTATAGTTATTGGGTTTTTTTTCATAAACAATTGTTTATAATTTATAATATTATTATTTATATATATCAATCAGATGATAAAAAACATGGAATTTAGGTTAAAAAGGTGACATATGCTATTATTTGCTGTCTGTCCTTCAAGAGAAAAGTGCAGTGTCATTTCCTCCTTTGCCTCAATGATGATATCATAAAAGCCAATTTTTAATTTTATAGGGGGTAAATTGAATGGTGTGACCGCATGCGTAGGCTTAGGGTCCCTAACGCCACCAGGGGGCACGCCAAGAGCACCAAGACACCCTGATAAAAAATACATGTTTTAAAATAACGTTGAATAATACAAATGAAAGGGTACGACGGCGTTTTAGAGCCATACAGAAAAACAGTTCACTTCGAGAATAAAGACATATAGTAAAGAGTAATATTACGAGAATAAAGTCGTGTATAAATGCATAATGTTATGAGAATAAAGACGTAATATTACGAGAATAAAGACGTAATATAACGAGAATAAAGTTGGGAAATTTAAGGGAAATGTAGTTCTAACTGCGTGGGTTCAGGGCCGGAGTGGGCCCCTTTTTCAGCCTGGGAGTTTCATGCCCAAATCAAGCCATATATTCCATGGAGCAGGAATCTGAATAAATAAAACAGCAGCTAGATCTTACAATGCCTTTTTATTGCATATAATTACAAGTATATGTTGGTAAGTTAACAGAACACTCTTCACTTAAACATGTTTCATTCTAATTTAAATCAGATAAAGATTTAAAAGGTAAAAAAATATATAATTTTATGAATTAATATTACTAAGAAGTAGTGCTGGCGATATGGGAAAATCACGATATATCACGATAACGATATATATGATGATATACCACATTTATATAAATCAATTATAAATAAATTAACAAATACGAAAATGAAGGTATCTATCTGTAATTTCAGTTCGTTTTAGTTTTTTTTAATTTACCCCTTTTAATTAGTTTCAGTTAAGGAGAAGTTTCGCTAACAATAAGACTTGGTTATTTAGCTACATTGTGATGCCATAGCTTTATATAAAATTATAATAGTATTAAAAAACAGATGACATCACAGACTATTTCCTGGAGCCCGACCGGCCGAGGCAAGTGATGCGCTCATCCGTGCGATTTGCAGGGATCTGGCGCTAATTCTACTGCTTTGGGGCTACATGACGTTCAGTCTATCAGCCTGCAAGTCAGACTACAGTGTCAGCATATAAATCAGGTGCGTTTTCCTACAGGACAAACCATTCAAGCATGCGGATGAGCTCTCAGCGTACATTCCTGTTACATATAATTTTTCCTCACATAGCGTGTACAGATTCTGTAATCGGAATTAATTCAGTCAGACTGGAGAAAGTCTTTGCACGCAAATCTAGACACTGATAATATTCCTGCGGTCATAATTACTGACACCTGACAATTCGGGACGTTTATTATATCGGAACGTAGCGGCTGCGAACACGTGATCTCTCAGACTAACCAATGTGGTAGGAGGCGCGATTAAAGCCCGCCCATATTTCGCAATCCAAATAAAGAGCCGTAAATTCGTTTTGTAGACCCAAAGGAGAAAAACAATATTCGGACTGAATTCCCGTTTCTGTTTTTGTGTGTTAAAACGAAAAAACGAACCGTTTTTTTATTTCTTCAGCTCTCTATTCAGTTCAAGAATCAAACTGACAAAATGTACACGGACCCTGACTCTTCTCCAACTCTTCTGTATATACCAGCATTACCTACCCACCCTACATCAAAACGGAGTGTAAAACCCACTTTAGTAACAATACAGGAAGTTGATCAATCCTTCAGATAACAACTGTGGTTCCACCTAGGGTCCATTCCCTTCCCCATACTCTACTCCCCCACTCATTCACCTTTAACTGCATGACAATAACAAGATCCTAACCCGAAGTTACTGTGGCCGAGTAAGATCCGATCAGCAACCTTTAACCCACACATGAAGATCCTCCACCTAACAGCTTTAAATATATACATTAAATAATAATGTATATACCAGAACTTTTCATGTAGTTTATGAAAGAAGAATCTGTGTGACTCCTTTTAGATTATTATTCAGAACTGATCTTTGTGCTGGAATCTATGGAGCTGCTAGGGGGATTTCCAGTACAAATAAAAAAAATGCATGGCCACAACTTATTAAAGATTTCCACCCTGATGTTCCTCGAATCCACCCGAAACATGGGAGAGAAAGCTGAAGAGCTGCTAGAGCTCAGAGAACAGAACAAACACAGCAGCAGTCTTATGCTCGCTATAGTTTCTCTAAAACGGTGCAGTTTAATGCGGAGGAAATGCAGCGATGCAGAAAGAGGAGTAAAGAGCTGGAAGAAAAAGAGTGAGAGCAGTGCAATAAGGAGAAGTTGGAGCTCGGGGAAAGACTGAAAGAGTAAGAGAGAGAGAGAGAGAGAGATCTATCGGAGGCGCTGGAGTTTGGAAATCCAAGGCGGACTCGGTAAAACGCGGAACATCTGGAATGTTGTCCAAACAACGAGCTATTCCATCAACTGAACACGGACTATTTGAGAGCACGAGAAAGACTTACCATCTAACTGATGATCATTTCTTTCTCAGAACGGACTCCGCTGATCCACAACGAAGACTGGAACTGGGGTGGGTTTCCCAAAAACGATCAATCTTAGCGAATAACGAACGAAGTAACGAATGACGTGAGTAAAGAACGAGCCAGTTCTGCGAGTGTTTCCCAAAGAGCTTCGCAATGTGAAAAATAAGGAACGAGGTTAAAGAACGTCTTTGTTGACTCCTCCCCCGAAACAGCGCGCTCAATCGAACCACAAATATCGATTCAACACTGCCTATATGAAGTATTTATTCACTATGACACCCTAAAAACGTAGAAATGTGCTGTAATTAACAACATTATACTCCTAAAGATACATATGACTAAATAAATACTCGAAAATCGAATGTATTTTAAAACATTAAACTTATTTTTTACATTTTTAAAACTATTATTGTTAATATATATTATATTAATAGATACTATACTAACATTATTAATAGTAATATTGATAGTAATATTAATTTATTATTATTCTAATTATTAATATTATAAAAATAATATAATAATATACATATACCTATGTTCCTGTGTGTGTGTGTGTGTATATATATATATATATATATATATATATATATATATATATATATATATATATATATAAACATATTTCTGTTGGTTTAAAATGTAAATATATATATATATATATATATATATATATATATATATATATATATATATATATATATATATATATATATATTACATTTTTAACCAACAGAAATATGTTTTTTACTTTATACTGTGAAGCTCCAGCTCATCCTAAATCAATGGGTTTATGTTAGTGGATTGTCAAGGCCATGCACCTTTTTGTCTACTAATTCCATTTGCGTTTTCATGATTTTAATAATAATCGACAACGTAAAAAAAAATATATATATTGAATGAGACTTGTCCAACTTTTGACTGGTATTTATATATTTGCGAGCTGAAACACCCCAGAGTTTGCCCAGATGAACGGCCACAATGTTGGTTAGAATCACCTGATTAATGAATAATATTAAATATTACCTGCACATTCACCGATACCCTTTACAATACGTGTAGGTGTGATTAAAGACACCACACCGGATACCAGGGATTTTCCAAATAGCATGGAAATATATTATGTTGTGCTGTAATTCCTGATCTTGTGGGAACTGTATATAAGTGTGTGTATGCCACATAACAGCCTGATTACAGAATCAACGGACTTGGTGACTTTGCAGCTTTGCTTAGACCATGAGCATAATCTGCAAGAATAGACTGATTGCATTTCTTGCAGCGTTAATGTCAAGACTTCTATCATCGCTAATCTGCATTTTAATAATTTACTCGTGGGTTTGATTGGCCAATTCCAATATGCCCAGTTAGACTACAAGCCACAGTTGGCATTATAATATAATGTAATATACTAATATAATATAACTTATCCACTCACTTACTCACTCGTCAACCGCTTTATCCGTTAAGGGACGCGGGGGAGGGAGGGGGGATTTGGGGGGCGTTTGGTGGCTGGAGTCTATACCAGCTGGCATCGGGCGGAATGCATACACCCTGGACAGGATGCCAATCCATCACAGGGCAGACAGACACAGACACATTCACTCACACACTCACACCTAGGGGCAAATTTTATCCGACATCTAATTAGCCTGAACTAATTTCTTTGGACTGTGGGAGGAAACCGGAGCACCCGCAGACACAGGAAATAATATAATATAATATAATATAATTATATAGTAATATAATTGATTATAATTAATAGTAATGTAATATAATATAAAAATATTAATAATTATATAGTAATATAATTGATTATAATTAATAGTTGCTTCAAACACGGAAATTATCATTTTTCTTCCTTAAAATTGGCGGTCCCTGGTGTTTAAGGTGCTGAACTGCAAGTCGAGATCCCCTAAAGAAGCTCGTTAAGAATAACGACTGGGTCAGGGCACTCGTTAATCTGCGAGCGAGTTTACGTAGTACTTTAGTTACGCACGGGTTTGGGAAACACTCTTTAATTAACGATCAATCTTAAGTACGAGATAACGAAGTTCTTAGCGTTACGAAGCTTTCGGGAAACCCACCCCTGTTCAGTCCTACAGATTTACTAGCCGAAAGCTCGTGGAGATCCAGTTTCTGCGTGTTTTCGGATGGAAAATTAGTTCCATACTGCCACCTATCATACACTGCTGAAGAGGAAACCAGATCCTCTCTAGTAAAGAGGACAATAGTCACTTCAGAATGTGTTTTGGGCTTGTTTCACCTCTAGAGAGCGCTCTCGAGTGAGTCCAAAATTACCCTAAATGAATGGGTTTATATGGAGCAACTGAGCAAAATCTACATTTATCGTATACATTTTTCAGTATTTTTCTACTGAAACTTTTCCTCATTTCCTCAAAAGAACACTATCAAATGATTCAGCACCGCAGATAAAACTCCCGTTTTTACAAAACTTTTAAACTCTAGCATCAGTTCACCAACCAGTCAGCTTGCAGCAGCAGTAATGCAGCATCTTTTTTCCTGTTATAAAACCCGTTTACTGAAGAAAAACCTAAATATACATGCAAATGTTCTTTCCTTTTTATTGTTGTTCAAAATAGACAATTCTACTTTTGAGAAATAAAAGAATATTCTGGAAAGTGAATAGTATCTGTTCTTAATTTGTATTTTTAGGTGTTTATCTCCATGCACCCCATTCATATAAGACTCTCTCGTGGGCTCCCTCTATCGGTTAGCAGTACTTTTCTAATATAAGGGGGAGATAGGGAGTGGGTAGTCCATTACTTTTGTACTTGAATATTACTTTTGTACGTGACTATTGTAAGTCGCTTTGGACAAAAGCGTCTGCCAAATGTAATGTAATGTAATGTAATGTAATGTAATGTAATGTAGTCTCTCCATAAACTGGTGTTACACCGTTTTCTGCATAGCGTACGCAGTCTACGCAGCGCGCTCGTGCCCGTGAACAGAAAATGTGAAGTAGCGCCCACTGTGGTCACAGAAAACTGTGTAACGGTGTAATAATTTTCTGTGAGAATTATTTTCCATTTTTTATTGTCCCCTTAACAATAGATCTTAGTGCTGCCTTTGACACTATAGGTCACGCTATTCTGTTTAATGGGTTAAAAAATCTTGTAGGAATTAAAGGATCTGCCCTCACCTGGTTCAGATAATATCTGAGAGATCGATACCAGTGTGTTTATTTAGATAATGAATGTTCTTATTAGTCTAGAGTAAAATATGGTGTCCCACAAAGATCAGAAAAATGGGATGATGAACAACTTTCTCTTACTTAATTCTAATAAAACAGAGTTCCTTTTATTAGGCCCTAATATCGATAAAAACATAAATAGAGAGTCACTTAAGTATACCTGGTAAATCTGTGAGAAACCTAGGGGTCATCTTTGACCCAGTTTTCTTGTTTGAAAATGAGGTTTTTCCTTGCCACTGTGTCGCCCCAATAACTGGCATTTCTGTGCTGCTCATATGAGGTGTGGACCTGTTTTTCTCTGTAAAGCTGATTTGTGGCAACTTTTGTTGTAAAAAGTGCTATATAAATAAAATTGAATTGCATTATGTAGCAATACATTTAATCAGAATTGCCTGTCCATGTTCATTCGATTCCATTTTTATATTTAGTATGGTGTATGTTTCATTATTTAATTGTTTAATTATTTAAATTGAATTTATTGTTTTTAATATTATTTTTATTATTACTAATAATACAACATTATAACTAATATTCCATTTTATTAATAAAACCCAAAGCAGAGCCAGACACAAAAGGCTGCTCTGCTAGTTATGTATAGTATACTTATATATGTATAGTATACTTTTGTAATTTGATTTTATTTCTTTACTTTTTTTTATCAAAACACAAAATTCTAATTTTGACCAACAAAATGAATAACCTTGCCAAGTGCATAGGAACTATTATTTATTTGTGTTTTTAGCTTCATTTCCCATATTTATTTTAGACTCATTCACGGGCTCCCTCTAGTAGTTTGGAGATTAGGAGTGGGTTGTTTCTAAATAAAGACTCTGGAGAAAACCATCCACTGTTTTTATAAATACTTCGTGTAATTAGTGTGTGTCTGGATCCTAAAAAAAGTCAAAGTTATTGTATGTCCTAGTTTTTTGTGGGATACATTTTCACTTTTCCTACTGCCCCCTTTTGGGCTGTTGGCCAAAGGATTTGAATTATTCGCCTACAAGTTTGAGGATAAATAACAATGTTTTTTTACAGACGTGATCCTATTCTGTAATGTAAAATCCTTTCAGATTCAGTAAAACCAGACTTGTTCCCTAACCACATGTATACAATTAAATCCTGATACAGCTAAGGATCAACACAGAAGTTACGCATCACATGTTCTCTCTTAACATTTATATCATAAAAACCTAGTCTTTACCAATGTTTTATGTGCTCCAGTGTTCCTTCACAGTCACAGGGCACTTAAAATTATATTAAGTAACATGGTCAGCTTGTATAAATACTTTAAGAGAACTAAATCATATTCAATTCCCATTTAATTAATAAGGTATTCCTAACAGTTATTTATGCATAACATTATCTCATAGAAATTAGCTAAAGATTACAAATGATGGGAAATTATTTATTTTGTTCCAAAAGGAAACGCCACAGATTATATTTTTTAAATTCCTGATTCAAAACCTTTGACAGTAACTATGTAATGGCAGCATGATAACTGTACAGAAATATGGATCTAAACAAACCCAAACCAAGAAGAAACACTTCAACTCTACAAACTTATCAACTGATATTCAATTGTTTAACTTCAATGTTCAAATACAGAGTTAAACAGGTTGCACTTTACTGGGCCAAATCTAACTATCAACCAAAATTTAAAAAACACCCAAAACTTGCTTTTTCAGTTTATTCAAATAACTCACCACAAAAACAGACTTTATATGTTAAACAAAGTGGTTAAAATAAGGAGGATAAAAGAATGTACATATTAGTACAACCCCAATAACAATGGTGACATTGTGTAAAACAAAAATAACAAAGAACACATTTGCAAAAACGTTTAAACCAATATTCAACTAAATTCACTGTAAAGATATTCAAATATTCACTCATTTTACCACCTCTTTCACCACCTGTCCTTTTCATGACATTGCAATGACATCTGCATGTATCTTTCAGCAAATATAGAGCTTTACAGATGTGCAAGTTTCCCATGTCATGGGCTCTAACCCACTCCCACACCATCAGAGATAATGCTTTAGAACTTTGTGCCTTAAACAGTCCGCATAGTCCTTTACCCCAAAATAATGTGACACGTGGACTCGTCAGACAACCGGACCCTTTTCCACTTTGCATCAAATTGGAATTTTGTGTTGCCCCTGTCCCAACTTCTTTGGAATCAAATAACAAACAACAGAATATCTGCAAAACTACTCAATGATAAGATAATAATAAGAAAGATCAAGCATTACATTCTTTAAATAATTGTAATGTCTGTTATGGCTCAAGGCAATTTTTAAACTGGCACCTTACAAAATTTCATTATCATCATAATTTCATACATCCATTATAAAGATATCATTTCAATACCATAAAAGCACTGAGCCTTCACAACAGATATGGAACACAGTACATTCACACACCCCAATTCTGCACTTCTAGCAATAATATGGTTTATTTCCTAAGTAAATTTTCTGGTGATGTTTGAACTCATTCTGACACCTTAAACTCTTCCCACAGTCTGAGCAATGATACAGTTTCTCTCAAGTGTGAATGCGCTGGTGTAGTTGAAGAGTACTCTGTCGTTTAAAACTTTTCCCACAGTCTGAGCAGTGATACGGTTTCTCTCCAGTGTGAGTGCGCTGGTGTTGTTGGAGATTACCCTGCCGATTAAAACGTTTCCCACAGTCTGAGCAGTGATACGGTTTCTCTCCAGTGTGAATGTGCTGGTGTCGTTTGAGGGAATTCTGATGACTAAAACTCTTTCCACAATCTGAGCAGTGATACAGTTTCTCTCCAGTGTGAGTGCGCTGGTGTTGTTGGAGATGACCCTGCCGATTAAAACGTTTCCCACAGTCTGAGCAGTGATACGGTTTCTCTCCAGTGTGAGTGCGCTGGTGTTGTTGGAGATTACCCTGCCGATTAAAACGTTTCCCACAGTCTGAGCAGTGATACGGTTTCTCTCCAGTGTGAATGTGCTGGTGTCGTTTGAGGGAATTCTGATGACTAAAACTCTTTCCACAATCTGAGCAGTGATACAGTTTCTCTCCAGTGTGAGTGCGCTGGTGTTGTTGGAGATGACCCTGCCGATTAAAACGTTTCCCACAGTCTGAGCAGTGATACGGTTTCTCTCCAGTGTGAATGTGCTGGTGTCGTTGGAGATTACCCTGCCGACTAAAACTCTTCCCACAGTCTGAGCAGTGATACGGTTTCTCTCCAGTATGAGTGCGCTGGTGTCGTAGGAGAGTATTCTGATGAAAAAAACTCTTCTCGCACTCTAAGCAGTGATACAGTTTCCCTCCAGTGTGAATGCGCTGGTGTTGTAGAAGACTACTATGATGAAAAAAACTCTTCTCGCACTCTAAGCAGTGATACAGTTTCCCTCCAGTGTGAATGCGCTGGTGTTGTTGGAGAGTACTCTGACGACTAAAACTCTTCTCACAGTCTGAGCAGTGATACAGTTTCTCTCCAGTGTGAGTGCGCTGGTGTAGTTTGAGGGAACTCTGGTAACTAAAACTCTTCCCACAGTCTGAGCAGTGATATGGTTTCTCTCCAGTGTGGATGTGCCTGTGTATTTGGAGAGCACCCTGTTGTTTAAAACTCTTCCCACAGTCTGAGCAGTGAAACGGTTTCTCTCCAGTGTGAATGCGCTGGTGTTGTAGAAGAGTACTCTGATGACTAAAACTCTTCCCACAGTCTGAGCAGTGATATGGTTTCTCTCCAGTGTGAATGCGCTGGTGTAGTTTGAGATTACTCTGATGACTAAAACTCTTCCCGCAGTCTGAGCAGTGATAGGGTTTCTCTCCAGTGTGAATGCGCTGGTGTAGTTTGAGAGCACCCTGTTGATTAAAACTCTTCCCACAGTCTGAGCAGTGATATGGTTTCTCTCCAGTGTGAATGCGCTGGTGTATATTGAGAGCACCCTGTTGATTAAAACTCTTCCCACAGTCTGAGCAGTGATAGGGTTTCTCTCCAGTGTGAATGCGCTGGTGTAGTTTGAGAGTACTCTGATGACTAAAACTCTTCCCGCAGTCTGAGCAGTGATAGGGTTTCTCTCCAGTGTGAATGCGCTGGTGTAGTTTGAGAGCACCCTGTTGATTAAAACTCTTCCCACAGTCTGAGCAGTGATATGGTTTCTCTCCAGTGTGAATGCGCTGGTGTATATTGAGAGCACCCTGTTGATTAAAACTCTTCCCACAGTCTGAGCAGTGATAGGGTTTCTCTCCAGTGTGAATGCGCTGGTGTAGTTTGAGAGCACCCTGTTGATTAAATCTCTTCCCACAGTCTGAGCAGTGGTGGGTTTTTTTCTTGCATGTAATTTTCTGCATTTGTTTTGGAGAGGTAGGAGAGGGTGTTGGCTGAGTATTGGAGATTTTTGTGGATTCCATATTCTTCCCCTCTTCTTGTAGTTTAACCTATTTGTGAACTGTTCTTGTTTAGTGCATTTCTGTAGCTAAATTAGAAAGATTGGAAAGAAGACACTAGGAGAAGAAGATCTGGAACAGGACGGCATTCATTTCTGGAAGAAGCAAAGAAAAATACAAACTCAAGCTTAGTACTAGTTTTTAGTGTGAAATGAAAATCTCTTAACTGCCAAACAGAAAATCTGGACTGGAAATCTACATGCAAATGACATTCTTTCTCACAAATACCTCCCACCCCCTCGTTTTAGTTCAGTTTGATCATGAATGTGTCCAGGTCTCTAGTAGGGAGTAGAAATTGAACAAAAAATTATTACACACTGACTGGTACGTGTACATTTTGTCAGTTTGATTCTTGAACATAATAGAGAGCTGAAGAAATGAAAAAACGGTTAGTTTTTTTCGTTTTTTGGTTTGAACACACAAAAACAGAAACGGGAATTCAGTCCGAATATTGGTTTTCTCCTTTGGGTCTACAAAACGAACTTACGGCTCATTATTTGGATTGCGAAATATGGGCGGGCTTTAATCGCGCCTCCTACCACATTGGTTAGTCTGAGAGATCACGTGTTCGCAGCCGCTACGTTCCGATATAATAAAAGTCCCGAATTGTCAGACGTCAGTAATTATGACCGCAGGAATATTATCAGTGTCTAGATTTGCGTGCAAAGACTTTCTCCAGTCTGACTGAATTAATTCCGATTACAGAATCTGACTAAAGTGTTTGTACACGCTACTCGTGTGAGGAAAAATTTATATGTAACAGGAATGTACGCTGTAAAAGTAATAGAGCCCAAAACGATACACGTGTAGATTACTACTGATTTTTCTCTGTACCTGGATATTTTGTTTAAATTCATTATATTATTACATTTATACATTTAAATGGAATATGGTCAAACCATTGTTCATCTTCTGTACTACACACTCATGAACTAGGTACCAGTCCCACCATGCATGACAAAAAAAACCTTTGGATGAAATTTATGGTGGAAGTAAGTCTGCTAAAAAAAATCCAGCTCTTAAGCCTCCCGTGCGGGCAGAGCTGCTGCTCATGCCTTTTAGTTGGGTTTTTGTGACCAAAGGGACAGAAATACAGTAAATTCCAGTCATAAATAAAATAAATAAACATTTTACTGATGCAGGATGAAACATGATATGCGTTTCAAAGTTATGATATATATGATCTCTGCAATGTGGAAATGTGTTTATTAATTTCTCAATAACTATTTAATAATATAGGGCTAACATGTATTAATTAAATAAACATAATTCATATTAAAAATATTCCTAATATTTCCCAGCAGATAGTATACCTTACAAAGCACTTGCTATAACTTTTCACCCAACCATGAAATACTTTTTGTATTAGACACCAAGTCAGCCTCCAAGGAAATGCCCCGTTTTAAACCTGGTTACATAATTAAATGAACACATAATTCAGAAAATATAGCTTCAACTCCAAATTTTATGTCTTTTATATGAGGCCTGTGACATGTTTCTTGAGCAGGACACTGTGATGAGATATTATATACAGATTTTCAGTCTATTTGATCAGATATAGAAACAGCTTTATGTTATACATGAAATGCAATTTTGTGTTTCCGTCATTATAGACCTGTGAAAGGTGACCAAATAGAAAGCTTAAAGACCTTGGTCCGACCTTATCAGTAAAATATGCACAAGAAACAGTATATGTGATTACACTGTTTATGTACAGTTTTTTCTGAGCTCATTAATCTGCATTATAGTTTTGATTTGTAATGAAGTATCAGGAAATAATATATTTAAATGGTTTACATTTAAAATTTACATTTAATTTGCATTTAAGTGTAATTTATATTAGATATACAAATTAGTTGTATGAACCGGATAGTTGTCTTCAGTGTAATTTCTTGATATTAATGTCTATCTACATCTTACAATTCAATTTTTAATTACAATTACACTTCTAAAGCATATTTTAGTTATTGGAATAAATGATCAAATCGATCCAAATTATATTATAAACTACCAATTCAAATAAACATCTTAAAACATTGTAATATTATTATTTTAAGCCAGCTATTTTAATTTTACAGTGTTACAGATTTAAAGCAGCTCTATATGACCATTCATAAGTGTCACACACTGCATTGTATAATTTTTTATATCACCTTTATTTACTATTATTTACAGTGAACAGTTGGACCTTAGTCTTATAATTGTATATTTGTAAAAAAAATATATATAATTCTTTACACTATATGTTTGTTGAAAATAAGAAATTAATAAACACAATTGTTGAGATAATTGACGTGCATATCACGTACACTTCACAGTATATTTGATCGTGATATAGTTTATAACACGCAGTAATCCTGCATCAGTAAAATGTTAATTTCCTTTATTCATGACTGAAATTTTTGTATTTCTGTTTCTTTGGTCACAAAAACCAAACTAAAAGGCAGGAGCAGCAGCGCACGCTCTCCCCACGCTTCTCCCGGCAGGGGTGCTGAAGGCTCGGCTATGGCACCATGGGAAAATCTGGACACTGTATTATCTAACTGTAACACTGCATTAATAATCTGCAGGTTATAAATGTTAATAACAAATAATAGATAAATGACGATTAGCCCTGTTACAGATAATTAGCGGAAAATGCGACTTTCAGTGTTTCGCATTTAAACTGCAACCCACGCAGGAGGATTCCCGATGGGCCGGCTAGAGTTTGGGCCGGTTGGACGGAAAAAAATAATTTACCCGTCACTTATCTAATCTTATTCTTGCATTCATTTCCATTCAACTACGCATTCAGCCCGTACTTCGCAGTAGATAAGACGGGTTTAACCATCTGAGGGAATTCTCCTCTCCCAAATGTTTGTCTTGGTGGCGCCCAAGCGTGGTCTTTTCTGAAGCGATAAAATTAAATATAGCAACAGAATAGCACGAAGCGTCAGTCGGCTCCAATGGAGGGTAAAAAGAGGCAAGGTGGAGCCGACAAGGCCAGATTAAAAAAAGAAAGAAGATGGAGGAAGAAGCTGCCAAATGTTTAAAATTAACAAACTTGTTTTCCAGAGGACAGACTCCAGCTGCAGCCGGTAAACAGAGATATGGAAATAATCTTGAATTGTCAGCTTGCGCACCGTTTTCAATGTTGATTTAGCGTAGTTTCTTTTGTAAAGCCCAATACACATCATTAACCTCTTAACACGCCCTTCCGGCGGGCCAGAAATATGTCATAGTTAATATCTTGTTGTGTTTATGAATAATTATAGACACCCAATATGCCATTTTAAAGCATAGAATCTCTGCTTTTCAGTATCTAGCCTATTTAGATGTATGTTCTTTCAGGAAATAAACATTTAGGCCGAAATATGCCTTGTTTATTAGAATTAAGATTCATAATTTTGAATCTGGTAAAGCTTTATATTCTGTTTTTAAGTTACTGCTTTGAGGATTCACTATTTCGTTTTGATCTTTTAGAATTCGTTAGATTATAATTCTTTTAGCATTTGAGCTTAATTTAGTTGGATATTTTCCTATTTTATATATATTTGTCTGTTTTTATTAAATGTTGTTATAAGCTTATTAGCTTCTAGCTTGTTAGCATACAGAAAGTCTTCCTGGTATTTTAAATGAACGTTAATTTATTCATTTAATCGCTGTATCTAACTATTTTAAGCCAGACAGACACTGTGTGATTTTTTAAATTATCGGGTGCTGAGAGCTCATCCGCATGCTTGAATGGTTTGTCCTGTAGGAAAACGCACCTGATTTATATGCTGACACTGTAGTCTGACTTGCAGGCTGATAGACTGAACGTCATGTAGCCCCAAAGCAGTAGAATTAGCGCCAGATCCCTGCAAATCGCACGGATGAGCGCATCACTTGCCTCGGCCGGTCGGGCTCCAGGAAATAGTCTGTGATGTCATCTGTTTTTTAATACTATTATAATTTTATATAAAGCTATGGCATCACAATGTAGCTAAATAACCAAGTCTTATTGTTAGCGAAACTTCTCCTTAACTGAAACTAATTAAAAGGGGTAAATTAAAAAAAACTAAAACGAACTGAAATTACAGATTAGATACCTTCATTTTCGTATTTGTTAATTTATTTATAATTGATTTATATAAATGTGGTATATCATCATATATATCGTTATCGTGATTTTCCCATATCGCCAGCACTACTTCTTAGTAATATTAATTCATAAAATTATATATTTTTTTACCTTTTAAATCTTTATCTGATTTAAATTAGAATGAAACATGTTTAAGTGAAGAGTGTTCTGTTAACTTACCAACATATACTTGTAATTATATGCAATAAAAAGGCATTGTAAGATCTAGCTGCTGTTTTATTTATTCAAATTCCTGCTCCATGGAATATATGGCTTGATTTGGGCATGAAACTCCCAGGCTGAAAAAGGGGCCCACTCCGGCCCTGAACCCACGCAGTTAGAACTACATTTCCCTTAAATTTCCCAACTTTATTCTCGTTATATTACGTCTTTATTCTCGTAATATTACGTCTTTATTCTCATAACATTATGCATTTATACACGACTTTATTCTCGTAATATTACTCTTTACTATATGTCTTTATTCTCGAAGTGAACTGTTTTTCTGTATGGCTCTAAAACGCCGTCGTACCCTTTCATTTGTATTATTCAACGTTATTTTAAAACATGTATTTTTTATCAGGGTGTCTTGGTGCTCTTGGCGTGCCCCCTGGTGGCGTTAGGGACCCTAAGCCTACGCATGCGGTCACACCATTCAATTTACCCCCTATAAAATTAAAAATTGGCTTTTATGATATCATCATTGAGGCAAAGGAGGAAATGACACTGCACTTTTCTCTTGAAGGACAGACAGCAAATAATAGCATATGTCACCTTTTTAACCTAAATTCCATGTTTTTTATCATCTGATTGATATATATAAATAATAATATTATAAATTATAAACAATTGTTTATGAAAAAAAACCCAATAACTATAATTATAAACTTTAACCTCTCAATGTAATTTATTTATTTTCAGGTTAAGAGCTGGATTTTTTAGCAGACTTACTTCCACCATAAATTTCATCCAAAGGTTTTTTTTTTGTCATGCATGGTGGGACTGGTACCTAGTTCATGAGTGTGTAGTACAGAAGATGAACAATGGTTTGACCATATTCAATTTAAATGTATAAATGTAATAATATAATGAATTTAAACAAAATATCCAGGTACAGAGAAAAATATTTCTCTGTATATATATATATATATATATATATTTATATATATATATATACATATAATATATAGTAGTATTCTACACGTGTATCATTTTGGGCTCTATTACTTTTACAGCGTACATTCCTGTTACATATAATTTTTCCTCACATAGCGTGTACAGATTCTGTAATCGGAATTAATTCAGTCAGACTGGAGAAAGTCTTTGCACGCAAATCTAGACACTGATAATATTCCTGCGGTCATAATTACTGACACCTGACAATTCGGGACGTTTATTATATCGGAACGTAGCGGCTGCGAACACGTGATCTCTCAGACTAACCAATGTGGTAGGAGGCGCGATTAAAGCCCGCCCATATTTCGCAATCCAAATAAAGAGCCGTAAATTCGTTTTGTAGACCCAAAGGAGAAAAACAATATTCGGACTGAATTCCCGTTTCTGTTTTTGTGTGTTAAAACGAAAAAACGAACCGTTTTTTTATTTCTTCAGCTCTCTATTCAGTTCAAGAATCAAACTGACAAAATGTACACGGACCCTGACTCTTCTCCAACTCTTCTGTATATACCAGCATTACCTACCCACCCTACATCAAAACGGAGTGTAAAACCCACTTTAGTAACAATACAGGAAGTTGATCAATCCTTCAGATAACAACTGTGGTTCCACCTAGGGTCCATTCCCTTCCCCATACTCTACTCCCCCACTCATTCACCTTTAACTGCATGACAATAACAAGATCCTAACCCGAAGTTACTGTGGCCGAGTAAGATCCGATCAGCAACCTTTAACCCACACATGAAGATCCTCCACCTAACAGCTTTAAATATATACATTAAATAATAATGTATATACCAGAACTTTTCATGTAGTTTATGAAAGAAGAATCTGTGTGACTCCTTTTAGATTATTATTCAGAACTGATCTTTGTGCTGGAATCTATGGAGCTGCTAGGGGGATTTCCAGTACAAATAAAAAAAAATGCATGGCCACAACTTATTAAAGATTTCCACCCTGATGTTCCTCGAATCCACCCGAAACATGGGAGAGAAAGCTGAAGAGCTGCTAGAGCTCAGAGAACAGAACAAACACAGCAGCAGTCTTATGCTCGCTATAGTTTCTCTAAAACGGTGCAGTTTAATGCGGAGGAAATGCAGCGATGCAGAAAGAGGAGTAAAGAGCTGGAAGAAAAAGAGTGAGAGCAGTGCAATTAGGAAAAGTTGGAGCTCGGGGAAAGACTGAAAGAGTAAGAGAGAGAAAGAGAGAGAGAGAGAGAGAGAGAGAGAGAGAGAGAGAGAGAGAGAGAGAGAGAGATCTATCGGAGGCGCTGGAGTTTGGAAATCCAAGGCGGACTCGGTAAAACGCGGAACATCTGGAATGTTGTCCAAACAACGAGCTATTCCATCAACTGAACACGGACTATTTCAGAGAACGAGAAAGACTTACCATCTAACTGATGATCATTTCTTTCTCAGAACGGACTCCGCTGATCCACAACGAAGACTGGAACTGGGGTGGGTTTCCCAAAAACGATCAATCTTAGCGAATAACGAACGAAGTAACGAATGACGTGAGTAAAGAACGAGCCAGTTCTGCGAGTGTTTCCCAAAGAGCTTCGCAATGTGAAAAATAAGGAACGAGGTTAAAGAACGTCTTTGTTGACTCCTCCCCCGAAACAGCGCGCTCAATCGAACCACAAATATCGATTCAACACTGCCTATATGAAGTATTTATTCACTATGACACCCTAAAAACGTAGAAATGTGTTGTAATTAACAACATTATACTCCTAAAGATACATATGACTAAATAAATACTCGAAAATAGAATGTATTTTAAAACATTAAACTTATTTTTTACATTTTTAAAACTATTATTGTTAATATATATTATATTAATAGATACTATACTAACATTATTAATAGTAATATTGATAGTAATATTAATTTATTATTATTCTAATTATTAATATTATAAAAATAATATAATAATATACATATACCTATGTTCCTGTGTGTGTGTGTATATATATATATATATATATATATATATATATATATATATATATATATATATATATATAAACATATTTCTGTTGGTTTAAAATGTAAATATATATATATATATATATATATATATATTAAATTTTTAACCAACAGAAATATGTTTTGTACTTTATACTGTGAAGCTCCAGCTCATCCTAAATCAATGGGTTTATGTTAGTGGATTGTCAAGGCCATGCACCTTTTTGTCTACTAATTCCATTTGCGTCAATTAGTTTTCATGATTTTAATAATAATCGACAACGTAAAAAAAAAAAAATATTGAATGAGACTTGTCCAACTTTTGACTGGTATTTATATATTTGCGAGCTGAAACACCCCAGAGTTTGCCCAGATGAACGGCCACAATGTTGGTTAGAATCACCTGATTAATGAATAATATTAAATATTACCTGCACATTCACCGATACCCTTTACAATACGTGTAGGTGTGATTAAAGACACCACACCGGATACCAGGGATTTTCCAAATAGCATGGAAATATATTATGTTGTGCTGTAATTCCTGATCTTGTGGGAACTGTATATAAGTGTGTGTATGCCACATAACAGCCTGACCATGAGCATAATCTGCAAGAATAGACTGATTGCATTTCTTGCAGCGTTAATGTCAAGACTTCTATCATCGCTAATCTGCATTTTAATAATTTACTCGTGGGTTTCATTGGCCAATTCCAATATGCCCAGTTAGACTACAAGCCACAGTTGGCATTATAATATAATGTAATATACTAATATAATATAACTTATTCACTCACTTACTCACTCGTCAACCGCTTTATCCGTTAAGGGACGCGGGGGAGGGAGGGGGGATTTGGGGGGCGTTTGGTGGCTGGAGTCTATACCAGCTGGCATCGGGCGGAATGCATACACCCTGGACAGGATGCCAATCCATCACAGGGCAGACAGACACAGACAGACACAGACACATTCACTCACACACTCACACCTAAGGGGCAAATTTTATCCGACATCTAATTAGCCTGAACTAATTTCTTTGGACTGTGGGAGGAAACCGGAGCACCCGCAGACACAGGAAATAATATAATATAATATAATTATATAGTAATATAATTGATTATAATTAATAGTAATGTAATATAATATAAAAATATTAATAATTATATAGTAATATAATTGATTATAATTAATAGTTGCTTCAAACACGGAAATTATCATTTTTCTTCCTTAAAATTGGCGGTCCCTGGTGTTTAAGGTGCTGAACTGCAAGTCGAGATCCCCTAAAGAAGCTCGTTAAGAATAACGACTGGGTCAGGGCACTCGTTAATCTGCGAGCGAGTTTACGTAGTACTTTAGTTGCGCACGGGTTTGGGAAACACTCTTTAATTAACGATCAATCTTAAGTACGAGATAACGAAGTTCTTAGCGTTACGAAGCTTTCGGGAAACCCACCCCTGTTCAGTCCTACAGATTTACTAGCCGAAAGCTCGTGGAGATCCAGTTTCTGCGTGTTTTCGGATGGAAAATTAGTTCCATACTGCCACCTATCATACACTGCTGAAGAGGAAACCAGATCCTCTCTAGTAAAGAGGACAATATTCACTTTAGAATGTGTTTTGGGCTTGTTTCACCTCTAGAGGGCGCTCTCGAGTGAGTCCAAAATTACCCTAAATGAATGGGTTTATATGGAGCAAACTGAGCAAAATCTACATTTATCGTATACATTTTTCAGTATTTTTCTACTGAAACTTTTCCTCATTTCCTCAAAAGAACACTATCAAATGATTCAGCACCGCAGATAAAACTCCCGTTTTTACAAAACTTTTAAACTCTAGCATCAGTTCACCAACCAGTCAGCTTGCAGCAGCAGTAATGCAGCATCTTTTTTCCTGTTATAAAACCCGTTTACTGAAGAAAAACCTAAATATACATGCAAATGTTCTTTACTTTTTTTGTTGTTCAAAATAGACAATTCTACTTTTGAGAAATAAAAGAATATTCTGGAAAGTGAATAGTATCTGTTCTTAATTTGTATTTTAGGTGTTTATCTCCATTCACCCCATTCATATAAGACTCTCTCGTGGGCTCCCTCTATCGGTTAGCAGTAATTTTCTAATATAAGGGGGAGATAGGGAGTGGGTAGTCCATTACTTTTGTACTTGAATATTACTTTTGTACGTGACTATTGTAAGTCGCTTTGGACAAAAGCGTCTGCCAAATGTAATGTAATGTAATGTAATGTAATGTAGTCTCTCCATAAACTGGTGTTACACCGGTTTCTGCATAGCGTACGCAGTCTACGCAGCGCGCTCGTGCCCGTGAACAGAAACTGTGAAGTAGCGCCCACGTCACAGAAAACTGTGTAACGGTGTAATAATTTTCTGTGAGAATTATTTTCCATTTTTTATTGTCCCCTTAACAATAGATCTTAGTGCTGCCTTTGACACTATAGGTCACGCTATTCTGTTTAATGGGTTAAAAAATCTTGTAGGAATTAAAGGATCTGCCCTCACCTGGTTCAGATAATATCTGAGAGATCGATACCAGTGTGTTTATTTAGATAATGAATGTTCTTATTAGTCTAGAGTAAAATATGGTGTCCCACAAAGATCAGAAAAATGGGATGATGAACAACTTTCTCTTACTTAATTCTAATAAAACAGAGTTCCTTTTATTAGGCCCTAATATCGATAAAAACATAAATAGAGAGTCACTTAAGTATACCTGGTAAATCTGTGAGAAACCTAGGGGTCATCTTTGACCCAGTTTTCTTGTTTGAACATGAACCCAAACCCAAAGCAGAGCCAGACACAAAAGGCTGCTCTGCTAGTTATGTATAGTATACTTACATATGTATAGTATACTTTTGTAATTTGATTTTATTTCTTTACTTTTTTTATCAAAACACAAAATTCTAATTTTGACCAACAAAATGAATAACCTTGCCAAGTGCATAGGAACTATTATTTATTTGTGTTTTTAGCTTCATTTCCCATATTTATTTTAGACTCATTCACGGGCTCCCTCTAGTAGTTTGGAGATTTTTTTCTAATAAAACGGGGGAGATTAGGAGTGGGTTGTTTCTAAATAAAGACTCTGGAGAAAACCATCCACTGTTTTAATAAATACTTCGTGTAATTAGTGTGTGTCTGGATCCTAAAAAAAGTCAAAGTTATTGGATGTCCTTCAACTAGTTTTTTGTGGGATACATTTTCACTTTTCCTACTGTCCCCTTTTGGACTGTTGGCCAAAGGATTTGAATTATTCGCCTACAAGTTTGAGGATAAATAACAAAGTTTTTTTACAGACGTGATCCTATTCTGTAATGTAAAATGCTTTCAGATTCAGTAAAACCAGACTTGTTCCCTAAACACATGTATACAATTAAATCCTGATACAGCTAAGGATCAACACAGAAGTTACGCATCACATGTTCTCTCTTAACATTTATATCATAACAATGTTTTATGTGCTCCAGTGTTCTTTCACAGTCACAGGGCACTTAAAATCATATTAAGTAACATGGTCAGCTTGTATAAATACTTTCAGAGAACTAAATCATATTCAATTCCAATTTAATTAATAAGGTATTCCTAACAGTTATTTACGCATAACATTATCTCATAGAAATTAGCTAAATATTACAAATGATGGGAAATTATTTATTTTGTTCCAAAAGGAAACGCCACAGATTATATTTTTTAAATTCCTGATTCAAAACCTTTGACAGTAACTATGTAATGGCAGCATGATAACTGTACAGAAATATGGATCTAAACAAACCCAAACCAAGAAGAAACACTTCAACTCTACAAACTTATCAACTGATATTCAATTGTTTAACTTCAATGTTCAAATACAGAGTTAAACAGGTTGCACTTTACTGGGCCAAATCTAACTATCAACCAAAAAGTCAAAAACACCCAAAAATTGCTTTTTCAGTTTATTCAAATAACTCACCACAAAAACAGACTTTATATGTTAAACAAAGTGGTTAAAATAAGGAGGATAAAAGAATGTACATATTAGTACAACCCCAATAACAATGGTGACATTGTGTAAAACAAAAATAACAAAGAACACATTTGCAAAAACGTTTAAACCAATATTCAACTAAATTCACTGTAAAGATATTCAAATATTCACTCATTTTACCACCTCTTTCACCACCTGTCCTTTTCATGACATTGCAATCACATCTGCATGTATCTTTCAGCAAATATAGAGCTTTACAGATGTGCAAGTTTCCCATGTCATGGGCTCTAACCCACTCCCACACCATCAGAGATAATGCTTTAGAACTTTGTGCCTTAAACAGTCCGCATAGTCCTTTACCCCAAAATAATGTGACACGTGGACTCGTCAGACAACCGGACCCTTTTCCACTTTGCATCAAATTGGAATTTTGTGTTGCCCCTGTCCCAACTTCTTTGGAATCAAATAACAAACAAGAGAATATCTGCAAAACTACTCAATGATAAGATAATAATAAGATAGATCAGACATTACATTCTTTAAATAATTGTAATGTCTGTTATGGCTCAAGGCAATTTTTAAACTGGCACCTTACAAAATTTCATTATCATCATAATTTCATACATCCATTATAAAGATATCATTTCAATACCATAAAAGCACTGAGCCTTCACAACAGATATGGAACACAGTACATTCACACACCCCAATTCTGCACTTCTAGCAATAATATGGTTTATTTCCTAAGTAAATTTTCTGGTGATGTTTGAACTCATTCTGACACCTTAAACTCTTCCCACAGTCTGAGCAATGATACAGTTTCTCTCAAGTGTGAATGCGCTGGTGAAGTTGAAGAGTACTCTGTCGTTCAAAACTTTTCCCACAGTTTGAGCAGTGATACGGTTTTTCTACAGTGTGAGTGCTGTTGTAGAAAAGAAAATGAAAGGTGGGTCCACACCCACCCCTCATCCGGGGTACAACTCCCCTACATGTTCGTTTGATAGAGAGAGTCGCAGACAGGTGGAGTGAAGTTGAAAGCAAACCAAGTATTTATTACAAAGTACTGAATATTCAGGAGAACCCACACATGAAAGACCGTCTAACAGCCGTCCCAGCATAAGTTCGGACCCCCCCTCTGATCTGACTCCATGTTTATACCCCAAATGACGTGAAACCTGCTGATGATGCGTTGCTGATGATTAGCTCATGTTAATATGCATAATTTCACGTGTTAGTACTCAAGTTTCACAGGTTTGACCGGACCATCAGTGTTTGGCCTTGATTGTGTCCAGCCGGACAGTGTGGTATTGTTTTAAGAATTGACTGGGTCCAGTCAGACAGTGTGATATTGTTCCAGTAATTAGACAGTGCCGCCCTCCCTATGTGCGCGTGTCCTCCTCCCGCTTTGGTAGGTGAAGAACTTTGCACGCACAGAGAGAAAGGCCACACTGTTCGTCCCGAAGCCTCCTTCGTATCAATTTAGTTCATACAGAGTGCACTAGCTGATGATTGATGGCCGTTAGTCAGAGACATGCAGTAAAAAAAATGCTTCAAGCATGAGCTACGCAATAGTCACACAATGGATTCCATATGTTATATGTTAATGTGTTAGTAGCGCGTGGTTAGTCCGCCATATAATAGATCCTATGTGTTAGTTAAGTGCCTTATGTATCATGTGGGTTAATTTGTCATAATAAAGTCTGTGTTAGTCACATGCCTGATCAAACAATGTTTATCTATATGTGTAAATAATATATATTGTGAGTATTGGTTAATCTTCTATATAAATGCGTGTAAAATACACTGTGAGTAATATAAATCTTCAAATACAATGTGAGTATTGGTTAATGCATATAAAATACAAGGTTTCACACAATGATTATGTAATTATAGATACTAAGATAAGTAATCATAATTGAAAGATATTTGTCAATACACCCAAGGTAAAATAAACAGTTACTCTTCAGTGCGCTGGTGTCGTTGGAGATTACCCAGCCGATTAAAACTCTTCCCACAGTCTGAGCAGTGATACGGTTTCTCTCCAGTATGAATGCGCTGGTGTAGTTTGAGGGAATTCTGGTATTTAAAACTCTTCCCACAGTCGGAGCAGTGATAAAGTTCCTCTCCAGTGTGAATGCGCTGGTGTATATTGAGAGTACTCTGATGACTAAAACTCTTCCCACAGTCTGAGCAGTGGTGGGTTTTTTTCTTGCATGTACTTTTCTGCATTTGTTTGAGAGAGGTAGGAGAGGGTATTGGCTGAGTATTGGAGATTTTTGTGGATTCCATGTTCCTCCCCTTTTCTAGGAACTTAACCTCTTTGTGAACTGTTCTTGTTGAGTGCATTTCCGTAGCTAAACTAGAAACAGGTTGGAAAGAAGACACTAGGAGATAAAGATCTGGAACAGGATGGCATTCATTTCTCGAAGAAACAAACTCGAGCTTAGTACAAGTTTTTAGTGTGAAATGAAAATCTCTTAGCTGGCAAACAGAAAATCGGGAATGGAAATCTACATGCAAATGACAGTATTTCTCACATATACTCACCCCTCGTTTTAGTTTAATTTGATCGTCAATGTGTCCAGGGGCCTCATGTACTAAAGGTGCATACGCACAAAAACATAGCGTACGC
This sequence comes from Astyanax mexicanus, assembly GCF_023375975.1. Classification (NCBI taxonomy): domain Eukaryota; kingdom Metazoa; phylum Chordata; class Actinopteri; order Characiformes; family Acestrorhamphidae; genus Astyanax; species Astyanax mexicanus. Next base: position 129,756,095 of record NC_064408.1, on the reverse strand, counting down.
CATACTTCATGCTCACGGTCAGATGTACTAAATTTGACATGAACATGAGAGCTTTCTCTCGCACTTTCGTTTCGGGCATACGCATGTTTATTTGTACGTCTGTATTGTGTTTTTGTCATTTGGCGACAATTAGAGGCGATGCATTGAAATTACAACTATTAAGATATGCACACAATGTAGTAATAAGACATTATTGGGTAAAATAAAGTAAATTAAATCAGACAATTTTATTGGCTTACTGAAATAATCGTTCAACGTGTTTCCACTGAGCCTAGATTATATAAACCATAGACTGTATAGAGCTGGACAGAGCATCGTCTCTTAAAAGTGAAGCCACCACAGGTCGGGCGCCCCCTGCTGTTCGGCTGCAGATTATTAGTTATTACGCTACGCGTCTTGCGACAATTTTCTTTCTTGACTTGCATATTATACTCTAGCATCTTATTATTGTTATTATTATTACTATTATTATTTTAACACTATACTTATGCGTAATGCTTAATTTCAAGTTGATTGTGATGTACTAAGAGAAAATACGTGGTATTCTGCCTACGCACAGTTTGATAAATCCATATTTTTTTGTGCGTACGGAACTATTCAGGTCTGAGCGTACGGAACATTTTAGTAGAAAGTTCACGCAAGTCTTAGTACATGAGGCCCCAGGTCTCTAATAGGAAGTAGAAAGTGAACAAGAAATTATTACACACTGACTCTTCTCCAACTCTTGTGTAAATTTTAAGCATTACCTACTCACCCTACTCACAAAATGGAGTGTAAAACCCACTTTAGTGACAGTACAGGAAGGTCCATTCTGCAGATAACAACTGTGGTTCCACATAGGGTCCATTCCCTTCCCCAAACTCTACTCCCCCACCCACTCACCTTTAACTGCATGACAATAACAAGTTCCTAACCCTAAGTTACTGTGGCCGATTATGATCCGATCAGCAACCTTTACCCCACACATGAAAATCCTCCACCTAACAGCTTTAAATATATACATTAAATAATGCTGTAAATACCACAACTTTTCATGAAGTTTATTAAATAAGAAAATGTGTGACTCCTTTTAGATTATTATTCAGAACTGATCTTTGTGTTGGAATCTATGGAGCTCCTAAGGTGATTTCCAGTACAAATAAAAAAAAATGCATGGCCTCAACTTATTAAAGTAGGGCAATACGGCAAGTTAAAGAGCAGCTTTGTTTTGGAGTCTCTGAATCTTTTGTCCAAATTGAAAACACAGTGAAAAGTTGTAAATGGAGCAGAAACTCTTAACTGAAGCTGCGAGCTGAAGGGAGGTGGTGAAGAAAGGCTGGAAAGGAACTCAGCTGATAGCTGAGCACGACTATGCTCTGGAAATCTCCAGCAGCAAACTGGAACTGGAGGAACTGACTCTTATCCAACAACTCCCGGTAGAGAAGAAAAGCGAACCCTGTGAGGAACAGTCTGAGATTTCCACCCTGATGTTCCTCGAATCCACCCGAAACATGGGAGAGAAAGCTGAAGAGCTGCTAGAGCTCAGAGAACAGGACAAACACAGCAGCAGTCTTATGCTCGCTATAGTTTCTCTAAAACGGTGCAGTTTAATGCGGAGGAAATGCAGCGATGCAGAAAGAGGAGTAAAGAGCTGACTTTGAGAAAGACTTACCATCTAACTGATGATCATTTCTTTCTCAGAACGGACTCCGCTGATCCACAGCGAAGACTGGAACTGTTCAATCCTACAGATTTACTAGCTGAAATCTCGTGGAGATCCAGGCTGTGACCGAAACGGCTCCCTGTTTACTAGTAAAGAGTAACTGTTTATTATACCTTGGGTGTATTGACAAATATATTTCAATTATGATTACTTATCTTGTTATCTATAATTACATAATCATTGTGTGAAACCTTGTATTTTATATGCACTTACCAAGACTCACATTGTATTTGATCATTTTTATTACTCAAAGTGTATTTTATACGCATTTATATAGAAGATTAACCAATAATCACAATATATTCTTTACATATATAATAAAACATTGTTTGATCAGGCATGTGACTAACACAGACTTTATTACGACAAATTAACCCACATGATACATAAGGCACTTAACTAACACATAGGATCTATTGTATGGCGGACTAACCACGCGCTACTAACACATTAACATATAACATATGGAATCCATTGTGAGACTTGTGTAGCTCATGCTTGAAGCATTTTGCTTACTGCATGTCTCTGACTAACAGCCATCAATCATCAGCTAGTGCACTCTGTACGAACTGAATTGATACAAAGGAGACTTCGGGACGAACAGTGTGGCCTTTCTCTCTGTGCGTGCAAAGTCCTTCACCTACCAAAGCGGGAGGAGGACACGCGCACATAGGGAGGGCGGCACTGTCTAATTACTGAAACAATATCACACTGTCTGACTGGACCCAGTCAATTCCTGAAACAATGCCGCACTGTCCGGCTGGATACAGTCAAGGCCAAACACTGATGGTCCGGTCAAACCTGTGAAACTTGAACACTAACACGTGAAATTATGCATATTAACATGAGCTAATCATCAGCAACGCATCATCAGCAGGTTTCACGTCATTTGGGGTATAAACATGGAGTCAGATCAGAGGGGGGTCAGAACTTATGCTGGGACGGCTGTTAGACGGTCTTTCATGTGTGGGTTCTCCTGAATATTGAGTACTTTGTAATAAATACTTGGTTTGCTTTCAACTTCACTCCACCTGTCTACGACTCTCTATCAAACGAACACGTAGGGGAGTTGTACCCCGGATGAGGGGTGGGTGTGGACCCACCTTTCATTTACTTTTCTACAACACTAGTTAGAGCACTATTGAGTATTTCAGCCATTTTTCTTTGAGTGTCCGAATCGTAAGGAGGAATTCGAGCGTGATTTTGAGGGCACTAAAAACTCCCACAATGCATCATGATTTATAGTAAACATCACTGCTTACTAAGCGAGCTACATGCTCGATACTAAGCAACAGACAACCGCAGAAACGGAGCGGACAGCGAGTCAGCAGGGTTGCCAGATTGTTACAGTGGAATTCAGATAAAACTAATTCACTGGGTGAAACGTGTTTCAAATCCGCCAAAATACAGAGAAAACCACCCAAACAGCTGATGTTCATCATATCAACAATATTACAGAGTGTATTTCAACATGAGCTTTACTGAAATACCTTATATATCACTAACTACAATATATATATATATTTAAATGAGTGTATTTGCATGTTTGTATTATGTGTTTTGTGCCTTGTATCATTTGGACACACAAACAAAAAAAAAGTTAATACAGTAAATAAAAATAAGCAATAAGCAATAAGAAAGAAAGAAATAACTTACTTATATATAATAACGAACATAAACACAGCTTCAAATCAGCAGGACTAAAAGCTCTGTCTCTGCCAGGTTAGATATCTAACTACAACACTGATGAGTTAAATTTCCAAACTCCTAACACTTGGTAGTTTTATTCACCCGTCTGATCACAGTGTTTCCTCCAGACAATTTCAGACACAACTCGACCTTTGGCATGAAACCACCCAATCTGGCAACAGTGCAAGCCGGTGTACGCTGTTAATTTCAGGTTTTCTTCATGTAGTTCAATAATGTAAGGATTATCTTTGAAACAGCGTAAATATATCAGTCAGAGAGAGAGCTTTACTATCTGTAATTCAGAGCTCAGTTCAGTATTAAACACTGCTGAAGAGGAAGCCAGAGCCTCTCTAGTAAAGAGGACAACATTCACTTCAGAATGTGTTGTGGGCTTGATTCACCTCTAGAGTCCAAAAAATATTCTAAATTAATGGTTTTATATGGAGCAACTGAGCAAATTCAGAATTTATAAATGTTACATTATTTTTGTACTTAAACGCTTAATCATTTGCTTAACAGAACACTATCAAATGATAAAAGTGTAAAACTTTAGTTATTATAAAACTTTTAAACTCCTGCTATTATAAAACGTTTAAACTCCAGTTATTATAAAGGTTTTAAATGTAATCTGGCCGTAACTTCAGCATCAGTTCAACCAGTAAGCTCACAGTAGCAGTAATGGGTCTTCATTTCCTGTTAAAAAAACGTTCAATGAAGAAAAACTTAAATATATACAGACAAATTTCCTTTGATTTTTTTGTTGTTCAAAATACAAAATTATATATGTGAGAATTAAAATAATATTCTGTTCAAGTGAATAGTATCTATTTTTAATGAGTCTTTTTAGGTTTTTATCTTCATTCCCTCCCATTCATTAAAGAATCTCTCGCGGCCTCCCTCTAGCAGTTAGCAGTGATTTTCTGATATATCGGGGGAGATAGGGAGTGGGTAGTCTCTCCATAAACCGGCTCTGGAGGGAAATCATCCACCCTGTTTTAAATAAATATGTAAATTCCACTGTTATCCTTGAATCCTTTTTATTTGAGCGCTTGTGTGTACTCCTTTATATATATATATATATATTAAATACATTTAATGCACAATCTGCCCACAATTATTACTAACAACAGAGCCTGGTAGAACATGTTCTTCAACTAGTTTTTTGTGTGAATTATTTTACAATTCCAGACAATTACATTACAAATACCTAGGCTTATCATTGTACTGCTAGAGGTTAGTGCTGCCTTCGACACTATATTCTGCTCGATAGGTTAGAAAATCCTATAGGAATTAAAGGATCTGACCTCACCTGGTTCAGATCATATCTGAGAGATCGATATCAATATGTTTATTTAAATAATGAATACTCTTATTAGTCTAGGGTAAAATATGGTGTCCCACAAGGATCAGTACTGGGTCCACTACTCTTTACATCTTACCGCTGGGTAAAATCATCAGTAGGCATGTGTCATGGAAATTCCCTATGGAATGATAATCAGAACAACAGTTGTCTTTTAGAGAGCTTTATTATATTTAAAAATAAAGTGAAAGCATAAAAAAAGATGAGAACTTCTTCCAGCCAGTTCAGAAGAGCTTTGCTCACAAGCAGTGAGTTGAGATTACATAAGGTTACACCGTTATGCATTTTCCATAAAAGGCTATAGACAACTTCATTGGTTAAATCAAACGTTTACCCCCTTGAACTGATCACATCTCCTTTTATGTTAATATGCATATACACAAGAAAAACGAAGCAGCTGCCGAACTCCTTTAATGCCACTCAATGACAGGAAACAGTCTGTCGGCTAGACTTCCTGTGGCTAAAACAAGTTGTACAGAAGCACTTTAATACCGCACTTACATATACACAGAATTATTAAAGGATAAATCTTAGAATAATATGCTTTTCTTAATAACCAGGGTTGGCAATTTTAAATATGTCACCCCAGCATGGTATTAACTTTCACTGTTATGCTGATTACACTCATCTTTTCATATCTGCTAAACCCAAAGAGAATCTCTAAATCAAATAACAGACAGTATTACACGACTCAAATTGGATGACACACAAGTTTCTCTTACTTAATTCTGATAAAACTAAGGTCCTTTTTTTAGGTCCTAATGTTATACCTGGTAAATCTGTGAGAAAACTAGGGGTTATTTTTGACCCAGTTTTCTTGTTTGATGCACAAATATGTAGCATATTTAAAACTGCATTTGAAGTTTTGCATGTGAAGTTTTTTCTTGCCACTGTGTCGTCCCAATAACTGGCATCTCTGTGGTGCTGCTCATGCAGTCATGGATCTGGTTTTCTCTGTAAAGCTGCTTTGTGACAAGGATTGTTGTAAAAAGCACTATATAAATGTTGCCTATCCGTGTTCATTGAATTCCATTTTTTATATTTACTATTGTGTAAGTTTAATTATTTAAATGTTTATTTATTTAAATGAAATGTATTGTTATTATTATTATTATTATTATTACTATTACTACTACATTATAACTAGTGCGATATTTTATTAATAAAACATATAAAACACTAATAAAAAAATAATAATGATATAAAAAACGATTCATACATTAATTTATAATTATTTAGTATTGTATATGTTTAATTATTTAAATGTGAATTATTATTATTATTATTATTATTATTATTGCTAACACAACACAATTACACTAATACATTATTTTATTAGAAAAAACATAAAAATAAATTATTATTATTAATAATAGTAATAATAATGATAATAATAATATTGAAACGATTCATACATTCTAATTTCTAATTATTTATTATTATGTATGTTTTGATATTGAAATATTAATTAATTATTATTAACACTATTACACTAATAATAACTTTTTAATAGTGTTTTAATAGTAAAACACGTTTAAAAAATTAAACAACCACAAAAAAAAAAAACCCAGCAAATCTGCGGGGGAGAACTCTGAGCGAAAGGCTTTCGGACCAATTAAATCACGCGATGAGGCTGACCCTAGCTCTGATTGGTTGGTCTTACCGCGCGAGCGACGCGGCTGTTGCTGGGTGAAATTTAGAGAGTTAGCTTTTTAGCTAACTGAATAAAACTCCGTATTCTCATGTCCTGCTTGTGTTTTATGTTCATTAACAGTGTTTACTAACTGATTTACTGAGATCTCAGCAGAATGTGGAGCTGTATTTCACTACTGTGGCGGATATTAGCTAGTTTAAACAGTTTCAGCAGCAAAGCTGAAGAGTTTTCTCTCTCTGAGGGAAAGTTCTGGAACTGGGCTGAGGAGCTGCTTCACGGGTTAAACTGCAGTTTAAAGGTGAGGAGCGGGAAATTTACAGAATTTATCATTTAGATACACTCAGACTAACACACACACATCTACCTGTGTTTCTGGGATAATCTGAGAGATAAAGTTCATACCTAGGTTACCTGAGGAGCTGCTTCACGGGGTAAACTGCAGTTTAAAGGGGAGGAGCTACAATCACAATGCTCTGAGAGAGGCTCCCGGTCTCGCGCTGTACCCTCCTCAGAAACTGGATCTCCACGAGCTTTCAGCTAGTAATTCTGTAGATCTGAACAGTTCCAGTCTTCGCTGTGGATCAGCGGAGTCCGTTCTGAGAAAGAAATGATCATCAGTTAGATGGTAAGTCTTTCTCGTGCTCTCAAATAGTCCAGTTGATGGAATAGCTCGTTGTTTGGACAACCTCAATTCAGCTCGCAGCTCCATTTACAACTTTTCCCTGTGTTTTCAGGTAAAAACAGTTACAATTGCTCTCTCTGACAACATGCAAAACCAGGTCCAGGCAGCTGTTATTTATGATACTTTGCTGTGTATTTTAAGAACAAATACATTCTTTGTTAGCTTGAGACATACTACAAATGGTAGTATACACACCACCACGGCCCATAGATAAAAGTAAGTAAAATAGCTTTTTATTGTTAGTTTATTACTCTGAGAAGTGTGTGGGCAGTCAGCATGGCTCTGTGGTAAACAGAAACGTTTTTTTAGTGGGTATAAATAAATCTAGTTGTTGTTTGTAACACCATTTTGTGCTGGGGATTGCTAGCCACTGTTGTAAATTTGCTTCAACAACTTAATTCATATAACCAAGGCATTAATCCACATTTCATATTTGTTAGAACTTATAATCTGATCACCCAAGCCTCTCGGGGGACTTTTGGCTTTCAAAAGCAGAACATTAACTTCCTTTTTATCGCTTGAGGACGGTGAGGCCAGTAAACCGCAACCTCAAATAAGTTCCTCTCTGCCTAGAGCTGTGGGAAGACAGAGGTCGGCTGGAATGAACATAATACATCTGTAACCTTATATTTACATCTGTAACTTTATATTTACAGCTTTTGCTCCAACCAAATGCATTAATCAATAGAATCCCGCTTTGGCAGTAATAAAATATTATCAGAGGGTACATGAAATTATGTTCTTTTTACAAAAGAACTTCCTCTCCTGTTCTGAGAGACAGGACGCTGATAGCGACAAGATTAGATCCCACCAGTTTCGAAAACAACACTTTAAATGCATAGCAATATTAGATTTGGAAATAGCAGGCGTAAAGCGAGAACTGTCACTCAGTCATGCCTGACAACCACCTAGCAACTAATGTACGTCATAACAGGGTATAAAGGATGGAGTCAGATGAGAGCGAGGTTGGAGAACTTTTGGGCGACGGATAGGTTAGACTAGGCTGCACGCTTGTATTGTTCTCCCCAGAATTCTGAAAAAAATAATAACTTCACTGTTCACTCTGATTCTCCGTGTCGTCTCGATTCCTTTGCATCAACGAACACGCAGGATAACGTAAGACTTAGTCCACAACACTGAGGGGAGCTGTGACTGTGTATAAAGGGTTTGTATTCAGTATGATCTTCAAGGAGAATTCCTGTGTAAAATTAACTTTGGGTGTATTAAAACATGATTAAAAAGTACTTACCTTTGTTGCATAGCCCACCAACGCTGTTCTACAGCTTTCTGAGATCCAGTAATTTTGTACTTTTCGCTCAGCACTCTGTACAACAGTGGTATCAGGAATTTTGCCCCAATAAATCACTTTTTACACCGTTATCCAGGCTCAAAGGAGCTCCACACCTCCTTGGTAGAATTTGGAGAGCCCTGACAATTAAAACGATGCATTAGTAACTAAAAAAGTGCAGAAGTAGTTTATTTAAAATACTGTTTACATCCTGTGCTGGTAGCTTTCAGATCCGTGCACCACCATCACTGTATTGATAATGACAGACATATATATACATAGACTCCATAACTTGCCTCCTGGAACCACCCGCTAGGCTAGAAGGCAGGCTATGTGGAGTCTATGTATATATGGTAAGATGTTTTTCTATATGTAGAAGCATTGGTAGTTCTGAAAGGCTGTGAAGGTTTTTTTTTTTTGTCCTAACATTTTGGATTCTATTACACAAGACACTACCTGGCAATTAAAGTATGTCTTTCAGCATTAGTCCCACTGCTCCAGACGTGTAATTTTTTGTTCACTTTCTACTCCCTACTAGAGACCTGGACACATTCATGATCAAATTGAACTGTCATTTGCATGTAGATTTCCATTCCTACTAAAGTACTAAACTTGAGTTTTGTTTTTTCTTTGCTTCCAGATCTCCTTCTCCTAGTGTCGTCTTTCCAACCTGTTTCAAATTTTGCTACAGAAATGCACTCAACAAGAACAGTTCACAAACTACTAGAAAAGGGGAAGAACATGGAATCCACAAAAATCTCCAATACTCAGCCAATACTCTGTCCTACCCGTTCCAAAAAAATGCAGAAAAGTACCTTCAAGAAAAAAACTCACCACTGCTCAGACTGTGGGAAGAGTTTTAGTTACCAGAATTCCCTCAAACTACACCAGCGCATCCACACTGGAGAGAAACCGTATCACTGCTCAGACTGTGGGAAGAGTTTTAGTTACCAGAATTCCCTCAAACTACACCAGCGCATTCACACTGGAGAGAAACCGTATCACTGCTCAGACTGTGGAAAAAGTTTTAATCAACAGAGTACTCTCCAACAACACCAGCGCATTCACACTGGAGAGAAACAATATCACTGCTCAGACTGTGGAAAGAGTTTTAGTCGTCAGAGTCATCTCCAACAACACCAGCGCATTCACACTGGAGAGAAACAATATCACTGCTCAGACTGTGGGAAGAGTTTTAGTCGGCAGGGTAGTCTCCAACAACACCAGCGCATTCACACTGGCGAGAAACCGTATCACTGCTCAGACTGTGGGAAGAGTTTTAATCAACAAAGTCATCTCCGACGACACCAGCGCATTCACACTGGAGAGAAACTGTATCACTGCTCAGAGTGTGGAAAGAGTTTTAGTCGTCAGAGTCATCTCCAACGACACCAGCACATTCACACTGGAGAGAAACTGTATCACTGCTCAGACTGTGGGAAGAGTTTTAGTTATCAGAGTAATCTCCAACAACACCAGCGCATTCACACTGGAGAGAAACCGTATCGCTGCTCTGACTGTGGGAACAGTTTTAATCAAAAGATACATCTCCAAATACACCAGCGCATTCACACTGGAGAGAAACCGTATCACTGCTCAGACTGTGGGAAGAATTTTCGTCATCAGAGTCATCTCCTACAACACCAACGCATTCACACTGGAAATAAACCATATTATTGCTTTAAATGTGAGAAGAGCTTCATGTATTCAAGAAGTTTGGAGAAACACAATTGCTCTAAGAATAGTTATAAAACTGCTCAGTAAAACATCAATACGAATTTTCAGGAGTAACAAACTCCAAAAAGAGGTATAGCTTACTGGATTTAGAGTAGAAAATTCAGTAAGTGTTGTGTTTCTGAAATGTGCATTAGAACCCAATACTATTGTGATGAACACCATGTCCACATGTGGTAGTTTCACTAAGTGTGAAAGTTCTACACTCTGCACTAATCTGTCCTTAAAGTTGCATTTGTAAAATGATTAAATTGATCAGGAGTGTTCACATTCTAGAATGAGTGAAAAAAACTTTGTTGCATGTAGTGTTTTAATAATGATTAATATTTGTTGATGGCTTGAACCTACAATTTTTAGAACGTAATTATTGATAAATAGCTGACTCAACTTGAGCTGGCTCCTAATTTGAATATATTAAAAATGGAGCTGAATGAATGGGGACAGGCAGTAATGGTGAAATATAAAGCTATATAATTAAATGCAGTCAGTGCTACTGTGGGAACACTTTGACCAGCATCACTTTATCACTTTTGTTTACTTAACATATCTAGCAAAGCAGCTGTATGTGCCCAGCTCTGAACCTATGAAATTTGAACAAGTATAACGGTAACATTTTCTATGAATGTCATCTTTATTAGACGCTATAACCACATTCATAATATATTATAATGCATTCATAAGGCATTATAAACATGGCTATAAACATTTATAAAAATGCATAACCCAATATAGCCATGTTTGTTAAGCATTATGAACTGTGATCATAATACATTATGAGTTGTGCTTATAATATATATATGTTAAAATAGTATATCTCTATCATTAATAATCTAGTCCTACAATGAAAGTCTGGCACTTTACTTAGAGCGCACAAAGACCTGTTATAACACATTATAATTGACTATAATTAATATTATATTCAAGACGAGAAGAATTTACAAGTGGTTAAAATATATTCATAGGATTGTTTAGGGTGTGTTTATAAGTTGGAAGCTTTTTTAGTCATGATAAAGTCTGCAAGCTGGGACTGAGTTTCTTGGTATTGATGTATAACATGTTATAAACACTACAGCTATTAATGCATTATAATCACAGTTCATGATGCATAATAAACATGGCTATAATAAATTATACATTTTATAAATATGTATAGTCATGTTTATAATGCCTTATGAATGCATTATAATGTGTTATGAGTATGTTTATAGAGTCTTATAGAGATGACATTCAAAGAAAGTGTTACCAGTATAACTCTAATTCACTGATGTGTACTGGTATAATTATTGCTATATGTGCTGTTGTATTGGCTTATTGGTTTTATGGTATTTAAATTATGTATGACCTAATGGTAATGAATTTGGTAACACTTTATAATACTGTTTCATAGTTAATAGGTAAATAAGCAGTAACTAAGCAATAGTGCTGCATTAACAATTAAATCTTTTCTATTAACTACCAGGACGTACTACCAGGAATTACTCAGTATCTGGCACTGAACTAATGATTATAGTAGTTCACTATTAGCTCCATATTAATTACTGAGAATTACATATCTCCTGGAGAACTACTGACGAATTATGTCTCCTTTAGAGTAACTATTAATTATTTACTGCCTAAATCAACATTAACTGCTCAGCTGAAAACCCTTACATGCCACCTGGGAACAATGTACTTCCCAGGTATGTACAATTAATCAAATTATTCAATAGTGATATTGAAGGCATATTTGATCGAAGCAAGTGACGCCAATTGTAGTAGTAGTGGTAACCTTAATTACCTTATTATCCTCAGTTTTAAATCTTTTTGATATAATTTCCTCTCATTTAAATAAAACACAGTTCTCAGTTTTCCTAATAGTTTTCCTAATAGCTAGCTGTTATTCTTAGCTGTTATTCACGGAGAGAGACACCCCCAGAGTATTATTTTATTTAAATTTTTGTAATATTTTTTTATACTCTGTTTACTGAAGAAAAAAACAGAATTGTACTGAATAGAAGAAAATTCCTTATTTTTTTAATTGTTTTTTCTAAGAAAAGTAGTATGTTTTATTATATAACAGTTAAATAATTAACAATAAAAGGTGTAATTGGAATATATTTTTAATTAACAGCCAGTATTAATGAAATGTCAAAATTAAAATTTTACAACCACAGTTTAAACATTTGCCAGGCTGGGAAATTTGAAACTTGAAAAAAGAAAGAAAGAACTAAGGAAAGATGTCTAGTGAGGGAAAAAAAAATATTTTTGTATAGTGGTTTCTCCTTTTTTACCCTAAAAAAGATTTATTTTCCTAATATTAAGGCAACTTTTGTTTTGTTACTGTTCCATTGTTTCTAAACAAAAATGTTGATTTTGATAAAAACGTATATTTTTGAACTGTACAATGTTTGGCGAAATTCAATCCTAGGTCTTTTGGATTCTTTGTATTGTAAGGCTATTCCCTGGGGTACCCTAATTGTCTTCGGAGATCTCCGCTTCTCACCTTGGACATTGTGTTGAATGCACCATTATTCAAATTGTTAATGAAATTAAGTCTGACGTCTGGCCAAAGGGCAGTGGACACCTCTTGCTGGAAGACGTCTACTGAAGTGAAGAATCTTTTTAAATAGTGGATCTGAAATGTATCTTGTTCATGTAAAATGTAAATGTGTTCATGTTTGGTATCATTTTAATGGTCTCAGTGTAAGACGTACAATGGTCTCAGTGCAAAAATGTTAATAATAACCTAAATTAAACATTTCTGAACTCTGAAGAGACACTCCCCTTTCTGTTCCTGATGTGTTTTAGATTGCCCTGTAATGATCAAAGACTGTGAAGAACAATGGTCATGATGGTCAAAGGTATTTAAATTTTAAAAGTGCCAAATTCCAATCTCAATGTACATTTGAGGATTATTGTTCTGGTTGGATATTTAAGGAAAGTACAAGGACATATTCTTTGAGTTTGTCTGGTATTATGAGACCTGTAGCCAACATTTGTCTGTAACCAGGATGCATATCTACTCTGTATGTAACCACTATTTCAAATGTATCACACAATATTCTATTTCAACTATGCAATGCAATATTCTTAACTCCTATCTTGTTTGTTTTGGTCTTGTGGATTGTTTAAGAATATTGTTTCATATGTCAATTTAGGTCACAATAAACCGTTAACTGTTAATCTGTAGTAAGTGTTTGTTGAATCTTTTTTTAGTAGGCCTTAGGGCCTAATTGGTCTGTTTCCAGAATTCAATAGTTATATAGTGAGTTTTCACTGGGCGCTATGTCACACACTTAACATAAAATTGAGTGTTATGTTCTGTAACCGCTAGTATAGACTATGTTCTGGACCGCTGAAAATCTCAACACATGCACTGGGCTGTTTTCACATGTTATGTAGTATTTTGAGTGTTGTGTACTTTTAATGCCTATATCTTCCATCACTAAACTTATTAACCAGACCTGTTTTGCTTAGACAGATTCTAATTATTAATAAGTGTGCTACTGATAATTGTTAACTATTTATTTTTACCTAGTTGATATTTATAAAATGGAGTCAGATTAGTTTATTTTAGTAACTCACCTAAGTCTCATCTAAAGTACTGGAAAACGGAATATGCATTAGGAGGACAAGACATAGGCCTGTTGACGCCACGCCTACAGTATATACGAAGCTTAAATATTAAAAAAGTATCTGTATTGATATCGGCAGTACTGGCCCTGTATTTACTCGGTATCGGATTGATACCAAAATTCCCAATATCGCCCACCTCTACTGGGAGCCTCTCGGCAGCTCCACCACCACAGCTTGCTGGCCGCATACGTGTTTGTGCGTGAGACCCCTCACTACGGCTCTGAAATTTTACAGAGCCAGCATTTCCCAGCATGGCAAATGTTTAAAGGTTTTAAATAAATAAAATGTGGTTACAAAGTTTTAATTTTGACATTTCATTCATACCTTTTATTGTTGATTATTTAACTGTTATATAATAAAATGTACTACATTTATTGCACTTAATGTTCACCCCTTATGGCATTTTAATGTTCTTGTTGCTTGTATTCTGGACTTTAAAATCTGTATGCACATTCAATTAAATTTTAAAATAAACACATGAAAATGAACTAATTTATTTCTTATTAAAAGAAATACTGTATTAACTTTAACATTGTAACAAGTCAATAGCAGTTCAATGTTTTTTAAACTTCTGCTTTTGTCTAGAACAAAAACACACGTTTCCAGCTGACCTACAGTACAGTGAACAGTGTGTCCAGCTACACCTGAAAGAAACAAATCGGTTAAAGTTAAAAGACGGTTTAGTTAATATATTTGGTCTCAAATTCACAAGCCACAGTTACTGAAATTATTAAGCTTCAGCCCCAACCTAAACACATACTCCACATGCATCACTGCTATAATCTGTTAAATAACTGAAATTTACTCTCAATATCACAAACTGTGTTTAAATCATTCACAAAAACATGTAGAGCTAAAGAAGGTCTTAAACATTCCTGCGAGTTTCCAACGCAGATAACAACTTCACAGATAGAATGGCTAGCAATTGTTTTAAGGTACGTGCCTGGATATGAGAAAATGTAGAACGTAAGGTTTGTTTGCCCAGCATTTGCGTTTAAGTACAACCAATACTTTTTTTTACAACCTTAATTTACAACATCAACTTACAAACAAAAACAAGGCATCAAAAAGTTGAGTAGCATGTGTAGAAAAAAAAGGATACACATAGAATACACAAAAAAATAAATAAATGAAAAAAAAAATTAAATAAATAAGAAAATAAAAAGTTTATATATAGAGATTTACATCAGATGGAATTTTTAAATAAAAAAACAAAGGTTTTTTACTAAATTAACTAAATTAAAAGTGTGTGTCAGAAGAGTCAGAATATATTGGTAAAGTTGCAGCGCAAAACTGTATTACCCAGCAACACTAGTTTTAGTTCAGTCAAAACTCTGAAATCCACAGATTTTTTACTATTTGCCTAGTATAAAACATGCTGTCAGTGGCTGAAAGAAATATGTTTTTGTTTGTAACGTTACTTCTCAAAGAGTTATGTGTCCTGAGTCAGAATATATTAATAAAGTCCCAGCGCAGAACTGTATTACCCAGCAACACTAGTTTTAGTTCAGTCAAACCTTAAACTCTACATATTATTAAACTAGTTCATAATATTTCATTTCCAGTCTCAAAACGGATTTTTATTACATTTTACGGGGACTTTTATTTTGACAGGAAATCGTTTTGGACTCTGGAATCACAATGCTCTGAGAGAGGCTCCCGGTCTCGCGCCGTACCCTCCTCAGAAACTGGATCTCCACGAGCTTTCAGCTAGTAAATCTGTAGGATTGAACAGTTCCAGTCTTCGCTGTGGATCAGCGGAGTCCGTTCTGAGAAAGAAATGATCATCAGTTAGATGGTAAGTGTTTCTCGTGCTCTCAAATAGTCCGTGTCCAGTTGATGGAATAGCTCGTTGTTTGGACAACATTGGATTTCCAAACTCCACCTCCTCTCTCTCTCTCACTCTCTCTCTCTCTCTCTCTCTCTCTCTCTCTCTCTCTCTCTCTCTCTCTCTCTCTTACTCTCTCAGTCTTTCCCCGAGCTCCAACTTCTCCTTATTGCACTGCTCTCACTCTTTTTCTTCCAGCTCTTTACTCCTCTTTCTGCATCGCTGCATTTCCTCCGCATTAAACTGCACCGTTTTAGAGAAACTATAGCGAGCATAAGACTGCTGCTGTGTTTGTCCTGTTCTCTGAGCTCTAGCAGCTTAAATACTTTATATTATGCTCTTTAACAAAGGCAAACATATGGTATAACATATTAATAAGGTTTATTCATTAATTTTATATTTATATATAAGTTACATGTATATGTAACTGATGGGGGGGGGGGGGTGTTGTGTTTGCAGAAGGAGTATGAGATTAATAATTGTTTATTTCTTGTGTGTGGAGGGTGGTTTAATCCACATTTATTCTTGTTCATTTATTATTAAAGTGTAACATACACTGTTTATTATATTATATACATATACATATATGGGCCATTCCACCCAATGGGTGCCAGCTGCTTGTTGAATCACAAATTTCAACTTTATTTTTTAAACTCTGAACCTATTTTAACTTAAATTTTATAGATTTATTATGAAAAAAATATAAAAGCATGAATGGGATTTTGACTCACACAACAATGCAAAAAAATAAATCTCTAAAGGATTTTAATAATTATATTTCATGGTAAAGTTTTTAGTTAAGAGAGTGGAGACGGGTAACAAATGCTAAGTAGGCTAGTTCTTATTAATGCTTTTAATTACGTTTGCAATTAGTTCAATGTAGGGTTGGGCGGTATGAAGGTGTTTCGGTATACCACGGTATTTAAATATGGTGACGGTATATTAACCACGTGACGTGCCAAACCTGAACTTTGAAAAACGGACGTTTAAGACATTCTGCGCATCCACAATGAAAGAGCAGTGGGAGGGGTAAGCAGTTGGAGCTCCCCTGATTGGTTATGGGGTGGGGATTTTCACTGAGGAGATCATACAGCAAAAACTCAATAAACTCTACAGGTTTCACTAATTTTCACCAAAATTATCGCCACAAATAGCCACATTTGTGTTGAAGTGGGTTACTCACAGGTAAAGTTACAGCTGCTTCTCAAATATACCTCATCAGCTCCTGTTTCTCTACAAAACAGTTTTTTTTAATCTCCCTCGCGCTCATATTCTAATCCCATACAGAATTCTGCAGTTTCCTCAGGGTTTTCTGTCATTATTTCGCGGGTAGCTCGAGCGCTGTAAATATAAGTAATTCCGCGGACCGCGAGGTGCTGCAGTGCGCTGCCGACATCTGACCCCCGCAGAACCCCGGCTCCCCGTCGCGAGCAGAAACGGCACAACACCACCCGCTGTTAAACTGTTGTAGTTGAAAAAGCGCTTATAGATAAATTAACAGACACGAACATTAGGGTATTCAATCTGTAATTTCAATTTGTTTATTTTTTTTCTTTTAATTACCGTTTTTATTAGTTTAAGTTAAGTATAACCTTCACTTTCAGTTTTCGTTATTTCGTTCGTTTTCGTTAACAGTAATACTTTGTTACTTAGCTATATGGTGATTAGCATGCCATAGCTTTATATAAAATAAAAATAGTATTTAAAAAACAGATGACTATTTCCTGGAGCCTGGACTGACCCGAGATTTTTCATTACTTTCCTCGGGCTGGGTCGCGTCCGGGCTGAGAAATAAAAATCAAAGTATCCTGCTATTTAAAAGAATGGAAATTAATAACAATAATAATATAGTTTTGCATTCTAGAGTTTAGATTATCTGCCTGAACCCGAGCCTGAACCCGAGCGTGAATGCGAGCTTATCCGCAGCATTTAATAAAAACAGAAAAATATAGATATGAAATA
Organism: Astyanax mexicanus; assembly: GCF_023375975.1. Lineage (NCBI taxonomy): Eukaryota > Metazoa > Chordata > Actinopteri > Characiformes > Acestrorhamphidae > Astyanax > Astyanax mexicanus. The sequence goes on along the minus strand of NC_064408.1, from coordinate 129,738,581 downwards.
GGAAAATAACTAACTAAACTTAGCTCAAAATACTAAAAGAAATATAATCTAACGAATTCTAAAATAACAAAAATGAAAGTGTCACAGGTACAAAAATAAAATAATATACATAAAAAAAATAAACCATCCGCGCGTTTAAAGCTCCGCAGCATTTAATAAAAACAGAAAAATATAGATATGAAATAGGAAAATAACCAACTTAACTTAGCTCAAAATGCTAAAGGAAATATAATCTAACGAATTCTAAAATATCAAAACACACAGGTACAAAAATAAAATAATATACATAAAAAATACCCCCCCCCCCTTTTATATAAATATAAAAGTATTAATTTTATATTTATACATAACACATAAATCGACACACACACACACACACACACATACATATATGTGTGGATTTATGTGTGGACTTATGTGTATATATAAATAAAAATTAATACTATTTATTTGATTAATAATATTAATAAAATTAATAATTAATAAAACTATATCATATGTCTGTCTTTGATTAAAAGCATAATATAAAGTACTTAAGCATGAAAGCAGGTGTGAATGTGAAAATCGGGTGTCAATTGGTGGAGTTATGATTATTAGAGGTGTATTTTACATCTTTCTCAATATGGCGGCCTCCAGAAAATTTCAGACACAACTCGACATTTGGCATGAAACCATACGATCTGTCAACAGTGCGAGCCGGTGCATGCTGTTAATTCAGGTTTTCTCCATGTAGTTCAATAATGTGAGGATTATCTTTTAAACAGCGTAAATATAACAAACAGATAAATAACTTCAGATCAGCTCAGAGCTTCACTAACTTTAATTCAGAGCTCAGTTCAGTGTGTTTATGGAGTTTTATGTGTGTTTATTCCCACTGTTCTGTATATTCTAGAGATTTCTCTGTTTAAATGCACCTGATAGTTGAGCTTATAGGACTAGTTAGTACAATCCCTTAACTAATCAGCACTTGGTGAGGGGTTAGGGCTAGAGGGTAAACGCTTCACAGGGGTCTTCAGGTGGGCACCCTCCTTCTTTGGTGTTTCGTTGAAAGGCCCACGACACCTCCAGAGGGCTCAACGGCAACATCTGGCGTCCCAGATTTGCCCCCCTCTGCTTTTACCCCCATGGTCATCTTGCAGCCCAGTTGCAGTCCTTCCTTTTCATCCATATCCAGTTACTGCTCCGTTCCGCCGCTCCTGATATTGCTTTGGCAGCTTGCTGGAAGGCTTGTCCTCTCACTCCCATTACCTTAAGCAACTTGGTTGTAGATGTGGCAACAAACCCTCTACAGCCAACCTCAATAGGAAGCACCTGGGCACGCCATCCACGTTGTTCGGCGTCTGCTTTTAAGTCAGAGTACTTCAGTCGTTTCCGCTCATATGCTTCACCAACTGCCCCTTCCCAGGGTACAGTTAGCTCCACAATGAAAACAGACTTCTGTGCAGTTGACCATAAGACCAGATCTGGCCTGAGACTAGTTGTGACAATCTCAGGTGGGAAGACAAGTCTCTGGTCCAAGTCAACCTGCATTCTCCAGTCCCGGGCACTGTCTAGGAGGGTTGGTTCCATTTTCGCTGCAGGTTTTACTGGGAGTTGTCCTGCTTTTACAAATGGTGTGGAGGATATGCGTCCAGGCACTGACGGAGGGAGGGCGTTAGTGCTGGTTCTCCTTCCTTCCAGAAAGATGGCCAGTTGTCTTAATACCTGGTTGTGTCTCCAGGTATAGCGGCCCTGAGCTAAGCTGGTTTTACAGCCAGTGAGGATGTGCTTCAGAGTTGCAGGGGTTTGACAGAGCACACAAGAGGGATCTTCACCAAACCATTGTCTGAGGTTTGTAGGTGTGGGAAGAACGTCATAGGTGGCCCTGACGATAAAGCTGATTTGGCTCCCTTCCATTTCCCAGAGATCCCTCCAGCTGATCTTTCTTTGACCCAGTCCTTCCCAGCTAGTCCACTGGCCCTGTTTGGCCTGTGAAACTGCCTTTGTGCGTCTGTTTGCCTCCTCTTGGTGCCGCACCTCTGCTACGACCAGCTTTCTTTTCTCGGTTGGTGTTGCTTTGTGCCAAGTGGGTCGGCTTGTCCCAAGCCCAATCCCACCTCTTCCATGCTGTACCTGGCCTACAATGTCTCCATGCCTGAGAGCGGATTTTGCTTGTTCTATGGCCTCAGATGGAGTCCATTTTTTCCCAGTTGCCAGTCTGGGAGCAGCCAATTGAATCCGTTCATCTTGGGAGTCAGTCAGGGTCATGTTTAGCCTCACTTTGGTGCATTTAAACTCCTCTGTGAGGCTAGAGATGGGCAAATCCAGGGCACCATGTCCAAATAAGTTGATGTTGCTGAGGCAGCGTGGGAGGCCAAGCCACTTCTTGATATATGAACTGACTGTCCTCTCAAGCTTCTCAACTTTGGTCATGGGGACCTCATATACCGTCAGGGGCCACATCAGGCGGGGCAGTAATCCAAACTGCAGGCACCACAATTTTAATCTCCCAGGAAGCAAGGTTTTGTCTATGCTGGCCAGGCCTTTGATGGTTTCTTTCCTCAGCTGGTCAGCCTGGTCAGAGTCCTTGAGGCTGGCGTTATACCAGCGCCCAAGGCTCTTCACAGGCAGTTCTGATACCAGCGGAATGGGTGTTTCCTTGATGTGAAACCTCTGGTCAACCAGTTTTCCCTTGCTTATGGATAAACTCCGGGATTTACTGGGTTTAAACCTCATCCGTGCCCAGTCAATGTTGTCCTGAAGTTTTCCCAGTAATTGTTTTGTACATGCGACGGTTGAGGTCAACGTGGTCAAATCATCCATGTATGCACGAATGGGGGGTAGGCGATGTCCAGATTGCAGACGTTCTCCTCCCACCACCCACTTGGAGGCTCGAATGATTACCTCCATCGCCATGGTGAAAGCAAGTGGGGAGATGGTACATCCAGCCATTATTCCCACTTCCAAGGATTGCCACGATGTTGTGTATTCTGTTGTTTGAATACAGAATTGCAGATCTTGGAAGTAGTTCCTCACCATGTTTGTGATGGTATTTGGGATGTGGAAGAAGTCAAAGGCTGCCCAGATAAGAGAATGGGGGATAGATCCAAAGGCGTTGGCAAGGTCTAAGAACAGGACGTGCAGGTCTCTTCCTTCCTTTCTGGCTGATTGTATCTGGTGCCATATCATGCTTATGTGTTCTAAGCATCCTGAGAACCCAGGTATACCGGCTTTCTGCACAGATGTGTCTATCATGTTGTTTTCCTTCAGGTACTTCGTCAGTCTTTTAACGACAATGCTAAAGAAGACTTTCCCTTCCACATTTAGGAGGTTAATCTGCCGGAACTGACCGATGTTTGAGGCATCCTTCTCCTTGGGAATTAGCACTCCTCCTGCTCTTCGCCATGCCTTTGGGATGGTCTGCTTTGTCCACATCACCTTCATTTGTTTCCACAGCAACCGCAAGACATTCGGAGAGTTTTTATACAGCCGGTATGGAACTCCATTTGGCCCTGGAGCTGAAGCTGCCCTTGCTTTCTTCACTGCTTCCACAACCTCACCCCATCTAGGGGGACTGTCGTCGAGTTGGTATCTCGGTTGAGGCATGGGTGGCATGTCTGATGGTATTTCACGCTGTTCCAACCTTTGGTTGTCTGTGTAAGCTGTTTTCAGGTGATCTTCTAGTTCTTGCTTGTGCACCATCAGTGACCCACTCTTCTCTTTTGTGAAAAGCCCTTTCACAAATCTGAAGGGATCACTGTAAAAAGCTGTTCTCGCCTTTTCCTTCCTTCTGCGTCGAGTTCTAAGATTCTCAGCTCTCCGCAGTTTTCCCAGGCGCTCCTTCAGGTCTGCTTGCAGGAAATCGATGCCCACTCTCTCTTCTGGTGATTCTTTCTTCCAGCGCTTCCTCAGCTCCCTTCTTTCTCTCACTAGGAGCTGGATCTCTTTTTGCCTTCTGGACATCGGAGGGGTTATTGATCTCCTATCCTTCTTTCCTGTCTCTTTTGTTCCATATCTTTCGGCTCCGTAGCAGTATATTAGATCGCCCATTTTCTCTAGTTGCTTCTCCACTATTCCACTGGTTCCTTCAAGAATCTTGATTAGGTCTGCATCAATTGTTTCCCACTCTTTTTTGCTGTTGGACTTCGGCCACTTAACCTGGGGTCTGTGGCCTTGAATGTTCTTCTCCAATGCTGGTTGCACGTGGCTTGGTTCAAAGTTCTTTGATGTTGTGCTTGCGGCATATTCAGCCACTGGGATATTGATGCTCATTGGACTATGGGTTGAATCCTGCCGCTGAGCTTCACTCGCCTGACTTGACCTGTCTCTCAAAAGATATTGGTCAATGCGAGGTCCCGGCCTCACATTTTCCAAGCACTTCATCCGCCCTTGATGTATTCTTAGGCCTCTGATGGATGTTACCTTGGACCAGCCACAGCTACATACTTGGAGATTTAGTCCTTCTGCTGATGGTACTTGTGAGCTGATTTTTTGGTTCGTCGTCTTGTTCATTCCATGGTCAGTTACCGAAATTCCATCCGAAGAGTCTTCTTCCGCCCCCGCTCTCGCAGACTCAGGGGGTATTTTCCTTTTTGGATTTTCCGTAGCAATGAAGGGTGGCCTTTGTACACTTAACAAGTGACGGAGCCTGCTATCATGGATAGCTAGTCCATGACAGCCCCGTGGAGTCTTTCCTTCCTGTCAGCTGTCTTTCCAAGCCGTCACATGGTCTTTCCCTTGTTGTCAGCTGCACTTTCACAGCAGTCACTGGATTTCTCCAGCTTTTCAGTTGAGCTTATAGGACTAGTTAGTACAATCCCTTAACTAATCAGCACTTGGTGAGGGGTTAGGGCTAGAGGGTAAACGCTTCACAGGGGTCTTCAGGTGGGCACCCTCCTTCTTTGGTGTTTCGTTGAAAGGCCCACGACACCTCCAGAGGGCTCAACGGCAACATCTGGCGTCCCAGATTTGCCCCCCTCTGCTTTTACCCCCATGGTCATCTTGCAGCCCAGTTGCAGTCCTTCCTTTTCATCCATATCCAGTTACTGCTCCGTTCCGCCGCTCCTGATATTGCTTTGGCAGCTTGCTGGAAGGCTTGTCCTCTCACTCCCATTACCTTAAGCAACTTGGTTGTAGATGTGGCAACAAACCCTCTACAGCCAACCTCAATAGGAAGCACCTGGGCACGCCATCCACGTTGTTCGGCGTCTGCTTTTAAGTCAGAGTACTTCAGTCGTTTCCGCTCATATGCTTCACCAACTGCCCCTTCCCAGGGTACAGTTAGCTCCACAATGAAAACAGACTTCTGTGCAGTTGACCATAAGACCAGATCTGGCCTGAGACTAGTTGTGACAATCTCAGGTGGGAAGACAAGTCTCTGGTCCAAGTCAACCTGCATTCTCCAGTCCCGGGCACTGTCTAGGAGGGTTGGTTCCATTTTCGCTGCAGGTTTTACTGGGAGTTGTCCTGCTTTTACAAATGGTGTGGAGGATATGCGTCCAGGCACTGACGGAGGGAGGGCGTTAGTGCTGGTTCTCCTTCCTTCCAGAAAGATGGCCAGTTGTCTTAATACCTGGTTGTGTCTCCAGGTATAGCGGCCCTGAGCTAAGCTGGTTTTACAGCCAGTGAGGATGTGCTTCAGAGTTGCAGGGGTTTGACAGAGCACACAAGAGGGATCTTCACCAAACCATTGTCTGAGGTTTGTAGGTGTGGGAAGAACGTCATAGGTGGCCCTGACGATAAAGCTGATTTGGCTCCCTTCCATTTCCCAGAGATCCCTCCAGCTGATCTTTCTTTGACCCAGTCCTTCCCAGCTAGTCCACTGGCCCTGTTTGGCCTGTGAAACTGCCTTTGTGCGTCTGTTTGCCTCCTCTTGGTGCCGCACCTCTGCTACGACCAGCTTTCTTTTCTCGGTTGGTGTTGCTTTGTGCCAAGTGGGTCGGCTTGTCCCAAGCCCAATCCCACCTCTTCCATGCTGTACCTGGCCTACAATGTCTCCATGCCTGAGAGCGGATTTTGCTTGTTCTATGGCCTCAGATGGAGTCCATTTTTTCCCAGTTGCCAGTCTGGGAGCAGCCAATTGAATCCGTTCATCTTGGGAGTCAGTCAGGGTCATGTTTAGCCTCACTTTGGTGCGTTTAAACTCCTCTGTGAGGCTAGAGATGGGCAAATCCAGGGCACCATGTCCAAATAAGTTGATGTTGCTGAGGCAGCGTGGGAGGCCAAGCCACTTCTTGATATATGAACTGACTGTCCTCTCAAGCTTCTCAACTTTGGTCATGGGGACCTCATATACCGTCAGGGGCCACATCAGGCGGGGCAGTAATCCAAACTGCAGGCACCACAATTTTAATCTCCCAGGAAGCAAGGTTTTGTCTATGCTGGCCAGGCCTTTGATGGTTTCTTTCCTCAGCTGGTCAGCCTGGTCAGAGTCCTTGAGGCTGGCGTTATACCAGCGCCCAAGGCTCTTCACAGGCAGTTCTGATACCAGCGGAATGGGTGTTTCCTTGATGTGAAACCTCTGGTCAACCAGTTTTCCCTTGCTTATGGATAAACTCCGGGATTTACTGGGTTTAAACCTCATCCGTGCCCAGTCAATGTTGTCCTGAAGTTTTCCCAGTAATTGTTTTGTACATGCGACGGTTGAGGTCAACGTGGTCAAATCATCCATGTATGCACGAATGGGGGGTAGGCGATGTCCAGATTGCAGACGTTCTCCTCCCACCACCCACTTGGAGGCTCGAATGATTACCTCCATCGCCATGGTGAAAGCAAGTGGGGAGATGGTACATCCAGCCATTATTCCCACTTCCAAGGATTGCCACGATGTTGTGTATTCTGTTGTTTGAATACAGAATTGCAGATCTTGGAAGTAGTTCCTCACCATGTTTGTGATGGTATTTGGGATGTGGAAGAAGTCAAAGGCTGCCCAGATAAGAGAATGGGGGATAGATCCAAAGGCGTTGTCAAGGTCTAAGAACAGGACGTGCAGGTCTCTTCCTTCCTTTCTGGCTGATTGTATCTGGTGCCATATCATAAAGTAAGTGGTGGTATTATGTGTCTAATACACTGCTGATTATACATAATGGTTGATCTATGGTCGATAGGGAGCTAAGAGATTTGAACATTTAAACCTAATAAAGGATTGTTTATTAGCTGATTAGTTGGATCCGCTGGAAAACACAATTTTAGGGCAGTGATCTCATCACAGTTTACATGGTTAGCTCCGTTGTCTTTCCTTTAGAAAAATCGCTGTATATCCAGATTTACAGGTTTTAATGTCAGCTGCTCTGACCAAAACCAGCAAGCTGATTGGCTGTTTCTCCTGAAAGGCGGGACTTTCTCATTGAACCGACACCAACATTGGTTAAGAGACACTCAGCGGTCTGTGGTCCATCTCCTCAATAATAAGGTTTTTCACAGGGTTCGCTTTTCTTCTCTACAGGGATTTTACTCGGAGTTGTTGGAGAAGAGTCAGTTCCTCCAGTTCCAGTTTGCTGCTGGTCATGGAGATTTCCAGAGCATAGTCATGCTCAGCTATCAGCTGAGTTCCTTTCCAGATTTTCTGCTCCATTTACAACTTTTCACTGTGTGAAAACCGTTTATCTGGGGGGATATTTGTGAGAAATACAAATGGTCATTTGCATGTAGATTTCCCGATTTTCTGTTTGCCAGCTAAGAGAGTTTCATTTCACACTAAAAACTAGTACTAAGCTTGTGTTTTGTTTTTTCTTTACTTCTTCCAGAAATGACTGCCATCCTGTTCCAGATCTTCTTCTCCTAGTGTCGTCTTTGCAACCTGTTTCTAATTTAGCTTCAGAAATGCACTCAACAGGAACAGTTCACATAGAGGTTAAACTACTAGAAGAGGAGAGGAACATGGAATCCGCAAAAATCTCCAATACTCAGCCAATACCCTCTCCTACCCCTCCCGAACAAATGCAGAAAAGTACATGCCCAAAGAAATTCTACCACTGCTTCGACTGTGGAAAGAGTTTTACTCATCAGGGTACATTCCAACGACACCTGCGCATTCACACTGGAGAGAAACCTTATCGCTGCTCAGACTGCGGGAAGAGTTTTAATCATCAGGGTACACTCCAACTACACCAGCGCATTCACACTGGAGAGAAACCGTATCACTGCTCAGACTGTGGGACGAGTTTTAAGCAAAATATTCATCTCCAACGACATCAGCGCATTCACACTGGAGAGAAACCGTATCACTGCTCAGACTGTGGGAAGAGTTTTAAGCAAAATATTCATCTCCAACGACATCAGCGCATTCACACTGGAGAGAAACCGTATTACTGCTCAGACTGCGGGAAGAGTTTTAGTCATCAGAGTAATCTCCAACAACACCGGCGCATTCACACTGGAGAGAAACCGTATCACTGCTTAGACTGTGGGAAGAGTTTTAGTCATCAGAGTACTCTCCTCAAACACCAGCGCATTCACACTGGAGAGAAACCGTATCACTGCTCAGACTGTGGGAAGAGTTTTAGTCAACAGAATAATCTCAAAACACACCAGCGCATTCACACTGGAGAGAAACCGTATTTCTGCTCAGACTGTAGGAAGAGTTTTAGTCGTCAGAGTACTCTCATAACACACCAGCGCCTTCACACTGGAGAGAAACCGTATCACTGCTCAGACTGTGGAAAGAGTTTTACTCAACAGCGTAATCTCCAACTACACCAGCGCATTCACACAGGAAAGAAACCGTATCACTGCTCAGACTGTGGGAAGAGTTTTACTCAACAGCGTACTCTCCAACGACACCAGCGCATTCACACTGGACAGAAACCGTATCACTGATCGAGCTCTGTAAGAATAAGTAATTCCGCGGACCACAAGGCGCTCTGCACGCTGCAGCACGTTGCCGAAATTTGACCCCCGCAGAATCCGGTTCCCCTGCAGAAAAGGCACAACACCACCCCCTGTTAAACTGCTGTAGTGGAAACAGCGCTTATAAATAAATTAAGAAACACAAAAATTAGGGTGTTCAATCTGTAATTTCAGTTCAATTAAGTTTTTCTTTTTAATTACTGTTTTTATTAGTTTCAGTTAAGGATAACTTTCACTTTCAGTTTTCGTCATTTCGTTCGTTTTGGTTAAGAATAATACTTGCTTACTTAGCTATATGGTGATTTTCATGCCAACTTTATATAAAATAAAAATAGTATTTAAAAAACAGATGACTACATCACAAACTATTTCCTGGAGCCCGAGACCCGGCCCGAGGAAAGTGATGGGAAATCTCGGGTCGGGTCCGGGCAGAGAATTAAAAGTCCTAAAAGTGTCCTGCTATTAAAAAGAATGGAAAATTAATTACAATAATAATATAGTTCTGCATACTAGAGTTTAGATTGTCTGCCCGAACCCGAGCCTGAACGGAAGCCTAAATGATGCGATGGCCGAATTTGGGCCGGCAAGAATTCTCACCACTTTCCTGGCACGCTGTCGCGTTCGGCCGAAGAAAATGGTCTGTGACGTGACGTAGAACTATGTTTAATGCATAGACTGTGTATAGCTGGACAGAGTATCGTCTCTCAAAAGTGAAGCCACCACAGGTCGGGCGCCCCCTGCTGTTCGGCTGCAGAAAGCTGTGTAACTCCACCGATCTCCATAGGTTTCAATGGCAAAACAGACAAATTTAAATCACATTTTTTTCCAATATACTGTAATTCTACCTCCATTATTTAAATGCGGCAGCTAGTGTAACCTCTGCTTATATTGTTAAATTTTAATACCCCCACAGAATTCGTTTTTTGAAACGTTATTCAGCTCTATTCAAAAAGGTGTGGTTATTGTAAAAGGGCTGGTTATGGGCGGGACCAATAACAGAACGTCAGCCCTGCTCTGCAGTCTTTGTGTGGCGGAGTTATTTAAATGAGTAGGCTGTCTCTCCACAGTCTTTCTCCCTCCTCTGGTCTCTACTGCGCTCTAGAGACTCGGGTTTCAGGATCGCCAACATGGAGGAAGATATTGGCTTCATTTTCGTTAAATGAATGGGAACGGCGACACGGCGTCCATCTTTTTTTACAGTCTCTGGTTCAATGTAACAAATCACACTGTGATTTTTGTGCTGATCTAAAAGTTACGGCTCATCCGCACATTTAAAGCTCCGCAGGTGGATTTAGTGGGTGCTTCTTCTACTGCCTAAGGGCTGCATGAACTTGTACTAATCTCAAAGCAGTAGCTTAACAGCTTTACCAGTGCTATGAATCGCAACACCTATAGAACAGAGGAAGCAGAGGCAACGTGAGGGTTCTAGTGAAATAATTCAAATGTAAAAATACCCACCACATAAAAATCACATTACCATAAAACTAAATGCTTCATTACTAAATGCAGTCAGTGCTACTGTGGGAACACTTTGACTAGCATCACTTTATCACTTTTGTTTACTTTGATTTTAGTGTAACATTATTTTACATATCTAGCAAAGCAGCTTTGTGTGCCCAGCTCTGAACTTATGAAATTTGAACAAGAATTACTCTAAATCACTGATGTGTACTGGTATAATTATTGCTATATGTGCTGAGTGGTGTGTGCATTTGCTGTGTTCTGTATCTGTTGTATTGGCTTATTGGTTTTATGGTTTTGAAATTATGTATGACCTAATGGTAATGAATTTGGTAACACTTTCTAATACTGTTTCATAGTTAATAGGTAAGTAAACAGGAACTAAGCAATAGTGCTTCATTAACACCTAAATATTTTCTAAAAGGAATCACTGAGTAATTACTATGAACTGAACTAATGATTATAGTAGTTCACTATTAGCTCCACATTATTTACTGAGACTTACATATCTCCTGGAGAACTACTGACTAATTATGTCTCCTTCATAGTATTAACTAAGTAACTATTAATTAATTACTGCTTAAATCAACATTAACTGCTCAGCTGAAAACCCTTACATGCCACCTGGGAACTATGTACTTCCCAGGTATGTACAATTAATCAAATTATTCAATGGTGATATTGAAGGCATATTTGATCGAAGCAAGTGACACCAACTGTAGTAGTAGTGGTAACCTTAATTACCTTATTATCCTCAGTTTCTTCCAAATAGTAGCAACACAAAGTAAAATTCTACAGTGTGCAGTAGTCTGCTTAACTTCTATTTTTGGAAGAAAAAACATTTTCATGCAGCATTAATACATAGGGGACGTTGAGACATAAAACTGGAAGAATGACTAAGTGTGATAATATTTTTTTATGATCACTGCTTTAATATTAATAGTGTGCACTATTAGGGTAATTACGGTAATTTCACATCAGATGCAGCTCTCCTCAGTGTATGTTCTCTACTGTTGCTTCTGCATGAGACTGCCTCTTTCTTCTTTCTGTATTTGACTGAAAATAAACTATTAATCACAATATTGAGATTGTTTCCAGTTTATTTTAACCCCTGGTTGGAGGAGGATTCTTTGTGTGTTGTTAACAGCTTAAAGATATGCGTTAGCTAGGTTATATTTGCATTATTAAGCTAGCTAAGTTGTGTAGCGTTAGCTAGCTACATTAAATGTGTTAAATGTGGTTAAATGTGTGTGTTAGTTAGCTAGGTTAAATGTGTGTTAGTTAGCTAGGTTAAATGTGTGTCGGTTAGCTAGGTTAAATGTGTGTTAGTTAGCTTGGTTAAATGTGTGTTAGTTAGCTAGGTTAAATGTGTGTTAGTTAGCTTGGTTAAATGTGTGTTAGTTAGCTTGGTTAAATGTGTGTTAGTTAGCTAGGTTAAATGTGTGTTAGTTAGCTTGGTTAAATGTGTGTTAGTTAGCTTGGTTAAATGTGTGTTAGTTAGCTAGGTTAAATGTGTGTTAGTTAGCTTGGTTAAATGTGTGTTAGTTAGCTTGGTTAAATGTGTGTTAGTTAGCTTGGTTAAATGTGTGTTAGTTAGCTAGGTTAAATGTGTGTTAGTTAGCTAGGTTAAATGTGTGTCGGTTAGCTTGGTTAAATGTGTGTGTGTTAGTTAGCTAGGTTAAATGTGTGTTAGTTAGCTAGGTTAAATGTGTGTTAGTTGGCTAGGTTAAATGAGTGTGTGTTAGTTAGCTAGGTTAAATGAGTGTGTGTTAGTTAGCTAGGTTAAATGTGTGTTAGTTAGCTTGGTTAAATGTGTGTTAGTTAGCTAGGTTAAATGTGTGTTAGTTAGCTTGGTTAAATGTGTGTTAGTTAGCTTGGTTAAATGTGTGTTAGTTAGCTTGGTTAAATGTGTGTTAGTTAGCTTGGTTAAATGTGTGTTAGTTAGCTTGGTTAAATGTGTGTTAGTTAGCTAGGTTAAATGTGTGTTAGTTAGCTAGGTTAAATGTGTGTTAGTTAATTGGTTAAATGTGTGTTAGTTAGCTAGGTTAAATGTATGTTAGTTAGCTTGGTTAAATGTGTGTTAGTTAGCTTGGTTAAATGTGTGTTAGTTAGCTTGGTTAAATGTGTGTTAGTTAGCTGGGTTAAATGTGTGTTAGTTAGCTTGGTTAAATGTGTGTTAGTTAGCTTGGTTAAATGAGTGTTAGTTAGCTTGGTTAAATGTGTGTTAGTTAGCTTGGTTAAATGTGTGTTAGTTAGCTGGGTTAAATGTGTGTTAGTTAGCTTGGTTAAATGTGTGTTAGTTAATTGGTTAAATGTGTGTTAGTTAGCTAGGTTAAATGTATGTTAGTTAGCTTGGTTAAATGTGTGTTAGTTAGCTTGGTTAAATGTGTGTTAGTTAGCTAGGTTAAATGTGTGTTAGTTAGCTTGGTTAAATGTGTGTTAGTTAGCTTGGTTAAATGTGTGTTAGTTAGCTAGGTTAAATGTGTGTTAGTTAGCTAGGTTAAATGTGTGTTAGTTAGCTAGGTTAAATGTGTGTTAGTTAGCTTGGTTAAATGTGTGTTAGTTAGCTTGGTTAAATGTGTGTTAGTTAGCTAGGTTAAATGTGTGTTAGTTAGCTAGGTTAAATGTGTGTTAGTTAGCTTGGTTAAATGTGTGTACAGTGCAGTGAACAGAGTGGATAAATTAAAAAAAATAAAAGAAAATAAAAGAAAATGTTTGTTTAGAGATTTACAGATTTAGATCTATTTTTTTTTTATCAAAAAACAAAGTTTTTGAGCGTTTGCGGGGAAAGCCACGCCCAGCAAGCTGTGGGGGTGGAGCTGTGCTGAGAGAAAGCTCCGTGAAATGAGCAACAGTTGCTGGAAAGTCGTGTGACTTTCCCGTCAAAATAAAAGTCCGCTTCTAAAATATTAAATTTAAAAAGAAATAATTCGTTTTTGAAGTGATTTTACCGAGGAGAAGATGTAAGGTGAGACAGGTAAGAAGTGGATTTTCACTCTGTCACACAGGTTTGTTTTAAATAACGTCGATTGGCTTGCTAATTTATAAGAAATCTCCATATTTTACTGTATTAATACACAGAATAAAATATGTTAGCAAATGAAAGTATCTATGTCCATTCTGTTTAATAAAACACTTAAAAATAAAACAATGATTTTTATTATGATTATTATTAATATTATTACTATACAATGCAATAAAGGCATGAATGTGACAGTAAGAATAAGAAGTCACATCACACTTTGAGCAATTTGACATTGTTTAAAAAAAAATACACAACTTAACCAACATTGTATACTCAAAGAATGGAAAAAAACTGTAGTACATCCTGTTAATTAATTATGATCTGAGCCAATAGTGTAAGGAATTTTAATGATAAATAATGTTTTAACATTTGTCATTTAATAGCTAGTTGAGGCATTAAAAAAAAAAAAAAATTACAATGTTTGTAACTGTTATAAGAATGGTTAATTGATGGACATTTATTGTAAATGTTATCAGTATTTAAAATAATTTGTTAAACATATACAGATATGTCTAACAATGTGACTTAATGTTAAATTAAAGAAGCATTATGAAGAAAAATATATTTATTTAAGCCACTAACAGCATATTTTATATTGGTCGAATAGTAAAAATCAGTGGATTTCAGAGGTTTGACTTTACTTTTTTAAAACTAGTGTTGCTGGGTAATACAGTTCTGCGCTGGAACTTTATTAACATTCTGACTCAGGACACTTAAATCTTTAATAAAAGTAACATTCTAAAGAAAAATATATTTCTTTCAGCCACTGACATTGTTTAATACTAGAAAATGATTAACAATCTGTGGATTTCAGAGGTTTGACTGTACTAAAATCAGTGTTGCTGGGTAATACAGTTCTGCGCTGGGACTTTATCAATATATTATGATTCAGGACACATAACTCTTTAATAAAAGTAACATTATAAATAAAAACATATTCCTTTCAGACACTGAAAGCATGTTTTATACTAGGCGAATAGTAAAAAATCAGTTTATTTCAGAGGTTTGACTGAACTAAAACTAGTGTTGTTTATAATGTTACTTTTCTCAAAGAGTTATGTGTCCTAAGTCAGAATATATTGATAAAGTGCCAGCGCAGAACTGTATCACCCAGCAACACTAGTTTAGCTTTTAATTCGTTTTAAACTCTACATATTATTAAACTAGTTCATGATATTTCATTTACAGCCTCAAAACGGATTTTTATTACATTTTACGGGGACTTTTATTTTGACAGGAAATCGTTTTGGACTCTGGAATCACAATGCTCTGAGAGAGGCTCCCGGTCTCGCGCCGTACCCTCCTCAGAAACTGGATCTCCACGAGCTTTCAGCTAGTAAATCTGTAGGATTGAACAGTTCCAGTCTTCGCTGTGGATCAGCGGAGTCCGTTCTGAGAAAGAAATGATCATCAGTTAGATGGTAAGTGTTTCTCGTGCTCTCAAATAGTCCGTGTTCAGTTGATGGAATAGCTCGTTGTTTGGACAACATTGGATTTCCAAACTCCACCTCCTCCGATAGATCTATCTCTCTCTCTCTCTCTCTCTCTCTCTCTGTCTCTCTCTCTCTCTCTCTCTCTCTCTCTCTCTCTCTCTCTCTCTCTCTCTCTCTCTCTCTTACTCTTTCAGTCTTTCCCCGAGCTCCAACTTCTCCTTATTGCACTGCTCTCACTCTTTTTCTTCCAGCTCTTTACTCCTCTTTCTGCATCGCTGCATTTCCTCCGCATTAAACTGCACCGTTTTAGAGAAACTATCAGCAGCAGTAAGAGCAAAAACTGTCCCTGTCCTGTTGCTACTGTCCCGCGACACTCTCCTACTGTCCCGCGACACTCTCCTACTGTCCCGCGACACTCACCTACTGTCCCGCGACACTCTCCTACTGTCCCGCGACACTCACCTATACTGTCCCGCGACACTCTCCTACTGTCCCGCGACACTCACCTACTGTCCCGCGACACTCTCCTACTGTCCCGCGACACTCACCTACTGTCCCGCGACACTCACCTACTGTCCCGCGACACTCACCTACTGTCCCGCGACACTCACCTACTGTCCCGCGACACTCACCTACTGTCTTGCGACACTCTCCTACTGTCCTGCAGAGCTCTTTAACTGTACCGCGGAGGTTTTTAACTGTACCGTGGAGGTTTTTAACTGTACCGTGGAGGTTTTTAACTGTACCGTGGAGGTTTTTAACTGTACCGTGGAGGTTTTTTAACTGTACCGCGGAGTTTTTTTTAACTGTACCGCGGAGGTTTTTAACTGTACCGTGGAGGTTTTTTAACTGTACCGCGGAGGTTTTTAACTGTACCGCGGAGTTTTTTTTAACTGTACCGCGGAGGTTTTTAACTGTTTTAACTGTCCTGCAGAGCTTTTTAACTGTCCTGTGGAGCTTTTAACTGTGCCGCAATGTGATACATTGTGTCTTATCTTAGTTTTTTTGAGACGACTTAAGACTTATGAGATAATTCCCCTAGATTTGACCATCAAATCTATTATATAATATTTCCAGTGTCATAATACAAAATATCAAATATCAAAAATAGTATGACTTTAAATTAATAACTAATATGGACACAGGTAACGACCTTGTTCATGTCTGCACACACATTACATGTGTATTTAGCCTAATCTCACAGTTATCACACTCATATATCTCTTTTATATTCTATATCACATTCTGGTATAATTATATTTTTTTATTATTCATTTTTTTCTGATGTCTGTGTACTTATGTGTGTCTGTATATAAGTTCCTGGAACAGTCTAATTAATAAATTATTTTTTTTTTGCTATATTCTCGTTTATTATTGTTTATCTACATTCTATTAAAGTCTAAATTAGTCTAAATTAAGTCTAAAAGTCTAAATTTTAGTTAAAGCATTTGCACAGCATTTTGCTTATTTTTTTCTTGGTAAATTTTCTTTAAAAATAATCAATAAAATCTAGGTGTTTGCGTTACACTTAAATTCATAAATCAGTCATCATAAATCACCATCATGAAAAAAAACGTATGTGCTTGTTTTGGGCTCTGAATTACTTAAATAATGTAAAATATCATTTCAATTGCTGATATTTAGATTTTTGCAGTGTAGGTATGAAACGATTTCAGTGACACAGTTTAATTTGTGGTCTTTTGATAGAGCCTATTCTATTGCTTATTACACTGTTTTTCAATCCTGGTCTTTAAGGGCCACTGCCCTGCACATTTTATTAATTGTCATACTTTGACAGCCCCACATTAACACAATAATTGACAGCTGATTGTCTGGTGTATTGGAAGCAGGGACAACTCCAAAAACTGCAGGACAGTGGGCCTCCTTGGCCAGGGTTGAGAAACACTGGCCTATTCCATCAAAATCCCATCACTGTGTACTTGTATTAGTTACAATTAGGGTTGTGCCGATGGACAATATCATATTATTTATTATTATTATATTATTATTATATTATTATTAAGATATAATTATTTATATCTAGGTTACAGCTTGTCTTCGTTTTTTTTCTACATGTCTGTATTCATTTTAAACATTTCATGTTATTCACACAAATATAATACGCCTGCTAGATTTCTATTATTATTACAAAAATAATTCACATATTTATTGATATTTAATCAAGAGATATCAGGCAAAATGCGCTGCGCCGTGCCTCTCTCTCTCTCTCTCTCTCTCTCTCTCTCTCAGCGCGGAGCTGAATTCAGAGCGAGGCTAAAAATAAAAACTCAGTTTAGTTAAATAAATTAAGATGAGTGAGGACCTATAAATTGAATCAAATATAAAGGATAGGTTGAGGTTTTGGTGAGCTGTTTCAATTATTTGAAACTGAAAAAGATATCATTCTGCGTACTATTAGATAGCCTTTGATTGTGTTTTAAATGAGTTTTTATTTTATATTAATTATTTTTTTATTCATTTTAAATATTTTTAGTATTTTATTGATCAAACTTTTTTTGGCTATAGCGGCGTTGGCTGGTCACCTGAGCAACTACTGTGCTTTTAATCCTCTCCTGCTGTAATAAACAGTGGGGAAACCACTTTTCTTAGGTTCTGGTTAAAACTTTTCCCGCTGTGTTCTCAGAATTAAAGAGGTATAGCGAGAGATCAAATGTTACTGGGTGAAATAGTAATAGACACACAGTTTATCAGCATGATTACTGTATTTTAAATCCTCTGAATTCACAGCAACACCTGCACTCATCTCTGCATTTCATCCACCGAGGTAAACATGTTCCCCTGAACTCCTAAAGTAAACGTCAAGCAAAATGACATGATACATCTACAACAATATTGTAATAACTTAACTTTGTTTAATAAGTGTTGGATAACTGCTTGCCACGTCTGCATTGTATAATTTGATTTAATCTGCTTCATTAGGTCTACAAAAAAACTGCAGGACAGTTTAAAAGTTCCACAGGACAGTTAAAAAACTCCACGGTACAGTTAAAAAGTTCCACAGGACAGTTAAAAAGCTCCACAGGACAGTTAAAAGCTCCACAGGACAGTTAAAAAGCTCCACAGGACAGTTAAAGGGCTTCGCAGGACAGTTAAAAAGCTCCACGGTACAGTTAAAAGGCTTCGCAGGACAGTCGTTGAGCTTCTCAGGCCAGTTAAAGAGCTCCGCAGGACAGCAGGCGAGTGTCGCGGGACAGTACGTGAGTGTCGCGAGACAGTACGTGAGTGTCGCGAGACAGTACGTGAGTGTCGCGAGACAGTACCTGAGTGTCGCGGGACAGTAGGTGGGTGTCGCGAGACAGTACGTGAGTGTCACGGGACAGTAGGTGGGTGTCGCGAGACAGCAGCAACAGGACAGGGACAGTTTTTGCTCTTACTGCCTCTCGAAACTATAGCGAGCATAAGACTGCTGCTGTGTTTGTCCTGTTCTCTGAGCTCTAGCAGCTTAAATACTTTATATTATGCTCTTTAACAAAGGCAAACATATGGTATAACATATTAATAAGGTTTATTCATTAATTTTATATTTATATATAAGTTACATGTATATGTAACTGATGGGGGGGGGGTTGTGTTTGCAGAAGGAGTATGAGATTAATATTTGTTTATTTCTTGTGTGTGGAGGGGGGTTTAATCCACATTTATTCTTGTTCATTTATTATTAAAGTGTAACATACACTGTTTATTATATTACCGTATTTTTCGGACTATAAGGCGCACCGTATTATAAGACGCACTATCAAAGAACGCCTATTTTCTGCTATTTTTCCATACATAGGGCGCATCGCATTATAAGGCGCGTTAAGTGACACTAGAAAGGGTGCCTATATCAAAGTGAACAGGGGTGGCGCCATGTTTCCCTTCCCCCACCGGGGGTGGTCGCTTGCCGGTGGAGCGTCTCAGTATACAAATCTAGCTCTTTCAAAGTCAAACGAGTGCTGGATATTAATCTACACAGATTCCTCTCCTGAAAACTGTTTATTTGGGTGAGTAACGTGCTTCAGTTTATTTACAGTAAGCTTAGATTTCCAGATGTCCACTAAGGCTTGCTGCACCAGCGTTAGCATAGCTATCCGCTAGCACGCTAGCTAGTCACCTAAACTAGTAAAGTTAACTCAAACTTAAACGACAGCGTTACACTGAGTAATCCTGCGTGTTCTGGTAAGACAGTGAGATATTAGCTAGCGATTCGTCCCCCGTAGCTTGTTTTAACACGGTAAACAAGCAGATTACAGGCTGATAAAACTCACCTCTGAGAGAGTTAGCGCTTAGCATCTAGCTAATGCTAGCCAGGCAAAGCAGCACAGACTTACAGGCCGATAACTCACCTCTGAACGGTGAACGCTTAGCGATTAGCATCTAACTCTAATAATACTGCTCCAGCAGTATTAAAAGTGCTAAATTTAGAAAATACTGATCTCTGAACAGTGAAAAAGCTAGCTAGCTAAGCGGTTAGCATCTAGCTAATGCTATTTGCTGCTCCAGCCTCGGAGCTGCACGGCTCTGGACTCTGTATAGCACTGAAACTCTGTATAACGCTGCACGGAGTGTGTGTTTACTGCTCCTTACAACCTGACGAGTAAAATTTAGATAATACTGATCTCAGTGAATAAGCTAGCTAGCTTAGCGGTTAGCATCTAGCTAATGCTATTGCTGCTCAGCCTCGGAGCTGCACGGCTCTGGACTCTGTATAGCACTGAAACTCTCTATAACGCTGCACGGAGTGTGTGTTTACTGCTCCTTACAACCTGACGAGTAAAATCCATACAAAAGGCGCACCGTATTATAAGACGCACTGTCAATTTTTGTGAAAATTAAAAGTTTTTAAGTGCGCCTTATAGTCCGAAAAATACGGTATATACATATACATATATGGGCCATTCCACCCAATGGGTGCCAGCTGCTTGTTGAATCACAAATTTCAACTTTATTTTTTAAACTCTGAACCTATTTTAACTTAAATTTTATAGATTTATTATGAAAAAAATATAAAAGCATGAATGGGATTTTGACTCCCACAACAATGCAAAAAAATAAATCTCTAAAGGATTTTAATAATTATATTTCATGGTAAAGTTTTTAGTTAAGAGAGTGGAGACGGGTAACAAATGCTAAGTAGGCTAGTTCTTATTAATGCTTTTAATTACGTTTGCAATTAGTTCAATGTAGGGTTGGGCGGTATGAAGGTGTTTCGGTATACCACGGTATTTAAATATGGTGACGGTATATTAACCACGTGACGTGCCAAACCTGAACTTTGAAAAACGGACGTTTAAGACATTCTGCGCATCCACAATGAAAGAGCAGTGGGAGGGGTAAGCAGTTGGAGCTCCCTGATTGGTTATGGGGTGGGGATTTTCACTGAGGAGATCATACAGCAAAAACTCAATAAACTCTACAGGTTTCACTAATTTTCACCAAAATTATCGCCACAACCTTCACTTTCAGTTTTCGTTATTTCGTTCGTTTTCGTTAACAGTAATACTTTGTTACTTAGCTATATGGTGATTAGCATGCCATAGCTTTATATAAAATAAAAATAGTATTTAAAAAAACAGATGACTATTTCCTGGAGCCTGGACTGACCCGAGATTTTTCATTACTTTCCTCGGGCCGGGTCGCGTCCGGGCTGAGAAATAAAAATCAAAGTATCCTGCTATTTAAAAGAATGGAAATTAATAACAATAATAATATAGTTTTGTATTCTAGAGTTTAGATTATCTGCCTGAACCCGAGCGTGAACGCGAGCTTATCCGCGCGTTTAATAAAAACAGAAAAATAGGTATGAAATAGAAAAATAACTAACTAAACTTAGCTCAAAATGATAAAGGAAATATAATCTAACGAATTCTAAAACAACAAAACAGAAATAGTGTACACACAGGTACAAAAATAAAATAACATACATAAAAAATGAATCATCCGCGCGTTTAAAGCTCCGCAGCATTTAATAAAAACAGAAAAATATAGATATGAAATAGGAAAATAACCAACTTAACTTAGCTCAAAATGCTAAAGGAAATATAATCTAACGAATTCTAAAATATCAAAACACACAGGTACAAAAATAAAATAATATACATAAAAAATACCCCCCCCCCCCCCCTTTTATATATAAAATATAAAAGTATTCATTTTATATTTATACATGACACATAAATCGACACACACACATACATATATGTGTGGATTTATGTGTGGACTTATGTGTATATATAAATATAAAATTAATACTATTTATTTGATTGATAATATTAATAAAATTAATAATTAATAAAACTATATCATATGTCTGTCTTTGATTAAAAGCTTAATAAAAAGTATTTAAGCATGAAAGCAGGTGTGAATCCGTGTGAAAATCGGGTGTAAATTGGTGGAGTTATGATTATTAGAGGTGTATTTTACATCTTTGTCAATATGGCGGCCTCCAGAAAATTTCAGACACAACTCGACATTTGGCATGAAACCACCTGATCTGGCAACAGTGCGAGCCGGTGTATGCTGTTAATTCAGGTTTTCTCCATGTAGTTCAATAATGTGAGGATTATCTTTTAAACAGCATAGATATAACAGGCAGAAAGATTACTCCATGATCCGCTTCACTATCTTTAATTCTGAGCTCAGTTCAGTGTGTTTATGGAGTTTTAAACACGGCTCAACCCCTCTCTCACCTGTGTGTGTTTATGTGACCGGTGCTGGCGCATGATAATGAGTTAGTGTCTGAAATCACTCCTGTTTCACCACTACTTAGTGAACTACATGGTGTCTTCCTAAATAGCGCAACACTAATGAGGGAGTAGGGAGTCATTTCGGTCACAGCCTCAGACCATACCTGTCAAGTTTTGGACTTAAAAATAAGGGATTGTTTTTCCCGCCGCCCGCTTCGAGCCACCCACTAGCATTGCATTTGTCGGAATCCCTCTATTTAATCAGGATATGAGGTCTTACAGTAATTTTACTGTAAACTACAAATGAATAGAAGTCACATTAGATCAGTGTTTCTCAACCATGTAACTGCATATTCTACTGCATATTCCCACTGTTCTGTATATTCTAGAGATTTCTCTGTTTAAATGCACTTAATAAAGTAAGTGGCGGTATTATGTGTCTAATACACTGCTGATTATACATAATGGTTGATCTATGGTCGATAGGGAGCTAAGAGATTTGAACATTTAAACCTAAAAAGGATTGTTTATTAGCTGATTAGTTGGATCCGCTGGAAAACACAATTTTAGGGCAGTGATCTCATCACAGTTTACATGGTTAGCTCCGTTGTCTTTCCTTTAGAAAAATCGCTGTATATCCAGATCTACAGGTTTTAAAGTCAGCTGCTCCGACCAAAACCAGCAAGCTGATTGGCTGTTTCTCCTGAAAGGCGGGACTTTCTCATTGAACAGGCACCAACATTGGTTAAGAGACACCCAGCGGTTGGTGGTCCGTCTCCTCAATAATAAGGTTTTTTACATTTTAATATAATACAGGAAATTTACGGGAAAATACTAATGCCAGAGGACTGCGGGAAAGAGGAGTAAAATACGGTAGTTTCTCGGCCAAAACGGGAGACTTGACAGGTATGCCTCAGACTGTTCCTCACAGGGTTCGCTTTTCTTCTCTACCGGGTCTTTGCTCGGAGTTCTTGGAGAAGAGTCAGTTCCTCCAGTTCCAGCTGCTGGTCATGGAGATTTCCAGAGCATAGTCATGCTCAGCTATCAGCTGAG
Organism: Astyanax mexicanus; assembly: GCF_023375975.1. Classification (NCBI taxonomy): domain Eukaryota; kingdom Metazoa; phylum Chordata; class Actinopteri; order Characiformes; family Acestrorhamphidae; genus Astyanax; species Astyanax mexicanus. Next base: position 129,716,097 of record NC_064408.1, on the reverse strand, counting down.
TTCCTTTCCAGATTTTCTGCTCCATTTACAACTTTTCACTGTGTGAAAACCGTTTATCTGGGGGGATATTTGTGAGAAATACTGGTATTTGCATGTAGATTTCCCGATTTTCTGTTTGCCAGCTAAGAGAGTTTCATTTCACACTAAAAACTAGTACTAAGCTTGTGTTTTGTTTTTTCTTTACTTCTTCCAGAAATGACTGCCGTCCTGTTCCAGATCTTCTTCTCCTAGTGTCGTCTTTGCAACCTGTTTCTAATTTAGCTTCAGAAATGCACTCAACAGGAACAGTTCACATAGAGGTTAAACTACTAGAAGAGGGGAGGAACATGGAATCCGCAAAAATCTCCATTACTCAGCCAATACCCTCTCCTACCTCTCCCAAACAAATGCAGAAAAGTACATGCCCAAAGAAATTCTACCACTGCTTCGACTGTGGAAAGAGTTTTACTCATCGGGGTACATTCCAACGACACCTGCGCATTCACACTGGAGAGAAACCTTATCGCTGCTCAGACTGCGGGAAGTGTTTTAATCATCAGGGTACACTCCAACTACACCAGCGCATTCACACTGGAGAGAAACCGTATCACTGCTCAGACTGTGGGAAGAGTTTTAATCAACAGATTCATCTCCAACGACACCAGCGCATTCACACTGGAGAGAAACCGTATCACTGCTCAGACTGTGGGAAGAGTTTTAAGCAAAAAATTCATCTCCAACTACACCAGCGCATTCACACTGGAGAGAAACCGTATCACTGCTCAGACTGCGGGAAGAGTTTTAGTCATCAGAGTAATCTCCAACAACACCGGCGCATTCACACGGGAGAGAAACCGTATTTCTGCTCAGACTGTGGAAAGAGTTTTAGTCGTCAGAGTATTCTCCAACTACACCAGCGCATTCACACTGGAAAGAAACCGTATCACTGCTCAGACTGTGGGAAGAGTTTTAATCAACAGAGTATTCTCCAACTACACCAGCGCATTCACACTGGAAAGAAACCGTATCACTGCTCAGACTGTGGGAAGAGTTTTACTCAACAGCGTACTCTCCAACGACACCAGCGCATTCACACTGGACAGAAACCGTATCACTGATCGAGCTCTGTAAGAATAAGTAATTCCGCGGACCACAAGGCGCTCTGCACGCTGCAGCACGTTGCCGAAATTTGACCCCCGCAGAATCCGGTTCCCCTGCAGAAAAGGCACAACACCACCCCCTGTTAAACTGCTGTAGTGGAAACAGCGCTTATAAATAAATTAAGAAACACAAAAATTAGGGTGTTCAATCTGTAATTTCAGTTCAATTAAGTTTTTCTTTTTAATTACTGTTTTTATTAGTTTCAGTTAAGGATAACTTTCACTTTCAGTTTTCGTCATTTCGTTCGTTTTTGTTAACAGTAATACTTGCTTACTTAGCTATATGGTGATTTTCATGCCATAACTTTATATTAAATAAAAATAGTATTTAAAAAACAGATGACTACATCACAAACTATTTCCTGGAGCCCGAGACCCGGCCCGAGGAAAGTGATGGGAAATCTCGGGTCGGGTCCGGGCAGAGAATTAAAAGTCAAAGTGTCCTGCTATTAAAAAGAATGGAAAATTAATTACAATAATAATATAGTTCTGCATACTAGAGTTTAGATTGTCTGCCCGAACCCGAGCCTGAACGGAAGCCTAAATGATGCGATGGCCGAATTTGGGCCGGCAAGAATTCTCACCACTTTCCTGGCACGCTGTCGGGTTCGGCCGAAGAAAATGGTCTGTGACGTGACGCAGAACTATGTTTAATGCATAGACTGTGTATAGCTGGACAGAGCATCGTCTCTCAAAAGTGAAGCCACCACAGGTCGGGCGCCCCCTGCTGTTCGGCTGCAGAAAGCTGTGTAACTCCACCGATCTCCATAGGTTTCAATGGCAAAACAGACAAATTTAAATCACATTTTTTTCCAATATACTGTAATTCTACCTCCTTTATTTAAATGCGGCAGCTAGTGTAACCTCTGCTTATATTGTTAAATTTTAATACCCCCACAGAATTCGTTTTTTGAAACGTTATTCAGCTCTATTCAAAAAGGTGTGGTTATTGTAAAAGGGCTGCTTATGGGCGGGACCAATAACAGAACGTCAGCCCTGCTCTGCAGTCTTTGTGTGGCGGAGTTATTTAAATGAGTAGGCTGTCTCTCCACAGTCTTTCTCCCTCCTCTGGTCTCTACTGCGCTCTAGAGACTTGGGTTTCAGGATCGCCAACATGGAGGAAGATATTGGCTTCATTTTCGTTAAATGAATGGGAACGGCGACACGGCGTCCATCTTTTTTTACAGTCTCTGGTTCAATGTAACAAATCACACTGTGATTTTTGTGCTGATCTAAAAGTTACGGCTCATCCGCACGTTTAAAGCTCCGCAGGTGGATTTAGTGGGTGCTTCTTCTACTGCCTAAGGGCTGCATGAACTTGTACTAATCTCAAAGCAGTAGCTTAACAGCTTTACCAGTGCTATGAATCGCAACACCTATAGAACAGAGGAAGCAGAGGCAACGTGAGGGTTCTAGTGAAATAATTCAAATGTAAAAATACCCACCACATAAAAATCACATTACCATAAAACTAAATGCTTCATTACTAAATGCAGTCAGTGCTACTGTGGGAACACTTTGACTAGCATCACTTTATCACTTTTGTTTACTTTGATTTTAGTGTAACATTATTTTACATATCTAGCAAAGCAGCTTTGTGTGCCCAGCTCTGAACTTATGAAATTTGAACAAGAATTACTCTAAATCACTGATGTGTACTGGTATAATTATTGCTATATGTGCTGAGTGGTGTGTGCATTTGCTGTGTTCTGTATCTGTTGTATTGGCTTATTGGTTTTATGGTATTTAAATTTTGTATGACCTAATGGTAATGAATTTGGTAACACTTTCTAATACTGTTTCATAGTTAATAGGTAAGTAAACAGGAACTAAGCAATAGTGCTTCATTAACACCTAAATATTTTCTATTAACTACAAGGAATCACTGAGTAATTACTATGAACTGAACTAATGATTTTAGCAGTTCACTATTAGTTCCACATTATTTACTGAGACTTACATATCTCCTGGAGAACTACTGACTAATTGTGTCTCCTTTATAGTAACTATTAATTAATTACTGCCTAAATCAACATTAACTGCTCAGCTGAAAACCCTTACATGCCACCTGGGAACAATGTACTTCCCAGGTATGTACAATAAATCAAATTATTCGATGGTGATATTGAAGGCATATTTGATCGAATTAAGTGACACCAACTGTAGTAGTAGTGGTAACCTTAATTACCTTATTATCCTCAGTTTATTCGAAAATAGTAGAAACACATAGTAAAATTCTACAGTGTGCAGTTGTCTGCTTAACTCCTATTTTTGGAAGAAAAAACATTTTCATGCAGCATTAATACATAGGGGACGTTGAGACATAAAACTGGAAGAATGACTGAGAGTGTGATGATATTTTTTTATGATCACTGCTTTAATATTAATAGTGTGCACTATTAGGGTAATTATGGTAATTTCACATCAGATGCAGCTCTCCTCAGTGTATGTTCTCTACTGTTGCTTCTGCATGAGACTGCCTCTTTCTTCTTTCTGTATTTGACTGAAAATAAACTATTAATCACAATATTGAGATTGTTTCCAGTTTATTTTAACCCCTGGTTGGAGGAGGATTCTTTGTGTGTTGTTAACAGCTTAAAGATATGCGTTAGCTAGGTTATATTTGTGTTATTAAGCTTGATAAGTTAGCTTAGTTGTGTAGCGTTAGCTAGCTACGTTATATATGTGTTAGTTAGCTAGGTTAAATGTGTGTTAGTTAGCTAGGTTAAATGTGTGTTAGTTAGCTAGGTTAAATGTGTGTTAGTTAGCTAGGTTAAATGTGTGTTAGTTAGCTAGGTTAAATGTGTGTTAGTTAGCTTGGTTAAATGTGTGTTAGTTAGCTTGGTTAAATGTGTGTTAGTTAGCTTGGTTAAATGTGTGTTAGTTAGCTAGGTTAAATGTGTGTTAGTTAGCTTGGTTATATGTGTGTTAGTTAGCTAGGTTAAATGTGTGTTAGTTAGCTAGGTTAAATGTGTGTTAGTTAGCTAGGTTAAATGTGTGTTAGTTAGCTAGGTTAAATGTGTGTTAGTTAGCTAGATTAAATGTGTGTTAGTTAGCTTGGTTAAATGTGTGTTAGTTAGCTAGGTTAAATGTGTGTTAGTTAGCATGGTTAAATGAGTGTTAGTTAGCTTGGTTAAATGTGTGTTAGTTAGCTAGGTTAAATGAGTGTTAGTTAGCTTGGTTATATGTGTGTTAGTTAGCTAGGTTAAATGTGTGTTAGTTAGCTAGGTTAAATGTGTGTTAGTTAGCTTGGTTAAATGAGTGTTAGTTAGCTAGGTTAAATGTGTGTTAGTTAGCTAGATTAAATGTGTGTTAGTTAGCTTGGTTAAATGTGTGTTAGTTAGCTAGGTTAAATGTGTGTTAGTTAGCTAGATTAAATGTGTGTTAGTTAGCTTGGTTAAATGTGTGTTAGTTAGCTTGGTTAAATGAGTGTTAGTTAGCTAGGTTAAATGTGTGTTAGTTAGCTTGGTTAAATGTGTGTTAGTTAGCTTGGTTAAATGTGTGTTAGTTAGCTAGGTTAAATGAGTGTTAGTTAGCTTGGTTATATGTGTGTTAGTTAGCTAGGTTAAATGTGTGTTAGTTAGCTAGGTTAAATGTGTGTTAGTTAGCTTGGTTAAATGAGTGTTAGTTAGCTAGGTTAAATGTGTGTTAGTTAGCTAGATTAAATGTGTGTTAGTTAGCTTGGTTAAATGTGTGTTAGTTAGCTAGGTTAAATGTGTTGTAGCGTTCGCGAGGAAGCCATTGACTCGGGAGACGAGGTAGATCAAAAGCTCTTTTTATTCAACAGGGAACCGCTCACTTATTGCCCTTACAAGAGCAAGGAGAGTTAAACCCAAGGCAAGACATTCAGTGAAAACAGCCCTAAGGTCACTAAACTGACTAAGAATCTACCGGATGGTAGATTCAGAGTGGTGCCCCCCACTCTGCATAACCCCACCTAAGAGGGAGGCCCCACACCTGACATCCTCTCACACACAGGCATACAGCAGCAGCACGCACAGGATAACAGACCCACCCCCTGTGCTCGCTACATAGCCCCCCCCTTACAGCCAACCGTCTCGGTGGCAAAACACAGGGAAAACACATGTACCTACATGAGCAACAACACAGCAGTCAACAACGATAACATTTTTTTTTTTTTTTTTTTAGTCCAACACAAAGTCCCTCAAGTGCGGGGGAGCGCGCCGAACGCGGGCAGCGGCTCTGCCCCGCGCTTCCCCCGGAAAACCACCACCCCAAGTTCCTGGTGGTGTTGTAACCGCCAAAGTTTCTCTGTGCCGGTCAGGTGCCAGCCGGTCATGGAACCACCCACGGTTCCCAGGCTCCAGTGGCACGCCGTGGCTCTCACGCACAGCTTGATGCACGGCCATGGGCCGCTCGGCCAGATCGCGCCCATACTCCAGCGCTCCCGAGCAAAAAGACTGCAGCGGCGCTCCGGATCTGCCCTCCCGGCGCCGATAAAGCAAACCCTTGCGCTCACACCAGCTGTCCCAGGCTGAGCGATAGGCTTTGCACTCCGGGCCGAGCGGCGTTACGTCTCGCCAGTCCGGCCGCTGCCCCGCGCGCTTCGACTGCGGAATTTCTTTAAGCACAGGGTCCTCCCCCTGCGCTTTCACAAACTCTTCCCGGCTACGCGGCTCTGTTTCGCCGTTGCCAGAGTCGCTGACTGCAGCCACTCTCTCATCCACCTCTGCCTCGCGCTGCTTCAGCCGCACGCAATAGCGACACTCCAACTCCAGACACGGGCAGTGTTTAACACAGTAACTGCGCTCCGGGCCCCCCTGCGCCCGCGATAACACATCCCCAAGTCCTCGATTACTCACATCCGAATCCACAATAAACTGTCCACCCACCTGCGGAAACGCCAGTATGCTCCCTGCTGGAGACGGTTCCGGCCCACTTGTGCTTGCCAGGGGAATGCGCGTCCTGCCCACTCTGAGTGACGCTGTGGGGATATCGAGGACTGCCCCGAGATGTTGGAGAAAGTCCAGCCCCAGGATACACGCGTCGCGGATGGGCGCCAGGCAGAATTCATGCTGGAGAACTTTACGTGCCAGCTCCACCTTGAGCCTTTTCTTGCCCCTCATGTGGATCTTTTCTCCTGTGACAGAGCGCAGCACGGTGTCGGTCCCTTCCCAGGTGCTTGACGGTGATGACTTGAGCTTGGCGGCCAGTCCAGTTTGCAGCAGGGACACGGTGGCACCTGTGTCCACTAGCGCTGTCACGGGCAGCCCTTGAATGATGCAGTGCAGCCACAACCCGTTCTTGGTGCCCAGCCGGCCAACCACTGTCTCAGTAGGGAGGGTACTTGTCGCTGGGAGCTTCCCAGCCCGTTTCCCGTTCCTGTCTTGCGCCGGCCTCGTGGTGTGGCACTGGCTCGCCTTATGCCCCCGCCGCTTGCATCGCCAACATCGCAGAGTGCGTGGGGAGGCCTCCGCTGTGTAAACTCGAGCCGCTCGTACCTCGTCTGTTACCTCGGCTTCCACCAGATAACAGGATGCGGGTCTTGGATCCATGAGGATAAGCTCCGCCCTCTCCGCCTCCTCCACCGCTTGGCTCAGCGATGTCACTTTCGACAGTTTCACGTGACGTTGGAGACTGCCCGGCGCTAGCGCATTGAAAAATGCGTCAAGCGCGAGCTCGTCGCGGGCTTGGCTGGAAAACATGGGGTATGCTTGCCTCACCAGCGTTCGGAGTTCCGCTGCGAGGACGCCCAGCTTCTCTCCTTTTTCCCGCTTTCTCTCTCTTAATTGCTGGCGAAGAGCTTGCGGTTGAGGAGTCTTGCTGAAGCGCTGGCGCAGGGCGGCTTTGAGCGCTTCCAGGTCCCCGTGCTCTTCTGCCGGCAGGTCCACCAGCACTTGTAGCGCCTTGCCCTCCAGGGCTAAGCATAACTGGGTAGCGATCATCGCCGGGGCCCAGCCGTAGTGCTTGGCCACCACCGCCAACTGTGCCTCGTACGGCTCCCAGGCGACTTCTCCACTGTAGCGTGGGAGATTGACGCTTGCAGCCGTCGCCGTCAACGCTGCGGTGGACGGGGCGTGGTCCTGGACGCTCCATCCCCGGCTGCCGTCTCTTTCACCAGGCAGCCCGCCGCCGTCTCGCTGCTGGCGGCCGCCGTCTTCCCGCTCTTGACCGCTGCCGTCGTTCTGCTGACGGCGCCGTTCCCTTGAGTCTTCGCCAGTCAGCCGGCCTTGTGGCTGACTAGCCCCGTCGGGTAGGGAAGGGCAGGCGTAACGCTCGGTACCCTCCTCCCGTGGGTCGCTGCCTCGCCGCTGGATCCTTTTTCTGTGCCGCCTCCGGATCAGCTGGTCCAGCTCGTCCGTCTCGGCCGCCAGATCCCACTTCTGACACCAGTGTAGCGTTCGCGAGGAAGCCATTGACTCGGGAGATGAGGTAGATCAAAAGCTCTTTTTATTCAACAGGGAACCGCTCACTTATTGCCCTTACAAGAGCAAGGAGAGTTAAACCCAAGGCAAGACATTCAGTGAAAACAGCCCTAAGGTCACTAAACTGACTAAGAATCTACCGGATGGTAGATTCAGAGTGGTGCCCCCCACTCTGCATAACCCCACCTAAGAGGGAGGCCCCACACCTGACATCCTCTCACACACAGGCATACAGCAGCAGCACGCACAGGATAACAGACCCACCCCCTGTGCTCGCTACAGTGTGTTAGTTAGCTTGGATAAATGTGTGTTAGTTAGCTTGGTTAAATGTGTGTTAGTTAGCTTGGTTAAATGAGTGTTAGTTAGCTAGGTTAAATGTGTGTTAGTTAGCTTGGTTAAATGTGTGTTAGTTAGCTTGGTTAAATGAGTGTTAGTTAGCTAGGTTAAATGTGTGTTAGTTAGCTTGGTTAAATGTGTGTTAGTTAGCTTGGTTAAATGTGTGTTAGTTAGCTAGGTTAAATGTGTGTTAGTTAGCTAGGTTAAATGTGTGTTAGTTAGCTAGATTAAATGTGTGTTAGTTAGCTTGGTTAAATGTGTGTTAGTTAGCTTGGTTAAATGTGTGTTAGTTAGCTTGGTTAAATGTGTGTTAGTTAGCTTGGTTAAATGTGTGTTAGTTAGCTTGGTTAAATGTGTGTTAGTTAGCTTGGTTAAATGTGTGTACAGTACAGTGAACAGAGTGGAAAAAGAAAATAAATGAAAAAAGAAAATAAAATCTTTACATTTAGAAATTTACAGATTTAGATCTAAATTTTTTTATCAAAAAAAAAAAAGTTTTTGAGAGTTTGCGGGGAAAGCCACGCCCAGCAAGCTCTGGGGGTGGAGCTGTTCTGAGAGAAAGCTCCGTGAAATGAGCAACAGTTGCTGGAAAGTCATGTGACTTTCCCGTCAAAATAAAAGTCAGCTTCTAAAATATTAAATTTAAAAAGAAATAATTCGTTTTTGAAGTGATTTTACCGAGGAGAAGAAGGTAAGGTGAGACAGGTAAGAAGTGGATTTTCACTCTGTCACACAGGTTTGTTTAAAATAACATCGATTGGCTTGCTAATTTATAAGAAATCTCCATATTTTACTCTATTAATACACAGAATAAAACATGTTAACAAATGAAAATATCTATGCCCATTCTGTTTAATAAAACAATAAAACAATAATATATAATAATAATAATAATAATAATAATAATAATATATTATAAAAAAATAAAACAATAATAATAATGATTATTATTATGATTATTATTAATATTATTACTATACAATGCAATAAAGGCATGAATGTGACAGTAAGAATAAGAAGTCACATCACACTTTGAGCAATTTGACATTGTTTAAAAAAAATACACAACTTAACCAACATTGTATACTCAAAGAATGGAAAAAAACTGTAGTACATCCTGTTAATGAATTATGATCTGAGCCAATAGTTTAAGGAATTTTAATGATAAATAATGTTTTAACATTTGTCATTTAATAGCTAGTTGAGGCATTCAAAAATTAAAAAAATGTACAATGTTTGTAACTGTTATAAGAATGGTTAATTGATGTACATTTATTGTAAATGTTATCAGTATTTAAAATACTTTGTTAAACATATACAGATATGTCTAACAATGTGACTTAATGTTAAATTAAAGAAGCATTATGAAGAAAAATATATTTATTTAAGCCACTAACAGCATATTTTATACTGGCCGAACAGTAAAAATCAGTGGTTTTCAGAGGTTTGACTTTACTTTTTTAAAACTAGTGTTGCTGGGTAATACAGTTCTGCGCTGGAACTTTATTAACATTCTGACTCAGGACACTTAAATCTTTAATAAAAGTAACATTCTAAAGAAAAATATATTTCTTTCAGCCACTGACATTTAGGGGTGGGCAATATTATATCGTATACAATATATCGTGACACAGAAATATCATGATATTAAAAATCCATATCGTGATATAATAGGGATGTTCTGTCTTGAAAGTAGTCTGTTATTTACTGCAAAGCTTTAAGTGTATTTTTGCATAATTGTTTTTTTTCGTTTGCAGTTTATATTCATGCACTAAATATTCTGCAATATTTTTTGCAGCATTATATTATTTTATGCTATATTATTTATTTTGCCACATTATGATTATGCTGTTATACTCTTATACTATATTCTAGAAATGAATTAATAATTTACTGTTTTCCTATATCGCCAAGTATATCGTTATCGCAAAAATACCCTGAAATATCGTGATATTATTTTAGAGCCATATCGCCCACCCCTACTGACATTGTTTAATACTAGAGAATGATTAAAAATCTGTGGATTATAGAGGTTTGACTGTACTAAAATCAGTGTTGCTGGGTAATACAGTTTTGCGCTGGGACTTTATCAATATATTATGATTCAGAACACATAACCCTTTAATGAAAGTAGCATTAAAATATATATATATATTTCTTTAAGCCACTGACTGCATATTTTATATTAGTCAAATAGTGAAAATCAGTTGATTTCAGAGGTTTGACTGAAATAAAACTAGTGTTGTTTATAATGTTAATTTTCTCAAAGAGTTATGTGTCCTGAGTCAAAATATATAGATAAAGTCCCAGCGCAGAACTGTATTACCCAGCAACACTAGCTTTAGTACAATTTCTTACTTTTTCTTTTATGTACATTATTAAAACGTGTTTATAAGTTTTGAAAAGCTTTTAATTCGTTTTAAACTTCACACAATATTAAACTAGTTCATAATATTTCATTTACAGCCTCAAAACGGATTTTTATTACATTTTACGGCGACTTTTATTTTGACAGGAAATCGTTTTGGACTCTGGCCAAGTGTTGCTGGAATCACAATTGTTTTGAGAGAGGCTTCCGGTCTCGCGCCGTACCCTCCTCAGAAACTGGATCTCCACGAGCTTTCAGCTAGTAAATCTGTAGGATTGAACAGTTCCAGTCTTCACTGTGGATCAGCGGAGTCCGTTCTGAGAAATAAATGATCATCAGTTAGATGGTAAGTGTTTCTCGTGCTCTCAAATAGTCCGTGTTCAGTTGATGGAATAGCTCGTTGTTTGGACAACATTGGATTTCCAAACTCCACCTCCTCCGATAGATGTCTCTCTCTCTCTCTCTCTCTCTCTCTCTCTCTCTCTCTCTCTCTCTCTCTCTCTCTCTCTCTCTCTCTCTCTCTCTCTCTCTCTATCTCTCTCTCTCTCTTTTACTCTTTCAGTCTTTCCCCGAGCTCCAACTTCTCCTTATTGCACTGCTCTCACTCTTGTTCTTCCAGCTCTTTACTCCTCTTTCTGCATCGCTGCATTTCCTCCGCATTAAACTGCACCGTTTTAGAGAAACTATAGCGAGCATAAGACTGCTGCTGTGTTTGTCCTGTTCTCTGAGCTCTAGCAGCTCTTCAGCTTTCTCTCCCATGTTTCGGGTGGATTCGAGGAACATCAGGGTGGAAATCAGAGGCTGGGACCGAAACGGCTTCATAGTTACTAGTTATAGCACTATTGAACATCTCAGACATTTTTCTTTGAGTATCCGAATCGTAAGGGGGAATTGGAACATGATTTTGAGGGCAATAAAAACTCCCATAATGCATCATGATTTGTAGTAAACGTCGCTGCCATAGATATCTTATACCTAGGCTGCGTCCAGAAACCCCAAAAGTGTCTCCTTTTTCCTACCGATCCTCCTCCTCTCCTTCGTGACCCGGAAACTGATTTTGTGACGCCATCTTGCCACCTGTCTGAAAACCGTAGGAGACGAAAGAAGCCGCTTAAAACCCGCCTCGAATAGGCTTCCAACAGAGGGTACATCAGTGCATCCTACTCTGGAAGACTTTTAGGGATTTTCGAATTACATCACTGCATCCACGCCCACAGAGCACGCGGGAATGGAGACGGCAACGACCAAATATACGTCATAAGCATATTAATTAACTCGATTCCTTATCTAATTAAACAGCCAGTAATGCAGTGATATAATTTTAAGTTTAGGTGGGAGGTTGTTGTGTTTGCAGAAGGAGTACCCACTGTATTCACTGCACACCACTGGTAAAAAGTTATATCCTCTATAGTGTACATAACCTGTGTTAATATGTGGTGTTTATAATGAATTTTATGATTTATTATGAAAAACTATAAAAGCATGAATGGGATTTTGACTCACACAACAATGCAAAAAATACATCTCTAAAGGATTTTAATAATAATATTTCATGGTCAAGTTTATAGAGTGGAGACAGGTAACAAATGCTAAGTAGTTCTTATTAATGCTTTTAATTACATTTGCAATTAGTTCAATGTACAAGACAATATGTGTGATAATAAAATGCATTTTTACAAAAAAAAACATGTATATTTGAATATAAAATTAATACAATTTATTTGATTAATAAAATTATTAACATTAATAATTAATAAAATTATATCATATGTCTCTTTGATTAAAAGCATAATATAAAGTATTTAAGCATGAAAGCAGGTGTGAATCCGTGTGAAAATCGGGTGTCAATTGGTGGAGTTATGATTATTAGAGGTGTATTTTACATCTTTCTCAATATGGCGGCCTCCAGAATATTTCAGACACAACTCGACATTTGGCATGAAACCATACGATCTGTCAACAGTGCGAGCCGGTGTATGCTGTTAATTCAGGTTTTCTCCATGTAGTTCAATAATGTGAGGATCATCTTTTAAACAGCGTAAATATAACAAACAGATAAATAACTTCACGATCAGCTCAGAGCTTCACTAACTTTAATTCAGAGCTCAGTTCAGTGTGTTTATGGAGTTTTATGTGTGTTTATTCCCACTGTACTGTATATTCTAGAGATTTCTCTGTTTAAATGCACTTAATAAAGTAAGTGGCGGTTTTATGTGTCTAATACACTGCTGATTATACATAATGGTTGATCTATGGTCGATAGGGAGCTAAGAGATTTGAACATTTAAACCTAATAAAGGATTGTTTATTAGCTGATTAGTTGGATCCGCTGGAAAACACAATTTTAGGGCAGTGATCTCATCACAGTTTACATGGTTAGCTCCGTTGTCTTTCCTTTAGAAAAATCGCTGTATATCCAGATTTACAGGTTTTAATGTCAGCTGCTCCGACCAAAACCAGCAAGCTGATTGGCTGTTTCTCCTGAAAGGCGGGACTTTCTCATTGAACCGACACCAACATTGGTTAAGAGACACTCAGCGGTCTGTGGTCCATCTCCTCAATAATAAGGTTTTTCACAGGGTTCGCTTTTCTTCTCTACAGGGATTTTACTCGGAGTTGTTGGAGAAGAGTCAGTTCCTCCAGTTCCAGCTGCTGGTCATGGAGATTTCCAGAGCATAGTCATGCTCAGCTATCAGCTGAGTTCCTTTCCAGATTTTCTGCTCCATTTACAACTTTTCACTGTGTGAAAACCGTTTATCTGGGGGGATATTTGTGAGAAATACTGGTATTTGCATGTAGATTTCCCGATTTTCTGTTTGCCAGCTAAGAGAGTTTCATTTCACACTAAAAACTTGTACTAAGCTTGTGTTTTGTTTTTTCTTTACTTCTTCCAGAAATGACTGCCATCCTGTTCCAGATCTTCTTCTCCTAGTGTCGTCTTTGCAACCTGTTTCTAATTTAGCTTAAATGCACTCAACAGGAACAGTTCACATAGAGGTTAAACTACTAGAAGAGGAGAGGAACATGGAATCCGCAAAAATCTCCAATACTCAGCCAATACCCTCTCCTACCTCTCCCGAACAAATGCAGAAAAGTACATGCCCAAAGAAATTCCACCACTGCTTCGACTGTGGAAAGAGTTTTACTCATCGGGGTACATTCCAACGACACCTGCGCATTCACACTGGAGAGAAACCTTATCGCTGCTCAGACTGCGGGAAGAGTTTTAATCATCGGGGTGCATTCCAACAACACCTGCGCATTCACACTGGAGAGAAACCTTATCGCTGCTCAGACTGCGGGAAGAGTTTTAATCATCAGGGTACACTCCAACTACACCAGCGCATTCACACTGGAGAGAAACCGTATCACTGCTCAGACTGTGGGACGAGTTTTAAGCAAAATATTCATCTCCAACGACACCAGCGCATTCACACTGGAGAGAAACCGTATCACTGCTCAGACTGTGGGAAGAGTTTTAGTCGTCAGAGTCATCTCCAACTACACCAGCGCACTCACACTGGAGAGAAACCGTATCACTGCTTAGACTGTGGGAAGAGTTTTAGTCAACAGAGTACTCTCCTCAAACACCAGCGCATTCACACTGGAGAGAAACCGTATTACTGCTCAGACTGTGGGAAGAGTTTTAGTCAACAGAATACTCTCAAAACACACCAGCGCCTTCACACTGGAGAGAAACCGTATCACTGCTCAGACTGTGGGAAGAGTTTTACTCAACAGAATACTCTTCAACTACACCGGCGCACTCACACTGGAGAGAAACCGTATCACTGCTCAGACTGTGGGAAGAGTTTTAGTCATCAGAGTACTCTCCGACTACACCAGCGCATTCACACTGGAGAGAAACCGTATCACTGCTCAGACTGTGGAAAGAGTTTTAGTTACCAGAATTCCTTCAAACTACACCAGCGCATTCACACTAGACAGAAACCGTATCACTGCTTAGACTGTGGGAATAGTTTTAGGTGTCAGAATGAGTTTAAACATCACCAGAAAATTCACTCTGGAAATAAATCATATTATTGCTATGATTGTGAGAAGAGGTTCAGGTATTCACGTACGTTCAAGAAACACAAATGCTCTGAGATCAGTTCTAGAACTGGTGTGTAAAACATCAATTTTCATTAGTAATAGGCAACTCCAAAAAAGAGGTAGCTAACTGGATTTAAAATGGAAAGTTCTGTAAGTGTTGTGTTTCTGAAATAGGGTTGGGTGGTATGGCGGTATTTTTGTATACCACAATATTTAATTATGGTGAAGGTATTGTAAAATGGTGACGGAATATTAACCATGTGACGTAACGTGCCAAATCTGTACTTTGAAAAACGGGACATTTAGGACATTCTGCGCCTCTACAATGAAAGAGCAGTGGGGGGGGGGGTAAACAGTTGTAGCTCATTGATTGGTTATGGGGTGGGGATTCTCACTGAGGAGATGATACAGAAAAACTCAATAAACTCTACAGGTTTCACTAATTTTCACAGAAATTATCAGATTTATCAGTTTATCCTGCAGCGTGGGGTGTTCTGGTGTATGCGTTACTCTCAGGACTTATAGCTGAGTGGAGTTTATTCCTCATCTCCTGTTTTTCTACAAAAAAACATGCTTTTATGTCCCTCACGCTCATATTCTAATCCCATACAGAATTCTGCAGTTTCCTCAGGGTTTTCTGTCGTTATTTCGCGGCTAGCTCGAGCACTGTAAAAATAAGTAAATCCGCGGACCACGAGGCGCTCTGCATGTTATATTATGCTTTTAATCAAATCTGACCCCTGCAGAATCCGACTCCCTTTCAGAATCAGCACAACACCACCCCCTGTTAAACTGCTGTAGTGGAAACAGCGCTTATAAATAAATTAACAAACACAAAAATTAGGTTATTCAATTTGTAATTTCAGTTCATTTTAGTTTTTCATTTTAATAACTTTTTTTATTAGTTTCAGTTAAGGAGAACTTTCAGTTTTTGTTATTTCGTTCGTTTTTGTTAACAATAATACTTGGTTAAATAGCTATATGGTGATTATCATGCCATAGCTTTATATAAATGAAAATAGTATTTAAAAAAACAGATGACTACATCACAAACTATTTCCTGGAGCCCGAGAAAGTGATGGGAAATCTTGGGTCGGGTCCGGGCAGAGGAATAAAAGTCAAAGTATCCTGGTATTAAAAAGAATGGAAAATTAATAACAATAGTAATATAGTTCTGCATACTAGAGTTTAGATTGTCTGCCCGAACCCGAGCCTGAACGGAAGCCTGACTGATGCAATGGCTGAATTTGGGCCGGCGAAAATTCTCAGCGCTTTCCTGCCGCGCTGTCTGGTTCAGCTGAAGAAAACGGTCTGTGACGTGACGTAGAACTGTGTTCAGTGTAACAAATCACACTGTGATTTTTGTGCTGATCTAAAAGTTACAGCTCATCCACGCGTTTAAAGCTCTGCAGGTGGATTAACGGCTTCTTCTACTGCCTATATAGGGCTGCATGACTAAAGTTGTACTAATCTCAAAGCAGTAGCTTAACAGCTTTACCAGTGCTATGAATCGCAACACCTATAGAACAGAGGAAGCAGAGGCAACGTGAGGGTTCTAGTGAAATAATTCAAATGTAAAAATACCCACCACATAAAAATCACATTACCATAAAACTAAATGCTTCATTACTAAATGCAGTCAGTGCTACTGTGGGAACACTTTGACTAGCATCACTTTATCACTTTTGTTTACTTTGATTTTAGTGTAACATTATTTTACATATCTAGCAAAGCAGCTTTGTGTGCCCAGCTCTGAACTTATGAAATTTGAACAAGAATTACTCTAAATCACTGATGTGTACTGGTATAATTATTGCTATATGTGCTGAGTGGTGTGTGCATTTACTGTGTTCTGTATCTGTTGTATTGGCTTATTGATTTTATGGTATTTAAATTATGTATGACCTAATGGTAATGAATTTGGTAACACTTTATAATACTGTTTCATAGTTAATAGGTAAGTAAACAGGAACTAAGCAATAGTGCTTCATTAACACCTAAATATTTTCTAAAAGGAATCACTGAGTAATTACTATGAACTGAACTAATGATTTTAGCAGTTCACTATTAGTTCCACATTATTTACTGAGACTTACATATCTCCTGGAGAACTACTGACTAATTGTGTCTCCTTTAGAGTAACTATTAATTAATTACTGCCTAAATCAACATTAACTGCTCAGCTGAAAACCCTTACATGCCGCCTGGGAACAATGTACTTCCCAGGTATGTACAATAAATCAAATTATTCGATGGTGATATTGAAGGCATATTTGATCGAAGCAAGTGACACCAACTGTAGTAGTAGTGGTAACCTTAATTACCTTATTATCCTCAGTTTATTCGAAAATAGTAGAAACACATAGTAAAATTCTACAGTGTGCAGTAGTCTGTTTAACTCCTATTTTTGGAAGAAAAAACATCATGCAGCATTAATACATAGGGGACGTTGAGACATAAAACTGGAAGAATGACTAAGTGTGATAATATTTTTTTATGATCACTGCTTTAATATTAATAGTGTGCACTATTAGGGTAATTACGGTAATTTCACATCAGATGCAGCTCTCCTCAGTGTATGTTCTCTACTGTTGCTTCTGCATGAGACTGCGTCTTTCTTCTTTCTGTATTTGACTGAAAATAAACTATTAATCACAATATTGAGATTGTTTCCAGTTTATTTTAACCCCTGGTTGGAGGAGGATTCTTTGTGTGTTGTTAACAGCTTAAAGATATGCGTTAGCTAGGTTATATCTGTTATTAAGCTAGATAAGTTAGCTAAGTTGTGTAGCGTTAGCTAGCTACGTTATATATGTGTTAGTTAGCTAGGTTAAATGTGTGTTAGTAGCTAGGTTAAATGTGTGTTAGTTAGCTTGGTTAAATGTGTTAGTTAACTTGGTTAAATGTGTGTTAGTTAGCTAGGTTAAATGTGTGTTAGTTAACTTGGTTAAATGTGTGTTAGTTAGCTAGGTTAAATGTGTGTTAGTTAGCTTGGTTAAATGTGTTAGTTAACTTGGTTAAATGTGTGTTAGTTAGCTAGGTTAAATGTGTGTTAGTTAACTTGGTTAAATGTGTGTTAGTTAGCTAGGTTAAATGTGTGTTAGTTAGCTTGGTTAAATGTGTGTTAGTTAGCTAGGTTATATGTGTGTTAGTTAGCTAGATTAAATGTGTGTTAGTTAGCTTGGTTAAATGTGTGTTAGTTAGCTTGGTTAAATGTGTGTTAGTTAGCTTGGTTATATGTGTGTTAGTTAGCTTGGTTAAATGTGTGTTAGTTAGCTTGGTTAAATGTGTGTTAGTTAGCTAGGTTAAATGTGTGTTAGTTAGCTAGGTTAAATGTGTGTTAGTTAGCTAGGTTAAATGTGTGTTAGTTAGCTTGGTTAAATGTGTGTTAGTTAGCTTGGTTAAATGTGTGTTAGTTAGCTTGGTTAAATGTGTGTTAGTTAGCTTGGTTAAATGTGTGTTAGTTAGCTTGGTTAAATGTGTGTTAGTTAGCTTGGTTAAATGTGTGTGTGTTAGTTAGCTCGGTTAAATGTGTGTTAGTTAGCTAGATTAAATGTGTGTTAGTTAGGTAAGTTAAATGTGTGTTAGTAGCTAGGTTAAATGTGTGTTAGTTAGCTTGGTTAAATGTGTTAGTTAACTTGGTTAAATGTGTGTTAGTTAGCTAGGTTAAATGTGTGTTAGTTAACTTGGTTAAATGTGTGTTAGTTAGCTAGGTTAAATGTGTGTTAGTTAGCTTGGTTAAATGTGTTAGTTAACTTGGTTAAATGTGTGTTAGTTAGCTAGGTTAAATGTGTGTTAGTTAACTTGGTTAAATGTGTGTTAGTTAGCTAGGTTAAATGTGTGTTAGTTAGCTTGGTTAAATGTGTGTTAGTTAGCTAGGTTATATGTGTGTTAGTTAGCTAGATTAAATGTGTGTTAGTTAGCTTGGTTAAATGTGTGTTAGTTAGCTTGGTTAAATGTGTGTTAGTTAGCTTGGTTATATGTGTGTTAGTTAGCTTGGTTAAATGTGTGTTAGTTAGCTTGGTTAAATGTGTGTTAGTTAGCTAGGTTAAATGTGTGTTAGTTAGCTAGGTTAAATGTGTGTTAGTTAGCTAGGTTAAATGTGTGTTAGTTAGCTTGGTTAAATGTGTGTTAGTTAGCTTGGTTAAATGTGTGTTAGTTAGCTTGGTTAAATGTGTGTTAGTTAGCTTGGTTAAATGTGTGTTAGTTAGCTTGGTTAAATGTGTGTTAGTTAGCTTGGTTAAATGTGTGTGTGTTAGTTAGCTCGGTTAAATGTGTGTTAGTTAGCTAGATTAAATGTGTGTTAGTTAGGTAAGTTAAATGTGTGTTAGTTAGGTAAGTTAAATGTGTGTTAGTTAGCTAGGTTAAATGTGTGTTAGTTAGCTTGGTTAAATGTGTGTTAGTTAGCTTGGTTAAATGTGTGTTAGTTAGCTTGGTTAAATGTGTGTTAGTTAGCTTGGTTAAATGTGTGTTAGTTAGCTTGGTTAAATGTGTGTGTGTTAGTTAGCTCGGTTAAATGTGTGTTAGTTAGCTAGATTAAATGTGTGTTAGTTAGCTAGATTAAATGTGTGTTAGTTAGGTAAGTTAAATGTGTGTTAGTTAGCTAGGTTAAATGTGTGTTAGTTAGCTTGGTTAAATGTGTGTTAGTTAGCTTGGTTAAATGTGTGTTAGTTAGGTAGGTTAAATGTGTGTTAGTTAGCTAGATTAAATGTGTGTTAGTTAGCTAGGTTAAATGTGTGTTAGTTAGCTAGGTTAAATGTGTGTTAGTTAGCTAGGTTAAATGTGTGTTAGTTAGCTAGATTAAATGTGTGTTAGTTAGCTAGATTAAATGTGTGTTAGTTAGCTAGGTTAAATGTGTGTTAGTTAGGTATGTTAAATGTGTGTTAGTTAGCTAGGTTAAATGTGTGTTAGTTAGCTTGGTTAAATGTGTGTTAGTTAGCTAGGTTAAATGTGTGTTAGTTAGCTTGGTTAAATGTGTGTTAGTTAGCTTGGATAAATGTGTGTTAGTTAGCTGGGTTAAATGTGTGTTAGTTAGCTTGGTTAAATGTGTGTTAGTTAGCTAGGTTAAATGTGTGTTAGTTAGCTAGGTTAAATGTGTGTTAGTTAGCTTGGTTAAATGTGTGTTAGTTAGCTAGGTTAAATGTGTGTTAGTTAGCTAGGTTAAATGTGTGTTAGTTAGCTAGGTTAAATGTGTGTTAGTTAGCTAGGTTAAATGTGTGTTAGTTAGCTAGGTTAAATGTGTGTTAGTTAGCTTGGTTAAATGTGTGTTAGTTAGGTAGGTTAAATGTGTGTTAGTTAGCTTGGTTAAATGTGTGTTAGTTAGCTAGGTTAAATGAGTGTTAGTTAGCTAGGTTAAATGTGTGTTAGTTAGCTAGATTAAATGTGTGTTAGTTAGCTAGGTTAAATGTGTGTTAGTTAGCTAGGTTAAATGAGTGTTAGTTAGCTAGGTTAAATGAGTGTTAGTTAGCTTGGTTAAATGTGTGTACAGTACAGTGAACAGAGTGGAAAAAGAAAATAAATGAAAAAAGAAAATAAAATCTTTACATTTAGAAATTTACAGATTTAGATCTAAATTTTTTTATCAAAAAAAAAAAAAAGTTTTTGAGAGTTTGCGGGGAAAGCCACGCCCAGCAAGCTCTGGGGGTGGAGCTGTTCTGAGAGAAAGCTCCGTGAAATGAGCAACAGTTGCTGGAAAGTCATGTGACTTTCCCGTCAAAATAAAAGTCAGCTTCTAAAATATTAAATTTAAAAAGAAATAATTCGTTTTTGAAGTGATTTTACCGAGGAGAAGAAGGTAAGGTGAGACAGGTAAGAAGTGGATTTTCACTCTGTCACACAGGTTTGTTTTAAATAACATCGATTGGCTTGCTAATTTATAAGAAATCTCCATATTTTACTCTATTAATACACAGAATAAAACATGTTAACAAATGAAAATATCTATGCCCATTCTGTTTAATAAAACAATAAAACAATAATATATAATAATAATAATAATATATTATAAAAAAAAAACAATAATAATAATGATTATTATTATGATTATTATTAATATTATTACTATACATTGCAATAAAGGCGTGAATGTGACAGTAAGAATAAGAAGTCACATCACACTTTGAGCAATTTGACATTGTTTAAAAAAAATACACAACTTAACCAACATTGTATACTCAAAGAATGGAAAAAACTGAGAGGAAACATTTGGGTTGAGAAATGTGTGGTACAAAAATGTAGTACATCCTGTTAATTAATTATGATCTGAGCCAATAGTTTAAGGAATTTTAATGATAAATAATGTTTTAACATTTGTCATTTAATAGCTAGTTGAGGCATTCAAAAATTAAAAAATGTACAATGTTGTAACTGTTATAAGAATGGTTAATTGATGTACATTTATTGTAAATGTTATCAGTATTTAAAATACTTTGTTAAACATATACAGATATGTCTAACAATGTGACTTAATGTTAAATTAAAGAAGCATTATGAAGAAAAATATATTTATTTAAGCCATAACAGCATATTTTATATTGGCCGAATAGTAAAAATCAGTGGATTTCAGAGGTTCGACTTTACTTTTTTAAAACTAGTGTTGCTGGGTAATACAGTTCTGCGCTGGAACTTTATTAACATTCTGACTCAGGACACTTAAATCTTTAATAAAAGTAACATTCTAAAGAAAAATATATTTCTTTCAGCCACTGACATTTAGGGGTGGGCAATATTATATCGTATACAATATATCGTGACACAGAAATATCATGATATTAAAAATCCATATCGTGATATAATAGGGATGTTCTGTCTTGAAAGTAGTCTGTTATTTACTGCAAAGCTTTAAGTGTATTTTTGCATAATTGTTTTTTTTCGTTTGCAGTTTATATTCATGCACTAAATATTCTGCAATATTTTTTGCAGCATTATATTATTTTATGCTATATTATTTATTTTGCCACATTATGATTATGCTGTTATACTCTTATACTATATTCTAGAAATGAATTAATAATTTACTGTTTTCCTATATCGCCAAGTATATCGTTATCGCAAAAATACCCTGAAATATCGTGATATTATTTTAGAGCCATATCGCCCACCCCTACTGACATTGTTTAATACTAGAGAATGATTAAAAATCTGTGGATTATAGAGGTTTGACTGTACTAAAATCAGTGTTGCTGGGTAATACAGTTTTGCGCTGGGACTTTATCAATATATTATGATTCAGAACACATAACCCTTTAATGAAAGTAGCATTAAAATATATAGATATATTTCTTTAAGCCACTGACTGCATATTTTATATTAGTCAA
Organism: Astyanax mexicanus; assembly: GCF_023375975.1. Taxonomy (NCBI): domain Eukaryota; kingdom Metazoa; phylum Chordata; class Actinopteri; order Characiformes; family Acestrorhamphidae; genus Astyanax; species Astyanax mexicanus. Next base: position 129,694,499 of record NC_064408.1, on the reverse strand, counting down.
ATAGTGAAAATCAGTTGATTTCAGAGGTTTGACTGAAATAAAACTAGTGTTGTTTATAATGTTAATTTTCTCAAAGAGTTATGTGTCCTGAGTCAAAATATATAGATAAAGTCCCAGCGCAGAACTGTATTACCCAGCAACACTAGCTTTAGTACAATTTCTTACTTTTTCTTTTATGTACATTATTAAAACGTGTTTATAAGTTTTGAAAAGCTTTTAATTCGTTTTAAACTTCACACAATATTAAACTAGTTCATAATATTTCATTTACAGCCTCAAAACGGATTTTTATTACATTTTACGGGGACTTTTATTTTGACAGGAAATCGTTTTGGACTCTGGCCAAGTGTTGCTGGAATCACAATGCTCTGAGAGAGGCTTCCGGTCTCGCGCCGTACCCTCCTCAGAAACTGGATCTCCACGAGCTTTCAGCTAGTAAACTGTAGGATTGAACAGTTCCAGTCTTCGCTGTGGATCAGCGGAGTCCGTTCTGAGAAAGAAATGATCATCAGTTAGATGGTAAGTCTTTCTCGTGCTCTCAAATAGTCCGTGTTCAGTTGATGGAATAGCTCGTTGTTTGGACAACATTGGATTTCCAAACTCCACCTCCTCCGATATCTCTCTCTCTCTCTCTCTCTCTCTCTCTCTCTCTCTCTCTCTCTCTTTCAGTCTTTCAGTCTTTCCCCCGAGCTCCAACTTCTCCTTATTGCACTGCTCTCACTCTTGTTCTTCCAGCTCTTTACTCCTCTTTCTGCATCGCTGCATTTCCTCCGCATTAAACTGCACCGTTTTAGAGAAACTATAGCGAGCATAAGACTGCTGCTGTGTTTGTCCTGTTCTCTGAGCTCTAGCAGCTCTTCAGCTTTCTCTCCCATGTTTCGGGTGGATTCGAGGAACATCAGGGTGGAAATCAGAGGCTGGGACCGAAACGGCTTCATAGTTACTAGTTATAGCACTATTGAACATCTCAGACATTTTTCTTTGAGTATCCGAATCGTAAGGGGGAATTGGAACATGATTTTGAGGGCAATAAAAACTCCCATAATGCATCATGATTTGTAGTAAACGTCGCTGCCATAGATATCTTATACCTAGGCTGCGTCCAGAAACCCCAAAAGTGTCTCCTTTTTCCTACCGATCCTCCTCCTCTCCTTCGTGACCCGGAAACTGATTTTGTGACGCCAACTTGCCACCTGTCTGAAAACCGTAGGAGACGAAAGAAGCCGCTTAAAACCCGCCTCGAATAGGCTTCCAACAGAGGGTACATCAGTGCATCCTACTCTGGAAGACTTTTAGGGATTTTCGAATTACATCACTGCATCCACGCCCACAGAGCACGCGGGAATGGAGACGGCAACGACCAAATATACGTCATAAGCATATTAATTAACTAGGTTCCTTATCTAATTAAACAGCCAGTAATGCAGTGATATAATTTTAAGTTTAGGTGGGAGGTTGTTGTGTTTGCAGAAGGAGTACCCACTGTATTCACTGCACACCACTGGTAAAAAGTTATATCCTCTATAGTGTACATAACCTGTGTTAATATGTGGTGTTTATAATGAATTTTATGATTTATTATGAAAAAATATAAAAGCATGAATGCGATTTTGACTCACACAACAATGCAAAAAAATACATCTCTAAAGGATTTTAATAATAATATTTCATGGTCAAGTTTATAGAGTGGAGACAGGTAACAAATGCTAAGTAGTTCTTATTAATGCTTTTAATTACATTTGCAATTAGTTCAATGTACAAGACAATATGTGTGATAATTAAATGCATTTTTACAAAAAAAAACATGTATATTTGAATATAAAATTAATACAATTTATTTGATTAATAAAATTATTAAAATTAATAATTAATAAAACTATATCATATGTCTCTTTGATTAAAAGCATAATATAAAGTATTTAAGCATGAAAGCAGGTGTGAATCCGTGTGGAAAATCGGGTGTAAATTGGTGGAGTTATGATTATTATAGGTGTATTTTACATCTTTGTCAATATGGCGGCCTCCAGAAAATTTCAGACACAACTCGACATTTGGCATGAAACCATACGATCTGGCAACAGTGCGAGCCGGTGCATGCTGTTAATTCAGGTTTTCTCCATGTAGTTCAATAATGTGAGGATCATCTTTTAAACAGCGTAAATATAACAAACAGATAAATAACTTCACGATCAGCTCAGAGCTTCACTAACTTTAATTCAGAGCTCAGTTCAGTGTGTTTATGGAGTTTTATGTGTGTTTATTCCCACTGTTCTGTATATTCTAGAGATTTCTCTGTTTAAATGCACCTGATAAAGTAAGTGGCGGTTTTATGTGTCTAATACACTGCTGATTATACATAATGGTTGATCTATGGTCGATAGGGAGCTAAGAGATTTGAACATTTAAACCTAATAAAGGATTGTTTATTAGCTGATTAGTTGGATCCGCTGGAAAAGACAATTTTAGGGCAGTGATCTCATCACAGTTTACATGGTTAGCTCCGTTGTCTTTCCTTTAGAAAAATCACTGTATATCCAGATTTACAGGTTTTAATGTCAGCTGCTCCGACCAAAACCAGCAAGCTGATTGGCTGTTTCTCCTGAAAGGCGGGACTTTCTCATTGAACCGACACCAACATTGGTTAAGAGACACTCAGCGGTCTGTGGTCCGTCTCCTCAATAATAAGGTTTTTCACAGGGTTCGCTTTTCTTCTCTACAGGGATTTTACTCGGAGTTGTTGGAGAAGAGTCAGTTCCTCCAGTTCCAGTTTGCTGCTGGTCATGGAGATTTCCAGAGCATAGTCATGCTCAGCTATCAGCTGAGTTCCTTTCCAGATTTTCTGCTCCATTTACAACTTTTCACTGTGTGAAAACCGTTTATCTGGGGGGATATTTGTGAGAAATAATGTCATTTGCATGTAGATTTCCCGATTTTCTGTTTGCCAGCTAAGAGAGTTTCATTTCACACTAAAAACTTGTACTAAGCTTGTGTTTTGTTTTTTCTTTACTTCTTCCAGAAATGACTGCCATCCTGTTCCAGATCTTCTTCTCCTAGTGTCGTCTTTGCAACCTGTTTCTAATTTAGCTTAAATGCACTCAACAGGAACAGTTCACATAGAGGTTAAACTACTAGAAGAGGAGAGGAACATGGAATCCGCAAAAATCTCCAATACTCAGCCAATACCCTCTCCTACCCCTCCCGAACAAATGCAGAAAAGTACATGCCCAAAGAAATTCTACCACTGCTTCGACTGTGGAAAGAGTTTTACTCATCGGGGTACATTCCAACGACACCTGCGCATTCACACTGGAGAGAAACCGTATCACTGCTCAGACTGCGGGAAGAGTTTTAATCATCAGGGTACACTCCAACTACACCAGCGCATTCACACTGGAGAGAAACCGTATCACTGCTCAGACTGTGGGACGAGTTTTAAGCTAAATATTCATCTCCAACGACATCAGCGCATTCACACTGGAGAGAAACCGTATCACTGCTCAGACTGCGGGAAGAGTTTTAACCGTCAGAGTAATCTCCAACTACACCAGCGCACTCACACTGGAGAGAAACCGTATCACTGCTTAGACTGTGGGAAGAGTTTTAGTCATCAGAGTACTCTCCTCAAACACCAGCGCATTCACACTGGAGAGAAACCGTATTACTGCTCAGACTGTGGGAAGAGTTTTAGTCAACAGAATACTCTCAAAACACACCAGCGCCTTCACACTGGAGAGAAACCGTATCACTGCTCAGACTGTGGGAAGAGTTTTACTCAAAAGTATACTCTTCAACTACACCGGCGCACTCACACTGGAGAGAAACCGTATCACTGCTCACACTGTGGGAAGAGTTTTAGTCATCAGAGTACTCTCCGACTACACCAGCGCATTCACACTGGAGAGAAACCGTATCACTGCTCAGACTGTGGAAAGAGTTTTAGTTACCAGAATTCCTTCAAACTACACCAGCGCATTCACACTAGACAGAAACCGTATCACTGCTCAGACTGTGGGAATAGTTTTAGGTGTCAGAATGAGTTTAAACATCACCAGAAAATTCACTCTGGAAATAAATCATATTATTGCTTTGATTGTGAGAAGAGGTTCAGGTATTCACGTACGTTCAAGAAACACAAATGCTCTGAGATCAGTTCTAGAACTGGTGTGTAAAACAACAATTTTCATTAGTAATAGGCAACTCCAAAAAAGAGGTAGCTAACTGGATTTAAAATAGAAAGTTCTGTAAGTGTTGTGTTTCTGAAATAGAGTTGGGTGGTATGGCGGTATTTTTGTATACCACGATATTTAATTATGGTGAAGGTATTGTAAAATGGTGACGGAATATTAACCATGTGACGTAACGTGCCAAATCTGTACTTTGAAAAACGGGACATTTAGGACATTCTGCGCCTCTACAATGAAAGAGCAGTGGGGGGGTAAACAGTTGTAGCTCATTGATTGGTTATGGGGTGGGGATTCTCACTGAGGAGATGATACAGCAAAAACTCAATAAACTCTACAGGTTTCACTAATTTTCACAGAAATTATCAGATTTATCAGTTTATCCTGCAGCGTGGGGTGTTCTGGTGTATGCGTTACTCTCAGGACTTATAGCTGAGTGGAGTTTATTCCTCATCTCCTGTTTTTCTACAAAAAAACATGCTTTTATGTCCCTCACGCTCATATTCTAATCCCATACAGAATTCTGCAGTTTCCTCAGGGTTTTCTGTCGTTATTTCGCGGCTAGCTCGAGCGCTGTAATTATAAGTAATTTCTCGGACCACGAGGCACTCTGCATGTTGTAGCGCATTGTCGAAATCTGACCCCTGCAGAACCCGACTCCCTTTCAGAATCAGCACAACACCACCCCCTGTTAAACTGCTGTAGTGGAAACAGCGCTTATAAATAAATTAACAAACACAAAAATTAGGTTATTCAATTTGTAATTTCAGTTCATTTTAGTTTTTCATTTTAATAACTTTTTTTATTAGTTTCAGTTAAGGAGAACTTTCACTTTCAGTTTTTGTTATTTCGTTCGTTTTTGTTAACAATAATACTTGGTTAAATAGCTATATGGTGATTATCATGCCATAGCTTTATATAAATAAAAATAGTATTTAAAAAAACAGATGACTACATCACAAACTATTTCCTGGAGCCCGAGAAAGTGATGGGAAATCTTGGGTCGGGTCCGGGCAGAGGAATAAAAGTCAAAGTATCCTGGTATTAAAAAGAATGGAAAATTAATAACAATAGTAATATAGTTCTGCATACTAGAGTTTAGATTGTCTGCCCGAACCCGAGCCTGAACGGAAGCCTGACTGATGCAATGGCTGAATTTGGGCCGGCAAAAATTCTCAGCGCTTTCCTGCCGCGCTGTCTGGTTCAGCTGAAGAAAACGGTCTGTGACGTGACGTAGAACTGTGTTCAGTGTAACAAATCACACTGTGATTTTTGTGCTGATCTAAAAGTTACAGCTCATCCACGCGTTTAAAGCTCTGCAGGTGGATTAATGGGTGCACGGCTTCTTCTACTGCCTATATAGGGCTGCATGACTAAAGTTGTACTAATCTCAAAGCAGTAGCTTAACAGCTTTACCAGTGCTATGAATCACAACACCTATAGAACAGAGGAAGCAGAGGCAACGTGAGGGTTCTAGTGAAATAATTCAAATGTAAAAATACCCACCACATAAAAATCACATTACCATAAAACTAAATGCTTCATTACTAAATGCAGTCAGTGCTACTGTGGGAACACTTTGACTAGCATCACTTTATCACTTTTGTTTACTTTGATTTTAGTGTAACATTATTTTACATATCTAGCAAAGCAGCTTTGTGTGCCCAGCTTTGAACTTATGAAATTTGAACAAGAATTACTCTAAATCACTGATGTGTACTGGTATAATTATTGCTATATGTGCTGAGTGGTGTGTGCATTTACTGTGTTCTGTATCTGTTGTATTGGCTTATTGGTTTTATGGTATTTAAATTATGTATGACCTAATGGTAATGAATTTGGTATCACTTTATAATACTGTTTCAGAGTTAATATGTAAATAAACAGGAACCAAGCAATAGTGCTGCATTAACTCATAAATATTTTCTATTAACTACAAGGAATCACTGAGTAATTACTATGAACTGAACTGAGAACTACTGACTAATTGTGTCTCCTTTATAGTAACTATTAATTAATTACTGCCTAAATCAACATTAACTGCTCAGCTGAAAACCCTTATATGCCGCCTGGGAACAATGTACTTCCCAGGTATGTACAATAAATCAAATTATTCGATGGTGATATTGAAGGCATATTTGATCGAAGCAAGTGACACCAACTGTAGTAGTAGTGGTAACCTTAATTAACTTATTATCCTCAGTTTATTCGAAAATAGTAGAAACACATAGTAAAATTCTACAGTGTGCAGTAGTCTGTTTAACTCCTATTTTTGGAAGAAAAAACATCATGCAGCATTAATACATAGGAGACGTTGAGACATAAAACTGGAAGAATGACTGAGAGTGTGATGATATTTTTTTATGATCACTGCTTTAATATAAATAGTGTGCACTATTAGGGTAATTACGGTAATTTCACATCAGATGCAGCTCTCCTCGGTGTATATTCTCTACTGTTGCTTCTGCATGAGACTGCCTCTTTCTTCTTTCTGTATTTGACTGAAAATAAACTATTAATCACAATATTGAGATTGTTTCCAGTTTATTTTAACCCCTGGTTGGAGGAGGATTCTTTGTGTGTTGTTAACAGCTTAAAGATATGCGTTAGCTAGGTTATATCTGTTATTAAGCTAGATAAGTTAGCTAAGTTGTGTAGCGTTAGCTAGCTACGTTATATATGTGTTAGTTAGCTAGATTAAATGTGTGTTAGTTAGCTAGGTTAAATGTGTGTTAGTTAGCTAGGTTAAATGTGTGTTAGTTAGCTAGGTTAAATGTGTGTTAGTTAGCTTGGTTAAATGTGTGTTAGTTAGCTAGGTTAAATGTGTGTTAGTTAGCTTGGTTAAATGTGTGTTAGTTAGCTAGGTTAAATGTGTGTTAGTTAGGTAGGTTAAATGTGTGTTAGTTAGCTAGGTTAAATGTGTGTTAGTTAGCTAGGTTAAATGTGTGTTAGTTAGGTAGGTTAAATGTGTGTTAGTTAGCTAGGTTAAATGTGTGTTAGGTAGCTAGGTTAAATGAGTGTTAGTTAGGTAGGTTAAATGTGTGTTAGTTAGCTAGGTTAAATGTGTGTTAGTTAGCTGGGTTAAATGTGTGTTAGTTAGCTAGGTTAAATGTGTGTTAGTTAGCTAGGTTAAATGTGTGTTAGTTAGGTAGGTTAAATGTGTGTTAGTTAGCTAGGTTAAATGTGTGTTAGTTAGCTAGGTTAAATGTGTGTTAGTTAGGTAGGTTAAATGTGTGTTAGTTAGCTAGGTTAAATGTGTGTTAGGTAGCTAGGTTAAATGTGTGTTAGGTAGCTAGGTTAAATGTGTGTTAGTTAGGTAGGTTAAATGTGTGTTAGTTAGCTAGGTTAAATGTGTGTTAGTTAGCTAGGTTAAATGTGTGTTAGGTAGCTAGGTTAAATGTGTGTTAGGTAGCTTGGTTAAATGAGTGTTAGTTAGGTAGGTTAAATGTGTGTTAGTTAGCTAGGTTAAATGTGTGTTAGTTAGCTGGGTTAAATGTGTGTTAGTTAGCTAGGTTAAATGTGTGTTAGTTAGCTAGGTTAAATGTGTGTTAGTTAGCTTGGATAAATGTGTGTTAGTTAGCTGGGTTAAATGTGTGTTAGTTAGCTGGGTTAAATGTGTGTTAGTTAGCTGGGTTAAATGTGTGTTAGTTAGCTAGGTTAAATGTGTGTTAGTTAGCTAGGTTAAATGTGTGTTAGTTAGCTTGGATAAATGTGTGTTAGTTAGCTGGGTTAAATGTGTGTTAGTTAGCTGGGTTAAATGTGTGTTAGTTAGCTTGGTTAAATGTGTGTTAGTTAGCTAGGTTATATGTGTGTTAGTTAGCTAGGTTAAATGTGTGTTAGTTAGCTTGTTTAAATGTGTGTTAGTTAGCTTGGATAAATGTGTGTTAGTTAGCTGGGTTAAATGTGTGTTAGTTAGCTGGGTTAAATGTGTGTTAGTTAGCTAGGTTAAATGTGTGTTAGTAAGCTAGGTTAAATGTGTGTTAGTTAGCTAGGTTAAATGTGTGTTAGTTAGGTAGGTTAAATGTGTGTTAGTTAGCTAGGTTAAATGTGTGTTAGTTAGGTAGGTTAAATGTGTGTTAGTTAGGTAGGTTAAATGTGTGTTAGTTAGCTAGGTTAAATGTGTGTTAGTTAGGTAGGTTAAATGTGTGTTAGATAGGTAGGTTAAATGTGTGTTAGTTAGCTAGGTTAAATGTGTGTTAGTCAGCTAGGTTAAATGTGTGTTAGTTAGCTTGGATAAATGTGTGTTAGTCAGCTAGGTTAAATGTGTGTTAGTTAGCTTGGATAAATGTGTGTTAGTTAGCTGGGTTAAATGTGTGTTAGTTAGCTGGGTTAAATGTGTGTTAGTTAGCTTGGTTAAATGTGTGTTAGTTAGCTAGGTTATATGTGTGTTAGTTAGCTAGGTTAAATGTGTGTTAGTTAGCTTGGTTAAATGTGTGTTAGTTAGCTTGGATAAATGTGTGTTAGTTAGCTGGGTTAAATGTGTGTTAGTTAGCTGGGTTAAATGTGTGTTAGTTAGCTAGGTTAAATGTGTGTTAGTAAGCTAGGTTAAATGTGTGTTAGTTAGCTAGGTTAAATGTGTGTTAGTTAGGTAGGTTAAATGTGTGTTAGTTAGGTAGGTTAAATGTGTGTTAGTTAGCTAGGTTAAATGTGTGTTAGTTAGGTAGGTTAAATGTGTGTTAGATAGGTAGGTTAAATGTGTGTTAGTTAGCTAGGTTAAATGTGTGTTAGTTAGCTTGGTTAAATGTGTGTTAGTCAGCTAGGTTAAATGTGTGTTAGTTAGCTTGGTTAAATGTGTGTTAGTTAGCTAGGTTAAACGTGTGTTAGTTAGCTAGGTTAAATGTGTGTTAGTTAGCTAGGTTAAATGTGTGTTAGTTAGCTTGGTTAAATGTGTGTTAGTTAGCTTGGTTAAATGTGTGTTAGTTAGCTAGGTTAAATGTGTGTTAGTTAGCTAGGTTAAATGTGTGTTAGTTAGGTAGGTTAAATGTGTGTTAGTTAGCTAGGTTAAATGTGTGTTAGTTAGCTAGGTTAAATGTGTGTTAGTTAGGTAGGTTAAATGTGTGTTAGTTAGCTAGGTTAAATGTGTGTTAGGTAGCTAGGTTAAATGAGTGTTAGTTAGCTTGGTTAAATGTGTGTTAGTTAGCTAGGTTAAATGTGTGTTAGTTAGCTAGGTTAAATGTGTGTTAGTTAGCTAGGTTAAATGTGTGTTAGTTAGGTAGGTTAAATGTGTGTTAGTTAGCTAGGTTAAATGTGTGTTAGTTAGCTAGGTTAAATGTGTGTTAGTTAGGTAGGTTAAATGTGTGTTAGTTAGCTAGGTTAAATGTGTGTTAGTTAGGTAGGTTAAATGTGTGTTAGTTAGCTGGGTTAAATGTGTGTTAGTTAGCTTGGTTATATGTGTGTTAGTTAGCTAGGTTAAATGTGTGTTAGTTAGCTAGGTTAAATGTGTGTTAGTTAGCTAGGTTAAATGTGTGTTAGTTAGCTAGGTTAAATGTGTGTTAGTTAGCTAGGTTAAATGTGTGTTAGTTAGGTAGGTTAAATGTGTGTTAGTTAGCTAGGTTAAATGTGTGTTAGTTAGGTAGGTTAAATGTGTGTTAGTTAGGTAGGTTAAATGTGTGTTAGTAAGCTAGGTTAAATGTGTGTTAGTTAGGTTGGTTAAATGTGTGTTAGTTAGCTAGGTTAAATGTGTGTTAGTTAGCTAGGTTAAATGTGTGTTAGTTAGCTAGGTTAAATGTGTGTTAGTTAGGTAGGTTAAATGTGTGTTAGTTAGGTAGGTTAAATGTGTGTTAGTTAGGTAGGTTAAATGTGTGTTAGTAAGCTAGGTTAAATGTGTGTTAGTTAGGTAGGTTAAATGTGTGTTAGTTAGCTAGGTTAAATGTGTGTTAGTTAGGTAGGTTAAATGTGTGTTAGTTAGCTAGGTTAAATGTGTGTTAGTTAGCTAGGTTAAATGTGTGTTAGTTAGGTAGGTTAAATGTGTGTTAGTTAGGTAGGTTAAATGTGTGTTAGTTAGCTAGGTTAAATGTGTGTTAGTTAGCTAGGTTAAATGTGTGTTAGTTAGCTAGGTTAAATGTGTGTTAGTTAGCTAGGTTAAATGTGTGTTAGTTAGGTATGTTAAATGTGTGTTAGTTAGCTAGGTTAAATGTGTGTTAGTTAGCTAGGTTAAATGTGTGTTAGTTAGGTAGGTTAAATGTGTGTTAGTTAGGTAGGTTAAATGTGTGTTAGTTAGGTAGGTTAAATGTGTGTTAGATAGGTAGGTTAAATGTGTGTTAGTTAGGTAGGTTAAATGTGTGTTAGTTAGTTAGGTTAAATGTGTGTTAGTTAGGTAGGTTAAATGTGTGTTAGTTAGGTAGGTTAAATGTGTGTTAGTTAGGTAGGTTAAATGTGTGTTAGTTAGCTGGGTTAAATGTGTGTTAGTTAGCTTGGTTAAATGTGTGTTAGTTAGCTAGGTTAAATGTGTGTTAGTTAGCTTGGTTAAATGTGTGTTAGTTAGCTAGGTTAAATGTGTGTTAGTTAGCTTGGTTAAATGTGTGTTAGTTAGCTTGGTTAAATGTGTGTTAGTTAGCTCGGTTAAATGTGTGTTAGTTAGCTGGGTTAAATGTGTGTTAGTTAGCTTGGTTAAATGTGTGTTAGTTAGCTTGGTTAAATGTGTGTTAGTTAGTTAGGTTAAATGTGTGTTAGTTAGCTTGGTTAAATGTGTGTTAGTTAGCTAGATTAAATGTGTGTTAGTTAGCTAGGTTAAATGTGTGTTAGTTAGCTTGGTTATATGTGTGTTAGTTAGCTTGGTTAAATGTGTGTTAGTTAGCTGGGTTAAATGTGTGTTAGTTAGCTTGGTTAAATGTGTGTTAGTTAGCTTGGTTAAATGTGTGTTAGTTAGGTTAAATGTGTGTTAGTTAGTTAGGTTAAATGTGTGTTAGTTAGCTTGGTTAAATGTGTGTTAGTTAGCTGGGTTAAATGTGTGTTAGTTAGCTTGGTTAAATGTGTGTTAGTTAGCTTGGTTAAATGTGTGTTAGTTAGTTAGGTTAAATGTGTGTTAGTTAGCTAGATTAAATGTGTGTTAGTTAGCTTGGTTAAATGTGTGTTAGTTAGCTTGGTTAAATGTGTGTTAGTTAGCTAGGTTAAATGTGTGTTAGTTAGCTAGGTTAAATGTGTGTTAGTTAGCTGGGTTAAATGTGTGTTAGTTAGCTGGGTTAAATGTGTGTTAGTTAGCTTGGTTAAATGTGTGTTAGTAAGCTAGGTTAAATGTGTGTTAGTTAGGTAGGTTAAATGTGTGTTAGTTAGCTAGGTTAAATGTGTGTTAGTTAGCTTGGTTAAATGTGTGTTAGTTAGCTAGGTTAAATGTGTGTTAGTTAGCTAGGTTAAATGTGTGTTAGTTAGCTAGGTTAAATGTGTGTTAGTTAGCTAGGTTAAATGTGTGTTAGTTAGTTAGGTTAAATGTGTGTTAGTTAGGTAGGTTAAATGTGTGTTAGTTAGCTAGGTTATATGTGTGTTAGTTAGCTAGGTTATATGTGTGTTAGTTAGCTAGGTTAAATGTGTGTTAGTTAGCTAGGTTAAATGTGTGTTAGTTAGCTAGGTTAAATGTGTGTTAGTTAGCTAGGTTAAATGTGTGTTAGTTAGCTAGGTTAAATGTGTGTTAGTTAGCTAGGTTAAATGTGTGTTAGTTAGCTAGGTTAAATGTGTGTTAGTTAGCTAGGTTAAATGTGTGTTAGTTAGCTTGATTAAATGTGTGTTAGTTAGCTTGGTAAAATGTGTGTTAGTTAGCTCGGTTAAATGTGTGTTAGTTAGCTAGGTTAAATGTGTGTTAGTTAGGTAGGTTAAATGTGTGTTAGTTAGCTAGGTTAAATGTGTGTTAGTTAGCTTGATTAAATGTGTGTTAGTTAGCTTGGTAAAATGTGTGTTAGTTAGCTTGATTAAATGTGTGTTAGTTAGCTTGGTAAAATGTGTGTTAGTTAGCTCGGTTAAATGTGTGTTAGTTAGGTAGGTTAAATGTGTGTTAGTTAGCTAGGTTAAATGTGTGTTAGTTAGGTAGGTTAAATGTGTGTTAGTTAGGTAGGTTAAATGTGTGTTAGTTAGCTAGGTTAAATGTGTGTTAGTTAGCTTGGTTAAATGTGTGTTAGTTAGCTTGATTAAATGTGTGTTAGTTAGGTAGGTTAAATGTGTGTTAGTTAGCTAGGTTAAATGTGTGTTAGCTAGGTTAAATGTGTGTTAGTTAGCTAGGTTAAATGTGTGTTAGTTAGCTTGGTTAAATGTGTGTTAGTTAGGTAGGTTAAATGTGTGTTAGTTAGCTTGATTAAATGTGTGTTAGTTAGCTTGGTTAAATGTGTGTTAGTTAGCTTGATTAAATGTGTGTTAGTTAGCTTGGTTAAATGTGTGTTAGTTAGCTTGATTAAATGTGTGTTAGTTAGCTTGGTTAAATGTGTGTTAGTTAGCTTGATTAAATGTGTGTTAGTTAGCTTGGTTAAATGTGTGTTAGTTAGCTTGGTTAAATGTGTGTTAGTTAGCTTGGTAAAATGTGTGTTAGTTAGCTTGGTAAAATGTGTGTTCGTTAGCTAGGTTAAATGTGTGTTAGTTAGCTTGATTAAATGTGTGTTAGTTAGCTAGGTTAAATGTGTGTTAGTTAGCTAGGTTAAATGTGTGTTAGTTAGCTTGGTTAAATGTGTGTTAGTTAGCTAGGTTAAATGTGTGTTAGTTAGCGTGGTTAAATGTGTGTTAGTTAGCTAGGTTAAATGTGTGTTAGTTAGCTGTGTTAAATGTGTGTTAGTTAGCTTGGTTAAATGTGTGTTAGTTAGCTTGGTTAAATGTGTGTTAGTTAGCTTGATTAAATGTGTGTTAGTTAGCTAGGTTAAATGTGTGTTAGTTAGGTTAAATGTGTGTTAGTTAGCTTGGTTAAATGTGTGTTAGTTAGCTTGGTTAAATGTGTGTTAGTTAGCTAAGCTATATGTGTGTAAGTTAGCTTGGTCATGTGACTTTCCCGTCAAAATAAAAGTCCGCTTCTAAAATTTAAAATTTAAAAATAAATAATTCGTTTTTGAAGTGATTTTACCGAAGAGAAGAAGGTTAGGTGAGACAGGTAAGAAGTGGATTTTCACTCTGTCACACAGGTTTGTTTTAAATAACGTTGATTGGCTTGCTAATTTATAAGAAATCTCCATATTTTATTGTATTAATACACAGAATAAAATATGTTAGCAAATGAAAGTGTCTATGCCCATTTACAAATAAAACAATAATAATAATAATAATAATGATTATTATTATGATTATGATTAATATTATTACTATACAATGCAATAAAGGCGTGAATGTGACAGTAAGAATAAGAAGTCACATCACACTTTGAGCAATTTGACATTGTTTAAAAAAAAAATACACAACTTAACCAACATTGTATACTCAAAGAATGGAAAAAACTGAGAGGAAACATTTGGGTTGAGAAATGTGTGGTACAGAAATGTAGTACATCCTGTTAATTAATTATGATCTGAGCCAATAGTTTAAGGAATTTTAATGATAAATAATGTTTTAACATTTGTCATTTAATAGCTAGTTGAGGCATTCAAAAATAAAAAAATACAATGCTTGTAACTGTTATAAGAATGGTTAATTGATGTACATTTGTTGTAAATGTTATCAGTATTTAAAATAATTTGTTAAACATATGCAGATATGTCCAACAATGTGACTTAATGTTAAATTAAAGAAGCATTATGAAGAAAAATATATTTATTTAAGCCACTGACAGCATATATTATATCAGTCGAACAGTAAAAATCAGTGGATTTCAGAGGTTTGACTTTACTTTTTTAAAACTAGTGTTGCTGGGTAATACAGTTCTGCGCTGGAACTTTATTAACATTCTGACTCAGGACACTTAAATCTTTAATAAAAGTAACATTCTAAAGAAAAATATATTTCTTTCAGCCACTGACATTGTTTAATACTAGAAAATGATTAAAAATCTGTGGATTATAGAGGTTTGACTGTACTAAAATCAGTGTTGCTGGGTAAGTCTGCGCTGGGACTTTATCAATATATTATGATTCAGGACACATAACTCTAATAAAAGTAACATTATAAATAAAAACATATTCCTTCCAGACACTGACAGCATGTTTTATACTAGGCGGATAGTAAAAAATCAGTTTATTTCAGAGGTTTGACTGAACTAAAACCAGTGTTGTTTATAATGTTACTTTTCTCAAAGAGTTATGTCCTGAGTCAGAATATATTGATAAAGTGCCAGCGCAGAACTGTATTACCCAGCAACACTAGTTTAGCTTTTAATTCGTTTTAAACTCTACATATTATTAAACTAGTTCATGATATTTCATTTACAGCCTCAAAACGGATGTTTATTACATTTTACGGGGACTTTTATTTTGACAGGAAATCGTTTTTGGACTCTGGAATCACAATGCTCTGAGAGAGGCTCCCGGTCTCGCGCCGTACCCTCCTCAGAAACTGGATCTCCACGAGCTTTCAGCTAGTAAATCTGTAGGATTGAACAGTTCCAGTCTTCGCTGTGGATCAGCGGAGTCCGTTCTGAGAAAGAAATGATCATCAGTTAGATGGTAAGTCTTTCTCGTGCTCTCAAATAGTCCGTGTTCAGTTGATGGAATAGCTCGTTGTTTGGACAACATTGGATTTCCAAACTCCACCTCCTCCGATAGATCTCTGAACACTGATACAATGGCTGCGTCCAGAAACTTTTGCTACTCCTCCTCTCCTACTCCTCCTTTCCTACTCCTCCTCTCCTACCCCGGAAGAAGGTGGAGGAATCGAGGAGAGGAGAGGAGGAGGAGGAACGGAGGGAAGGAGCTGTAATTGGGGAAATGGGACAGCTGATCCCTTTTAGATAGGATGTTGACTACCGATGAACTGAGCCAATCACAACGCTCACTTTTAGCACATGCCGGATCCTGCCCAGCCAATCACAGCTTCTGAATAAAGCTCCACATACAAAAATAAAAACGAGAGATCAATAAACACAATTCCAAATTCTAGAGATCAAGCTTCAAAGTGCAGCCTGATTAGCCATTGATGAAGGTTGCATATGTAAATATTAAATTATTTTAATAGTAAAATATGATTTCATTGAATGTAATAAAACAAATAACAAATCTTAATAAATAATAAATATAATAATACATATTATATTTTGCATACATGTTGAAGTGAAAAAATATTAGATGAAACAGCATCAATGGAACATTACTGTCACACAGCTAAATATTCAGATATTCCAATAAAATCCTGCTTACTCCCAGGCATTTTGGCCGCATCTCTGGCCAGTGAGATATATATATATATATATATACATACACGTATATACGTGTATGTATATATATATATATATATCATGTTACAAATATGGGAACATTAATAATGTTTTACTGAGCATACAGCTTATCTAAACAAAAACATATATTAGTGCTTTACTGGCTGTATAATTAGATAAGGAACCTAGTTAATTAATATGTTTATGACGTATATTAGGGCGTTGCCTGCTCATCGCACTGCTTTTCGCGTGCTCTGTGGGCGTGGATGCAGTGATGTCATTGGAAAATCCTTAAAAGTCTTCCGGAGTAGGATACACTGATGTATCCTTCAATGGAAGCTTACTACAGGAGAATTTTAAGCGGCTTCTTTCGTCTCCTACGGTATTCGGACAGGCGGCAAGATGGCGTCACGAAATCAGTTTCCGGGTCACGGAGGAGAGGAGGAGGATCGGTAGGAAAAAGGAGACACTTTTGGGGTTTCTGGACGCAGCCAATGTTACTGATAACACCTTAAGTGAGCTAAATGTGTCCCAAAATGCATTGCGGGTCTCGCTACTAAGCAACAGACAGCCGAACAAACGGCGAGCCTCCAGGGTTGCCAGATTGTTACAGTGGGATTCAGATAAAACCAATTCACTGGCTGAAACGTGTTTAAAATCCGCCAAAATACCGAGAAATCCACTCAAACAGGGATGCGTTTCCCGTACAACGACGAAGCCTAGCGATGAACTAACGTGGTACGATTCATCATTAAACTAACTAACATCTGAAGTACGACCGTTTCCCGAAACCATCGTACTTTGTTGGTACCACAGGAGTC
Source organism: Astyanax mexicanus (assembly GCF_023375975.1). NCBI lineage: Eukaryota > Metazoa > Chordata > Actinopteri > Characiformes > Acestrorhamphidae > Astyanax > Astyanax mexicanus. The sequence goes on along the minus strand of NC_064408.1, from coordinate 129,678,228 downwards.
TGAACTATGTTGGTTTGAACCACCGTGGTCTTAACTAGGGTGTTTCCAGACGTATTCGGCCAGACCTTCCCAGCAGAAAACGTGCAAAACTCACAATCTTCAAAATATTATGCCAAAAATAAGTTACTAATGTATTATTTAGGCTATTCATATTGTAATCATTACCACAACATGAACCAACAACAATACTATTAATAGAATAACAATGAAATCCAAGTAAAATTTAGACAATAATTAATATGAATGAATTGTAGCAGACAGTGATACTTTTTTGCTACAACAAAATGTATGTCGTTCAGTGGCTCAGTAGGGTAAGCACCTACGACAGAGCAGCAACTGGATGGGAGGCTAGTTCGAATCCCAGTTGTGGTTTTATTCTCTTAATGTTCTCTCTTAATGGCAATTAATGTTCTCATTTAAAAAATATCTATTAAGATAACCTACATATTTCTACTTATTTTCTGTGATATATATTATTTAACAAAGATTAATTGATGACATTTGTATAGGCTAGTTGACAATATGTTTGGACTGTAACATTTTTTACTTTTTACTTTTTTTCCTTAATTATTACATGCCTCTATTATTTTCACTTTTATTTTAAGACACTTTTTACTTAGTTTTTTATTGTTATGAATATATTATTAAAAGACATATTCTTGCCTACTGTATGGATATGTTTGTTTCACTGGGTACAAACAATGCAAATATACCCTCAAAGGTCCTTAGGGTACAGGTGTTTACATTAAAGCCATTTTAGAGTATCACCCCAGGGACAGTTTGGAACCCTATTCAGAGAGTGCATATAGCACAGTGGGTTTAAAAAATACACTAATTCATAAATGTTAACAGTGCAAGTTATCTTTACTCAAGAGATGCTCTATGGTCTGCACTTTGCGTCACTGATGACCCAATCACCAGGAACTAAGCTCCTAACGACAGGTCTAGAGCTGTAGTTGGAACAACGCAGCAGAACAACCATAGTTGCGAACGTTCGCTGGAACTACGGTTTTGGGAAACACCTGAGTAGCTTAACTAATAGCGCAACACTAATGAGGGAGTAGGGAGCAATTTCAGTCACAGCCTCAGACTGTTCCTCCCAGGGTTCACTTTTCTTCTCTACCAGGACTTTGCTCGGAGTTGTTGAAGAAGAGTCAGTTCCTCCAGTTCCAGTTTGCTGCTGGTCATAGAGATTTCCAGAGCATAGTCGTGCTCAGCTATTTTTGAGAAATACCGTCATTTGCATGTAGCTTTCCATTCCCGATCTTCTGTTTGTCAGCTAAGAGAGTTTTATTTCAGACTAAAAACTAGTACTAAGCCTAATTTTTGTTTTTTCTTTGCTTCTTCCAGAAATGAATGCCGTCCTGTTCCAGATCATCTTCTCCTAGTGTCGTCTTTTCAACCTGTTTCAAATTTAGATTCAGAAAAACACTCAACAAGAACAGTTCACAAAGAGGTTAAACTACTAGAAGAGGGGAGGAACATGGAATCCACAAAAATCTCCAATACTCAGCCAATACCCTCTCCTACCTCTCCCAAACAAATGCAGAAAAATACATGCAAGAAGAAATCCCACCGCTGCTCAAACTGTGGGAAGAGTTTTAGTCGTCAGAGTACTCTCAGTATACACCAGCACATTCACACTGGAGAGAAACCGTATCACTGCTCAGACTGTGGGAAGAGTTTTAGTCGTCAGAGTACTCTCCAACGACACCAGCGTGTTCACACTGGAGAGAAACTGTATCACTGCTCAGACTGTGGGAAGAGTTTTACTCGTCAGAATTCCCTCAATCTACACCAGCGCATTCACACTGGAGAGAAACCGTATCACTGCTCAGACTGTGGGAAGACTTTTAATCATCAGGGTGGTCTCCACCGACACCAGCGCATTCACACTGGAGAGAAACCGTATCACTGCTTAGACTGTGGGAAAAGTTTTAGTTATCAGGGTAATCTCCAACAACACCAGCGCATTCACACTGGAGAAAAACCTTATCACTGCTTAGAGTGTGAGAAGAGTTTTAGTTACCACACTTCCCTCAAACTACATCAGCGCATTCACACTGGAGAGAATCCGTATCACTGCTCAGACTGTGGGAAAAGTTTTTTTTATCAGAGTGATCTCCAACAACACCAGCGCATTCACACTGGAGAGAAACCATATCACTGCTTAGAGTGTGAGAAGAGTTTTTTTCATAAGGGTACTCTTCTACAACACCAGCACATTCACACTGAGAACCTGTATCACTGCTCAGACTGCAGAAAGAGTTTTAGTCGTCAGAGTCATCTCCAACGACACCAGCTTATTCACACTGGAGAGAAACCGTATCACTGCTCAGACTGTGGGAAAAGTTTTAGTCGTCAGTGTCATCTCCAACGACACCAGAGCACTCACACTGGAGAGAAACCGTATCACTGCTCAGACTGTGGGAGGAGTTTTAGTCGTCAGTGTCATCTCCAACGACACCAGCGCATTCACACTGGAGAGAAACCGTATCACTGCTTAGACTGTGGAAAGAGTTTTAGTTACCAGAATTCCCTCAAACTACACCAGCGCATTCACACTGGAGAGAAACTGTATCACTGCTAAGACTGTGGGAAAAGCTTTAGGTGTCAGAATGAGTTCAAACATCACCAGAAAATTCATTCTGGAAATTAACCATATTATTGCTGTGATTCATACAGAATTCTGCAGTGTCCTCAGGGTTTTCTGTCGTTATTTCGCGGCTAGCTCGAGCACTGTAAAAATAAGTAAATCCGCGGACCACGAGGCGCTCTGTGTGCTGCAACGCGTTGCCAACATCTGACCCCCGCAGAATCCAACTCCCCTTCAGAAAAGGCACAAAACCACCCCCTGTTAAACTGCTGTAGTGGAAACAACGCTTATAAATAAATTAACAAACACAGAAATTAGGGTATTCAACTTGTAATTTTAGTTCATTTTAGTTTTTTCTTTTAATTATCATTTTTATTAGTTTCAGTTTCACTTTCAGTTTTTGTTATTTCTTTCGTTTATGTTAACAATAATACTTGGTTACGTAGCTATATGGTGATTTTCATGCCATAGCTTTATATAAAATAAAATAGTATTTAAAAAAACAGATGACTACATCACAAACTATTTCCTGGGGCCCGAGACCCGGCCCGAGGAAAGTGATGGGAAATCTCGGGTCGGGTCCGGGCAGAGAATTAAAAGTCAAAGTATCCTGCTATTTAAAAGAATGGAAAATTATGAACAATAGTAAAATAATTCTGCATACTAGAGTTTAGATTGTCTGCCCGAACCCGAGCCTGAACGGGAGTCTGACTGACCCTATGCCCGAATTTGGGCCGGCAAGAATTCTTACCGCTTTCCTGGCGCACTGTCGGGTTCGGCTGAAGAAAACGGTCTGTGATGTGACGTAGAACTATGTTCATTGTAACAAATCGCACTGTGATTTTTGTGCTGTGAAATTTGAACAGGAATTACTCTAGATCATTGCTGTGCACTGGTGTAATTATTGCTATATGTGCTGTTGTATTGGCTTTATGGTATTTAAATTATGTATGACCTAAAGGAATTTGGTAACACTTTATAATACTGTTTCAGAGTTAATAGGTAAGTAATCAGGAACTAAGCAATAGTGCTGCATTAACACTTAAATTCTTTCTATTAACTACAGGGAATCACTGAGTAATTACTATGAACTGAACTAATGATTATAGTAGTTCACTATTAGTTCCACATTACATATCTCCTGGAGAACTACTGACTAATTATGTCTCCTTCATAGTAACTATTAATTAATTACTGCTTAAATCAACATTAACTGCTCAGCTGAAAACCCTTACATGACACTGGGAACTATGTACTTCCCAGGTATGTACAATTAATCAAATTGTACATTTGATTTATTGTACATAAATATGTACATATTGAAGGCATATTTGATCGAAGCAAGTGACACCAACTGTAGTAGTAGTGGTAACCTTAATTACCTTATTATCCTCAGTTTATTCGAAAATAGTAGAAACACATAGTAAAACTCTACAGTGTGCAGTAGTCTGCTTAACCCCCATTTTTGGAAGAAAAAACATTATTATGCAACATGAATACATAGGGGACATTGACACATGTAAAACTGGAAGAATGACTGTAATAATATTTTAATATATTTTATATATTTAATATTTTTTTATGATCACTGCTTTAATATATAGTGTGCACTATTAGGGTAATTACGGTAATTTCACATCATATGCAGCTCTCCTCAGTGTATATTCTCTACTGTTGCTTCTGCCTATTTCTGTATTTGACTGAAAATAAACTATTAATCACAATATTGAGATTGTTTCCACCTTGTTTTACCCCCGGTCGGAGGAGGACTCTTTGTGTGTTGTTGACAGCTTTAAGTTAGGAGTTAGCTAGGTTATATTTGCGTTATTAAGCTAGATAAGTTAGCTAAGTTGTGTAGCATTAGCTAGCTACGTTATATGTGTGTTAGTTAGCCAGATTAAATGTGTGTTAGTTAGCTTGGTTAAATGTGTGTTAGTTAGCTAGGTTAAATGTGTGTTAGTTAGCTAGGTTAAATGTGTGTTAGTTAGCTTGGTTAAATGTGTGTTAGTTAGCTAGGTTAATTGTGCGTTAGTTAGCTCGGTTAGATGTGTGTTAGTTAGCTAGGTTAAATGTGTGTTAGTTAGCTCGGTTAGATGTGTGTTAGTTAGCTAGGTTAAATGTGTGTTAGTTAGCTAGGTTAAATGTGTGTTAGTTAGCTTGGTTAAATGTGTGTTAGTTAGCTAGGTTAATTGTGCGTTAGTTAGCTCGGTTAGATGTGTGTTAGTTAGCTAGGTTAAATGTGTGTTAGTTAGCTAGGTTAAATGTGTGTTAGTTAGCTTGGTTAAATGTGTGTTAGTTAGCTTGGTTAAATGTGTGTTAGTTAGCTTGGTTAAATGTGTGTTAGTTAGCTTGGTTAAATGTGTGTTAGTTAGCTTGGTTAAATGTGTGTTAGTTAGCTAGGTTAATTGTGCGTTAGTTAGCTCGGGTTAGATGTGTGTTAGTTAGCTAGGTTAAATGTGTGTTAGTTAGCTTGGTTAAATGTGTGTTAGTTAGCTAGATTAAATGTGTGTTAGTTAGCTCGGTTAAATGTGCGTTAGTTAGCTCGGTTAAATGTGCGTTAGTTAGCTTGGTTAGATGTGTGTTAGTTAGCTTGGTTAAATGTGTGTTAGTTAGCTTGTTTAAATGTGAGTTAGTTAGCTAGGTTAAATGTGAGTTAGTTAGCTAGATTAAATGTGTGTTAGTTAGCTAGGTTAGATGTGAGTTAGTTAGCTAGGTTAAATGTGTGTTAGTTAGCTAGGTTAAATGTGCGTTAGTTAGCTTGGTTAATTGTGTGTTAGTTAGCTTGGTTAGATGTGTGTTAGTTAGCTTGGTTAAATGTGTGTTAGTTAGCTAGGTTAAATGTGTGTTAGTTAGCTTGGTTAAATGTGTGTTAGTTAGCTGGGTTAAATGTGTGTTAGTTAGCTAGGTTAAATGTGTGTTAGTTAGCTTGGTTAAATGTGTGTTAGTTAGCTGGGTTAAATGTGTGTTAGTTAGCTGGGTTAAATGTGTGTTAGTTAGCTTGGTTAAATGTGTGTTAGTTAGCTTGGTTAAATGTGTGTTAGTTAGCTTGGTTAAATGTGTGTTAGTTAGCTTGGTTAAATGTGTGTTAGTTAGCTGGGTTAAATGTGTGTTAGTTAGCTGGGTTAAATGTGTGTTAGTTAGCTTGGTTAAATGTGTGTTAGTTAGCTAGGTTAAATGTGTGTTAGTTAGCTTGGTTAAATGTGTGTTAGTTAGCTAGGTTAAATGTGTGTTAGTTAGCTTGGTTAAATGTGTGTTAGTTAGCTTGGTTAAATGTGTGTTAGTTAGCTTGGTTAAATGTGTGCTAGTTAGCTAGGTTATATGTGTGTTAGTTAGCTTGGTTAAATGTGTGTTAGTTAGCTTGGTTAAATGTGTGTTAGTTAGCTGGGTTAAATGTGTGTTAGTTAGCTTGGTTAAATGTGTGTTAGTTAGCTAGGTTAAATGTGTGTTAGTTAGCTGGGTTAAATGTGTGTTAGTTAGCTAGGTTAAATGTGTGTTAGTTAGCTTGGTTAAATGTGTGTTAGTTAGCTAGGTTAAATGTGTGTTAGTTAGCTAGGTTAAATGTGTGTTAGTTAGCTAGGTTAAATGTGTGTTAGTTAGCTTGGTTAAATGTGTGTTAGTTAGCTTGGTTAAATGTGTGTTAGTTAGCTTGGTTAAATGTGTGTTAGTTAGCTTGGTTAAATGTGTGTTAGTTAGCTAGGTTAAATGTGTGTTAGTTAGCTAGGTTAAATGTGTGTTAGTTAGCTAGGTTAAATGTGTGTTAGTTAGCTTGGTTAAATGTGTGTTAGTTAGCTAGGTTAAATGTGTGTTAGTTAGCTGGGTTTAAATGTGTGTTAGTTAGCTTGGTTAAATGTGTGTTAGTTAGCTTGGTTAAATGTGTGTTAGTTAGCTTGGTTAAATGTGTGTTAGTTAGCTAGGTTAAATGTGTGTTAGTTAGCTTGGTTAAATGTGTGTTAGTTAGCTTGGTTAAATGTGTGTTAGTTAGCTTGGTTAAATGTGTGTTAGTTAGCTGGGTTAAATGTGTGTTAGTTAGCTGGGTTAAATGTGTGTTAGTTAGCTTGGTTAAATGTGTGTTAGTTAGCTGGGTTAAATGTGTGTTAGTTAGCTTGGTTAAACGTGTGTTAGTTAGCTTGGTTAAACGTGTGTTAGTTAGCTTGGTTAAACGTGTGTTAGTTAGCTAGGTTAAACGTGTGTTAGTTAGCTAGGTTAAACGTGTGTTAGTTAGCTAGGTTAAACGTGTGTTAGCTAGGTTAAACGTGTGTTAGTTAGCTGGGTTAAATGTGTGTTAGTTAGCTGGGTTAAATGTGTGTTAGTTAGCTTGGTTAAATGTGTGTTAGTTAGCTTGGTTAAATGTGTGTTAGTTAGCTTGGTTAAATGTGTGTTAGTTAGCTTGGTTAAATGTGTGTTAGTTAGCTTGGTTAAATGTGTGTTAGTTAGCTTGGTTAAATGTGTGTTAGTTAGCTAGGTTAAATGTGTGTTAGTTAGCTTGGTTAAATGTGTGTTAGTTAGCTTGGTTAAATGTGTGTTAGTTAGCTTGGTTAAATGTGTGTTAGTTAGCTTGGTTAAATGTGTGCTAGTTAGCTAGGTTATATGTGTGCTAGTTAGCTAGGTTATATGTGTGTTAGTTAGCTAGATTAAATGTGTGTTAGTTAGCTAGATTAAATGTGTGTTAGTTAGCTGGGTTAAATGTGTGTTAGTTAGCTTGGTTAAATGTGTGTTAGTTAGCTTGGTTAAATGTGTGTTAGTTAGCTTGGTTAAATGAGTGTTAGTTAGCTAGGTTAAATGTGTGTTAGTTAGCTAGATTAAATGTGTGTTAGTTAGCTGGGTTAAATGTGTGTTAGTTAGCTTGGTTAAATGTGTGTTAGTTAGCTTGGTTAAATGAGTGTTAGTTAGCTAGGTTAAATGTGTGTTAGTTAGCTTGGTTAAATGTGTGTTAGTTAGCTTGGTTAAATGTGTGTTAGTTAGCTTGGTTAAATGTGTGTTAGTTAGCTGGGTTAAATGTGTGTTAGTTAGCTTGGTTAAATGTGTGTTAGTTAGCTTGGTTAAATGTGTGTTAGTTAGCTTGGTTAAATGTGTGTTAGTTAGCTGGGTTAAATGTGTGTTAGTTAGCTGGGTTAAATGTGTGTTAGTTAGCTTGGTTAAATGTGTGTTAGTTAGCTGGGTTAAATGTGTGTTAGTTAGCTTGGTTAAACGTGTGTTAGTTAGCTTGGTTAAACGTGTGTTAGTTAGCTTGGTTAAACGTGTGTTAGTTAGCTAGGTTAAACGTGTGTTAGTTAGCTAGGTTAAACGTGTGTTAGTTAGCTAGGTTAAACGTGTGTTAGTTAGCTAGGTTAAACGTGTGTTAGCTAGGTTAAACGTGTGTTAGTTAGCTGGGTTAAATGTGTGTTAGTTAGCTGGGTTAAATGTGTGTTAGTTAGCTTGGTTAAATGTGTGTTAGTTAGCTTGGTTAAATGTGTGTTAGTTAGCTTGGTTAAATGTGTGTTAGTTAGCTTGGTTAAATGTGTGTTAGTTAGCTTGGTTAAATGAGTGTTAGTTAGCTAGGTTAAATGTGTGTTAGTTAGCTTGGTTAAATGTGTGTTAGTTAGCTTGGTTAAATGTGTGTTAGTTAGCTTGGTTAAATGTGTGTTAGTTAGCTGGGTTAAATGTGTGTTAGTTAGCTTGGTTAAATGTGTGTTAGTTAGCTTGGTTAAATGTGTGTTAGTTAGCTGGGTTAAATGTGTGTTAGTTAGCTGGGTTAAATGTGTGTTAGTTAGCTTGGTTAAATGTGTGTTAGTTAGCTGGGTTAAATGTGTGTTAGTTAGCTTGGTTAAACGTGTGTTAGTTAGCTTGGTTAAACGTGTGTTAGTTAGCTTGGTTAAACGTGTGTTAGTTAGCTAGGTTAAACGTGTGTTAGTTAGCTAGGTTAAACGTGTGTTAGTTAGCTAGGTTAAACGTGTGTTAGTTAGCTAGGTTAAACGTGTGTTAGCTAGGTTAAATGTGTGTTAGTTAGCTTGGTTAAATGTGTGTTAGTTAGCTAGGTTAAATGTGTGTTAGTTAGCTTGGTTAAATGTGTGTTAGTTAGCTTGGTTAAATGTGTGTTAGTTAGCTTGGTTAAATGTGTGTTAGTTAGCTTGGTTAAATGTGTGCTAGTTAGCTAGGTTATATGTGTGCTAGTTAGCTAGGTTATATGTGTGTTAGTTAGCTAGATTAAATGTGTGTTAGTTAGCTAGATTAAATGTGTGTTAGTTAGCTGGGTTAAATGTGTGTTAGTTAGCTTGGTTAAATGTGTGTTAGTTAGCTTGGTTAAATGTGTGTTAGTTAGCTTGGTTAAATGAGTGTTAGTTAGCTAGGTTAAATGTGTGTTAGTTAGCTAGATTAAATGTGTGTTAGTTAGCTGGGTTAAATGTGTGTTAGTTAGCTTGGTTAAATGTGTGTTAGTTAGCTTGGTTAAATGTGTGTTAGTTAGCTTGGTTAAATGAGTGTTAGTTAGCTAGGTTAAATGTGTGTTAGTTAGCTAGATTAAATGTGTGTTAGTTAGCTTGGTTAAATGTGTGTTAGTTAGCTAGGTTAAATGTGTGTTAGTTAGCTAGATTAAATGTGTGTTAGTTAGCTAGATTAAATGTGTGTTAGTTAGCTGGGTTAAATGTGTGTTAGTTAGCTTGGTTAAATGTGTGTTAGTTAGCTTGGTTAAATGTGTGTTAGTTAGCTGGGTTAAATGTGTGTTAGTTAGCTTGGTTAAATGTGTGTTAGTTAGCTTGGTTAAATGTGTGTTAGTTAGCTAGGTTAAATGTGTGTTAGTTAGCTTGGTTAAATGTGTGTTAGTTAGCTTGGTTAAATGTGTGCTAGTTAGCTGGGTTAAATGTGTGTTAGTTAGCTGGGTTAAATGTGTGTTAGTTAGCTGGGTTAAATGTGTGTTAGTTAGCTGGGTTAAATGTGTGTTAGTTAGCTTGGTTAAATGTGTGTTAGTTAGCTGGGTTAAATGTGTGTTAGTTAGCTTGGTTAAATGTGTGTTAGTTAGCTTGGTTAAATGTGTGTTAGTTAGCTAGGTTAAATGTGTGTTAGTTAGCTTGGTTAAATGTGTGTTAGTTAGCTTGGTTAAATGTGTGCTAGTTAGCTGGGTTAAATGTGTGTTAGTTAGCTGGGTTAAATGTGTGTTAGTTAGCTGGGTTAAATGTGTGTTAGTTAGCTGGGTTAAATGTGTGTTAGTTAGCTTGGTTAAATGTGTGTTAGTTAGCTGGGTTAAATGTGTGTTAGTTAGCTAGGTTAAATGTGTGTTAGTTAGCTAGGTTAAATGTGTGTTAGTTAGCTAGGTTAAATGTGTGTTAGTTAGCTGGGTTAAATGTGTGTTAGTTAGCTTGGTTAAATGTGTGTTAGTTAGCTTGGTTAAATGTGTGTTAGTTAGCTTGGTTAAATGTGTGTTAGTTAGCTAGGTTAAATGTGTGTTAGTTAGCTTGGTTAAATGTGTGTTAGTTAGCTTGGTTAAATGTGTGTTAGTTAGCTAGGTTAAATGTGTGTTAGTTAGCTTGGTTAAATGTGTGTTAGTTAGCTTGGTTAAATGTGTGCTAGTTAGCTGGGTTAAATGTGTGTTAGTTAGCTGGGTTAAATGTGTGTTAGTTAGCTGGGTTAAATGTGTGTTAGTTAGCTTGGTTAAATGTGTGTTAGTTAGCTGGGTTAAATGTGTGTTAGTTAGCTAGGTTAAATGTGTGTTAGTTAGCTAGGTTAAATGTGTGTTAGTTAGCTAGGTTAAATGTGTGTTAGTTAGCTGGGTTAAATGTGTGTTAGTTAGCTTGGTTAAATGTGTGTTAGTTAGCTTGGTTAAATGTGTGTTAGTTAGCTTGGTTAAATGTGTGTTAGTTAGCTAGGTTAAATGTGTGTTAGTTAGCTAGGTTAAATGTGTGTTAGTTAGCTGGGTTAAATGTGTGTTAGTTAGCTTGGTTAAATGTGTGTTAGTTAGCTGGGTTAAATGTGTGTTAGTTAGCTTGGTTAAATGTGTGTTAGTTAGCTTGGTTAAATGTGTGTTAGTTAGCTTGGTTAAATGTGTGTTAGTTAGCTTGGTTAAATGTGTGTTAGTTAGCTAGGTTAAATGTGTGTTAGTTAGCTAGGTTAAATGTATGTTAGTTAGCTAGGTTAAATGTTTGTTAGTTAGCTTGGTTAAATGTGTGTTAGCTAGCTAGGTTAAATGTGTGTTAGTTAGCTAGGTTAAATGTGTGTTAGTTAGCTAGGTGAGGTGTGTTAGTTAGCTAGGTTAAATGTGTGTTAGTAGCTAGGTTAAATGTGTGTTAGTTAGCTTGGTTAAATGTGTGTTAGCTAGCTAGGTTAAATGTGTGTTAGTTAGCTAGGTTAAATGTGTGTTAGTTAGCTAGGTTAAATGTGTGTTAGTTAGCTAGGTGAGGTGTGTTAGTTAGCTAGCTAAGTTGTGTAGCTAGTTTGTATGTGTGTTAGTTGTTTTTTTTTGTGTTAGTAAGCTAGCTACGTTAGCTAGTTTAGATGTCGGTTAGTTAGCTAGGTTAAATAATCCTCAACTATTAGTAATTAGTTACCATGTTTCTCAGTTTATAATACTGTGATATAATCTGCATTAACTTCTTAAGAAGAACACAGCAACTCTTCAGTTATTAGTAAAGGGTTACCATGTTCTGCTGTTCAATTCTGAGAAAGTTGTGTTATGTAACACGATTTCCAACAAAATAAGGATGTAGGACACAGCCTACAGTAAAGGTTTATGAGAGTTATCACTTCTACTGAGCACAGGAGGACTGAAGTGGAGCACAATTTTATTTTACACACCTGTAACACTCACAGAACATTACAAAAATGTGGATTAATCAGATTACTGCACCTTCCAGTGTTTAACATTTGGAAGATATTGATGATTTTAAGATAAGTAAGGTTAAAATATGACAAATGGTGTCACTGGTTCTATTATCACCACTGATATTAGAGAATAACCTGCAGCGGCAGATAAACACACTGTGAAATTACCGTAATTACCCTAATAATGCGCACAGTGCGCTCTGTGATACTGCAAAAAGAAGATGAAGATGAAATTGTATAAGGTTGGTGCTTAATGTTAAAGCAGTGATCATTAAAACAAAATGTATTACAGTCATTATTAAGGTCTTAGATGCTTTCTGGAGAACATATGACCCATTTTTACATGTATAAAATTTGTGTCTTTTTGTCATTGTTAAACAGAAAACTTTTGATTAGTGGCCTGACTTGTTAGTTTGAAATTACCTGCTAAATAAAAGACTTGTCCAGAATTCCGAATCTCTCACGAATGTCAGACATAAAACTAACTTTACCGCAGTACTCGGTGGATCTGTTTTGGTAGCAAATAATATTTTATATCAGTATTGGAAGAGCACAAACATGCCAGATGTTATTTGTATAATATGCAGAACATCTTAATGACACTAAATGGATGCAATGCTCATTTCTCCCAGCAAGAAGATCTAAACACACCTTCTTTCAGGATAATGGAAAAATTATATGATCATTATTGTAATAACAACTATATATTTTTTATTGAAAAAACTTGTTTGATAGAAAAGTTCACACTATTTTCATTCTTCATTAATGACATATATAATATGCAATAACTTTTCTATAAATGAATTTTATATTACTTTAATTTTCTGTTATTTAAAGAGGTAAAATCACTGAAACTAAAACAATAGTGTTTTATTAATATAATAGCATTAGTAGTTTTTTTATTAATGATTATAATAGTCACTGACAGAGCGATGTTCGTGTGAACAGCTAACCTGTTCTCCTAAACACCTCAAGTTACTAATGAATGTGTTATAGGTGGAGTTTCTGCAGATCTTCGCTATCTCAAGCTATTAACCCTGTTAGCTAACAGGAAGCTGGTCTCAGCAAGCCCCAGTGCCTAGCTTTGCTAGCTTTAGCGTATTAGTTCTTATAAAGTAGCGCTTAGGTCCGGTAGCTTTAGCCTTTAAGCTCTTATGAGTATTTTAGAAAACATTGCCACATTTTAAAAGTGATGCAAAAAATTTTTTTAGCTGTATTGTGGAGAAAAATCTCTCTGACACACATGTTGCATTGCTTCATTATTTATTGCTCATATTTTTCCAAGAGCTGATTGGGCTGAGCAGTGTGCCTCTGATAGCGATCAGACACAGATGATTAGATGTTACCAGGGGGCGTAATTACTGATCGAGTGATTTAAATATTGTGAGTGTATGTAATGCAATTTAATGTAATGCAATATTATGTCTGGAGCCCATAAAGGGACATCATGTAAAAATAAAAGCATGACCATGCCTTATTAAGGCGTGGGAACGAGATCCTAAGGCGTGGGAACTGGATAATTAAGGAGTGGGGATGAGATCATTAAGGCATGGGAACGAGTTCATTTAATCTAGCTGAGAATAATAAAGCTTGCTTTTCTGTAAATTAATGCTCATGAAGAAACTGTATATTACATATTTAATCCAAATATAATCTTTAGTAAGAAAATGGAGAGTGAACTGGTTTATTTTTATTCTAAATAAAGAAAAATAAGGAAATTAAGAAATTATGTTGATATTTTGGAATAAAGTAAAAGACACTTAATTTGCATACTAAAAGCTGATTGGCTTAGACGCATACAGTAGAGCTGCTCGCTTTGTTAGCTGTGAAACAAAAGGACCTTTTGTTCACACCTTAATAGCACTGTTTTAATTAATTCATTCCCACGCCTTAATGATCTTATTTCCACACCTTAATTATCTTGTTCCCATTCCTTGGGATCTTGTTCCCACACGTTAATAAGTTGTGGTCGTGTCTTAATGATATCATTCCCACATCTTAATTATCCTGTTTCCACGCATTAGTATCTCATTCCCACGCATAAGTATCTCGTTCCCACACCTTAATCATCTCTTTTTTACATGATGTCATGTTAGGGGCTCAGTAGTAATGTAATGTATTAAAGTGTTATTGTGCGCTGTTAATTTGGAATCACTATACCAATTTAAATTAATTTACCAAGTTAATTAAGGCACCAAGTTGGCTGTCCCCCACTCAAACATACAAGTATATACTATAATTTTAATTGACACCACTTATATACATATAATTGCATTTTACATCTCTTGCATTAATTATTTATTAAGTATCATTAATTATCTTGCATTAATTTAAATATCCACTATAAAAATTCGCGTCTGAAAAAAAAAACCCAAATGCGATTAATCGCAGTTAATCACAGAATTTTGTTGTGATTAATCGAATTATTTTTTTTAGCGTCCTGCTGCAGTTTCTCTGCTCCGCCTGTGGGGGCGCTGCCGCGTGTGAGCTCGCGGGGCCTCTCGCGCTCGGCGGTAAAGCAGCGCAGCGCGCGGCGAGGCGCGGATTGCAGCGAGTGGAGCGGCGCGAGGATGGCGGCGACCGGTGCGGGAACAGCGGGGGGAGCGGGGTCCGGCGGGGCCGGGACTGGAACCGGCGGGGCGGCGGGAGCCGCGGGTGCCGCGGTAGGCAGGAAGAAGGACGGCGGACCGGCGGGGAAGTTCTGGGAGAGCGGGGAGACCGTGGCGCAGCTGGAGGCTGTGCGGCAGTGGATCAGCAAGCACTACAAGAAGGTTAGCGGCTAATGCTAATGCTAACGGTCTGTGTAAAACCCGTGCTGGAGCTAATGCTAGTGTAGCTAATGCTAACGTAGCTAACGCTAATGCGGCCCGTGGCGCGCGCTCACACACAATAACACAATAGAGCTCGCGAGGAGCTAAATCACACACTAACCCGCTGAAACACACAGTTTTACAGCGTTATTCGCGTTTAATCAGCATTTAATCAGTTTAAACCGCGCACAACTCTTTTATCTATTAGTTTATGGTCGGTAATAGTTTGTTTTTTTATGTGTTTTAAAGCGTAAATCTGCTTAAAAACGAGCTAAAGTACGCTAAAGCTAAGCTAAGCTAACAGTGTTTTGGTGTGTAGTGGCGGCTAAGCTAACGGCTGTTACTCTATCTAACCTGGTTTATTATAATTTATTCAAGTTTAATCCACTTTAAATCCTGAAATAATATGAAATAAGCTGATATAACGCTGCCTGGGCTGTTTTATATCCAGTGTGAATTAAATATCTGCTGGTTTTAGGGGTGTTTATGATGGTAGACGGTTTGATTCATTGTGTGGGTGAAGTTTGTTTCTCTGTTTCTGGGGTTTAAATATATAATAATAATATTTATCACAATATAACCGGTCTGATTGTTTGTTTTTTAGTTCTGTTAGACGAGTTAAAGTAATTTAGCCGTGCTGGTAACTAATTAATGAAGGTTAATCCGGGTTAAAACAATAGTTTAGATATTAGACGACAGTTAGTATAGAAAATAATGCAAGAAAAAAATCAGAAAATGTGAAATTTAGAATGTGAGGTGCATAAATGTTGGTGAAAAAATCCCTACATTTACTTTTTTTTAAGTATTTAGCAGACCATATCCTCAGCGACTTACAGAAGTGTTTTGTTGTTTACTTTAAAAATATCCACTACTACATTACTATGTCATGTAAGTATTAAAGTAGTAAAGTATTCGTGAATATGGCCTCTGTATCACGCTTGCAGTAGTAAAGTAAAACTATCCTTTACCTCTTAAACACATTAATTAATGGCTTTTAGTTTTTTGTTTGTGGAAGCCATATTTAAAAACCCTAATTTAAACAATGGTTTGTAACCTCCACTTGAACTCTAATATTAGAATTACTGAGTGCCAAGTAGGAAATTTTAACTGGAATGCCCCCTGATTTTCTATGTAAAACACTGACCTATGGCTCACTATATATCTGAATTTTAAACATTTATTCATTTTGTTTGTTAAAAAAAAAACTAACTTTTGAGTTCCATGTTCGATCTCCTAATATTCAGTTTTTGATGTATTTTTTTTTTAAACCTTTTCAGTATTGGTATTGAGATACTTATGCAGGTATAATAATAAGTCAGACATTTGGTATTCCATTCCATTACATTAATAATATCTGGTTTAGTGAACACATTGTCTGAACATAGCAAACAAGCTAACTACTTCTAACCTCATTTCCTTCTTCCCCTCCTTTACTCCTCTATCCCATTATTCCCCTTTAACCTCCTTTAGACCCTGTCTAAAGATGTTTTACCTTTAACTTCTATAACTTTTCTTTTACTGTACTTCACTATTGTAAGTCGCTTTGGACAAAGGCGTCTGCAAAATGCAATATAATGTAAAGTAATATACACATAGCTTATTAAAACTTTATGGCTGCCGGTTCTGAACGTATGGTTTTGTATTCGTATTTTCTGCAGCATGTCCAGGCCGACTCTCCATCCTGTAAGACTCTGGCAGGGCTGGTGGTGCAGCTGCTCCAGTTCCAGGAGGACGCTTTTGGACGAAGAGTGAGCAACCCGGCCCTCACCAAACTGCCCGTAAGTGCTTTTCTGCAGACGCTAATTCCACGCTGTTTATCGTACATTTCTTTCCTTGTGTGGCACGATAAACTCAGGTCTGCAGAGTTAGCTGAAGTGATGCTTTATTGTTATTAGGGTTGCACAAAAATCTGAACTATACTGGGTATTCTAGATGGTTTACACAGAGTTTTGCAGACTTGTTTATCGTATGCTTGAAAAAAAAAAAACAGTGTTGCTGGCTGCGTTACTACAGGGTTCCCGCAAATGTCTTAAAGTCTTAAAATGTCTAAAATGCAATACCTTAAAACATTTAAATGCATTACACTAAATTATTTCATTCAGAAGTCAGTACTGAAGCCTGCATGAGCACTGCTCTACAATTTGTCTATAAAATATCTACACTGGCTGTGCTACTTTTAAAATCCAGTGGTTTAAGCTTATATATATATATATATATATAATGTGTATATACACACTCACACACACACACAATAGATCTATTCTAATTTAATAGAGGGTTAAATTTCGATAAATGTGAAAATTCATAAACTATTTTCTTGAGAAACCTTTCACTTTAATGTTTGTGTACAGTTGGTTGAAAGCTAAAAATGAAGGTGTATATAACATGTTGGCAACTATAATCAGGATTTAAATTAATTTTTTCTTCAGTCAGAAATGACTGACCTGTCCTCCGCTCTTTGCTTACGCCCACTGGTTCCTTGGCCTGCACTAGATGGATTGTGACCTCAGGTGTTCAAACATTGCAGCTGCATAACATTTCTTAAACAGAAGATGAAATTGTGTTTTTCCACAATGCACATTGTCAATTTTTTTTCATGGTGATTTCAGCGCAAACGTCCTGTTAATAGCAGGGTTCGTACGGCCATGGAAAAACTTTGAAGGTTTTCCAGACCTGAATTAGTTTTGGAGAAATTAAAATACCCAGAAACCTTTGAAAAAGTCATGGAAATTTGGTCTACAAAACTTGTTTCAGTTAATTCTGTAAGAGTTATGCTGGGCGTGTAGACTAAGTTATAAATGTGTATGTAGTAGAGTATTGTCTCAATGTATTGAGTATAGTAGAATCGCAGTAGCGCAATTTCATTATCAAGATATGTCCAGTGATTCACACCCCTGCTGGAGATCCAAACTCACTCCGTGATTGGATGAGGGATGGCAACTAATGCTTTCTGTTCTGCTTTGTGTTCTTTCTTTAGGCGAAGAGCTTCTTGGACTTCAAACCCGCTGGAGCACTGTGTCACATTCTGGGTTCAGCCTACAAGTTTAAGAGCGAGCAGGGCTGGTGAGTGTCCTCATTCTTTAAAAAAAGAATTATTCGGCCAAATCCTTACCTATACGTTCCTCTAGCTGCTTACAGAGGAACATACTGCTGTCTTTACTTTTAATGCTGCTGGCTCATTTACACTCTGCTAAAGCTAGCGCTAAATGTGTCAAATTAATGACACTCTATTGGAAAGCATAATAAAGACTAGCCTGATGCAGTATAGAATGGAAAAGATTGCACACACAACCGATTCTGGGCTGTTTGGGGGAGGAGCTTATTATCTCCTAAGAACTCTATACAAACCGTGAATCGATTGCATAATTCTTCTAAAATCGATGCATCACTTTTCTCCTTGTAGGTTTGCTAAAGCTTTGTCCTTTTGCTGCTTTTTAGTATTTTAGTATTTTTTTATCGAGTTGGATTTTATTGAAGATGCGCTACGTGACTTTTTGTCCGAATTAAACTCTGATTTCTAGTTGTAGTGATCTACGAAATCACATCAAGACGTCTGTCGCAGAAAATAAAGCATTTGATATTTTCGACCCAAATCAGTTAAGATTCTGTGAACATCGCCAAAAAACAGTGGTGTAGTATATGACCCGTCTGTTTATATTCTGTTTATATTTTACTCCCACTTCAAACGTCCTGTAGTGTATCATCCTTGGATTCACTAGGTATCATAATAGCGTTCTGTCATAATGTACGCAAAAATATCGTAGAACATTTCACAATACAAAAAACACAAAAGTCGATGAAAAAAAAACTCCATATCTTGATATTTTTGAAAGCATCCATATGTTCTGGTAAACCATGGCGATATTAGCTAGCGGTTCGTCCTGCGTAGCTTGTTTTAACACAGTAAACATGCAGACTACAGTCTGATATACTTGCCTCTGAGTGACGAAAGAGCTAGCTGCTAATGCTGCTTCAGCAGTGCTAGCCGGAGTTAACAGCAGGC
The DNA here is from genome assembly GCF_023375975.1 of Astyanax mexicanus. Classification (NCBI taxonomy): domain Eukaryota; kingdom Metazoa; phylum Chordata; class Actinopteri; order Characiformes; family Acestrorhamphidae; genus Astyanax; species Astyanax mexicanus. Next base: position 129,660,029 of record NC_064408.1, on the reverse strand, counting down.
TACAGGCCGATGTACTCACTTCTGAATGTCTGAACCACTTAGCGTGGTTAGCAGCTAATGGAAATACTGCTCCAGCAGTGCTAGCCGGAGTTAACAGCAGGCTACAGGCCGATAATGCTCAGTTTTGAACGACAAAAGAGCTAGAGCTTAGCTCTTTCGTCAACACTTTTGTTTTTGGTAGATTTTTTTTACACTTTTTTTTACACTTTTTTTTGTTACACTGTTTTACACAAAATCAGGGTCTAGTTACTGTTTTTATGAAATAAACAAACATTTTATAAAGTTTTTTTATTCACTGAATTCATAAAATGCTAATATTTGTTACATAATATATATATATATATATATATATATATATATATATATATATATATATATATATATATATATATATATATATATATATATATATTTTTATAATTTTAAAAAGTGTCAATGTATTGTTATATCTTCAAGAATATCCCTATCGCAGAAATACCCAAACCTGTCACTATAAGATTTTTAGGTCATAGATATTTGATATAATAGTAATAATTGCATACAATCATTTACATTAATTTAATTAATCATAGTTTGGGTGAAATATAAAGTTTTTAAAAATTATTATTATTATTCTCCTACTGCAGTCTATCCACACTGTACGGATTGAGTAATTGCAGTTATTAAATCACTGATTTACTGAAATAAGAGAGCACTTAAAATGATTTTCTTTGATTTTACCAAATTGAAAACCTCTGGAATATAATCAAGAGGAAGATGGATGATCACAAGCCATCAAACCACCAAACTGAACTGCTTGAATTTTTGCACCAGGAGTAAAGCAGCATAAAGTTATCCAAAAGCAGTGTGTAAGACTGGTGGAGGAGAACATGATGCCAAGAGGCATAAAACTTTCTGATCTCTTAAAACTTTATGAATATGAACTTGTTTTCTTTGCATTATTTGAGGTCTGAAAGTTCTGCATCTTTTTTGTTATTTCAGCCTTTTCTCATTTTCTGTAAATAAATGCTCTAAATGAGAATATATTTATTTGTAATTTGGGAGACATGTTGTCTGTAGTTTATAGAATAAAACAACAATGTTCATTTTACTCAAACATAAACCTATAAATAGCAAAATCAGGTCCACTCTGTATGAACGGACTCATTACAGTTATTAAAGCAACGATTGGTCATTTAGCATGACTGGCTAAAATACTGTTCGTATACTAATTAATATTGAATTTAATTATTTATCTCAGAGCGTTGGGTGTTTTTGTGTTTCCAGGCGAAGGTTCGATCTGCAGAACCCGTCCAGGATGGACCGAAACGTGGAGATGTTCATGAACATTGAGAAAACTCTTGCTCAGGTAAACTCGTTCAGGAAAACACGTTTATAATTTTCTAGTTTTCCCAACTTTCTCAGCTTTGCTAACTCCACGCTCCTGATCTTTCCTCCTCCAGAACAACTGCCTGACCCGACCGGTGGTGTACATCGCCTCCGACGTGGACCAGAAGCAGGCCAGCAAACTGAAGGACATCATCAAGAGACACCAGGTTAGAGACGTTACAGCTGTGATCTGAACTAGAACTGCGAAATGCAGTGTATATATTTAATTTCTGCATGGCTATCGCTATAGTTACGAGAGACGAATGAAAGCAAGCACAGCGAGTTACAACTTTCATTATTTGTAAGATTTATTATTCAGGATTCATATGTTCATGAAAATTAGATAGATAAATAAATAGTTAGATAAATAAATGTGAAATCTCATTAACTAATTTCTCAAGAGAAACCTTTCATTTTATTGTTTGAGTACAGTTAGTTAAAAGCTAAAAATAAGGTGTATATAACATGTTGGCAACGGTAGTCAGGGTTCATATGGGCATGAAAAACCTGGATAAGTTTTAGAAAAATAAAAATACCCAGAACGTTTTGGAACAGTCGTGGAAATTTGTTCTACAAATCTTTGTGTTTCCGTTTATCAAAAGAGAAAATCTATTTTAAGCTAAAAAAAAAAAAAAAAATAGTTAGTTCAGTAATTTAGCCCTAAACAATACAGCTCTCAGGATCTGACACGCATTTTATTATTAAAGATTATGTCTCAGATTCATTTTAGACCTACTAAAATCAATTTGGTAACACTTCCTATGAACCCTAGCATTATAAATGCCTTCATAATGCATTATATGACATGAATAATACCTTAGAATGACTAATAAGGCTGCATAATGACTCATGAATGTGTATGTGTTATGAATGACTTATAACACATTATAAACGACAATTATAAGGTATTATAAAGAAAAGGCTTATAATATCTGTTCGTAAGAATATTATACAATGTAGTGTTGTAATGCACTATAACAGATTTGGTATATTTTGGATTATATTATGCAGCTATGATTTCTCAAAATAAGCTACAATGTTCTTATGAACAGATATTATAAGGCATTATAAGCCCTTTCTTTTTAAACCCTTATACTTGTAGTTTGTGTTATGATTATATGCAGTCATAAGGCATTATGAATACAGGGTTCATAGGAACCGTTAACGTTTTAATTATAGTTTTAGTTGGTTTTAGTTTTAGGTGTGTCTGCACTGATGTTTTAAAAATCATATGGTAATGAAAATTAGCCATGGGAATTTATTGGTTAAAAAGTGTAAAAACCATGATTACTGTTACAGTTTTATACAAGATATCGATCAGTCAATTTATATGAGAACTAAGGGATTTGATTTTAGTTCGTGTAGTTAAATACACACAATTTTAGCTTGCAGCTTAATTTTAGCTTCAAAATTTTAGTTTACCGCAGAATTTTGCAGGATTGTAGGAGCTCTACTGACTTACATTGCTTGTGTTTTTTGGAGCGATATGTATTGCGTATTATCACGTATTATTATATTTGTGTAATATTTGGTGTCGTGTGGTTTCTGCAGGGCTCCATCACTGACGATAAGTCCAAAGCCACTCATCACATCTGTCCCTCCCCCTCTCAGCCTGAAGACGGTAAGTACCACATGAATTCTGTGAAATATATTTCATTTTAAATTGGTTTAAATTAGCAGGATTACACCGGTTCAAACCTGAAAGGCATGTTCTTAACCGGAAACCACTGCTAAACGCTACAGTGGGCTCTGTCCCGCTCCTTGTGCCAGAACCCCTAGCTCCTTGTTTGAAGTGTACACTTTAATGATGTTCCTAAATAGTGAGTGGGACACTTCCCATCATGTATTCGTATCACTACTTTCTGTTTCTGAAGTCTTTCGAATTAAGAGTCCCTGCATTAACTTCTGTCTCCATATAAAACACTGTTTCCTAATCTTGAACCCCCTGCTTGGCTTAATTTACTCAGTTGAGTTTCTAAAATTAAAGGAGAAATATATAATAGAATATGAAACATATACTTTTATTTTGTTGAGTGTTAATAATTCAACGTTTAATAAGAAGTACCTCTTTTGTGGTGTTTCTTTTTATGGGAGGAAAATAATTTATGGAAAATTCACTGAATTTATTGAAAGTGTGCTGTAGCGTTATTTACTCTTATGGGTATATGAATTTTTGGTCGTATCGCACAGATCCGATTGAGATTTGGTTTTGCTGCATTACAGTATTGATTGTTATTTAATATTTACAATATCTCAAAATATTGTTTTTTGTAGAGGTTTTGCAATATCATATACGCAATAATATTGCCAACGTTTCTGAATATGGTGAACGGTATTATACTCTGAAATTTGATGCCGTATCACCCACCCCTAACTATCAAGTCAGGGTACTACTTTTTACTGTTTTTATCACAAGAAAAATTCGCACTGTTTTTTTTTATTCCAATTATACATCTGCTAGAGACAGAATATATCTGTCCAGTATCATTTATTTTACTTTAATTCTGGATATATGGAGATATTTGGAGTGCATTATTATAAGTGTCATGACGTTCTGGATCATCGTATGCAATTGGATGCAGTCGTGTATTCTCTAAATTAAATTTTTTTTTTAATTCAGTGTTTTGTCATATCGCTAAGAGTATTATTACGAAAATGCAGTGAAATATCATGATGTTATTTTAGGGCTATATCGCCCGCCCCTAGTTTCTTGTTTTTGTTGTTTCACTTTAATGCTCTGAACAGAACGTTTGTAGTTTGATATATCAGTGCAGTGATGTATTGTTCCGCCTCGGCTTGGTTCTCTAACGCTGACGGCGGCGCTGTGTTGATGTGTTTTTCAGAGGAGTGGCTGCGTCCGGTTATGAGGAAAGATAAACAGGTGCTGGTTCACTGGGGCAGTTACCCCGACAGGTGAGTTTCTCACCTTCTCTTACTGTAGTCTTTATAATGTAAAAGGTAGTTGTGTAAAGTTGAATGTTTTTTGGATTTAAATTACAACTATTAAGAATTCCTTTATTCACAAGTTGTAGTTTTAAGCCATTATTGGGTAAAATAAATTTATCAGACAATTAAACAGAAAATTAATCAGACAGTTTATTTGGCTTACGGAAATAATCGTTCAACTTGTTTCAGCTTAGCCTTGATTTATATAAAAATGTTGCGCTGGAGTTATTGGAGATGGCAGCGTCGGTATTATTGAAAGATATTCTTTCTTTTTTATGTTTGTTTATGGAAATATTTATTAAAATATTTATATATATATATATATATATATATATATATATATATATATATAATACACATATATAAATTTAACATAAATATATAAATAAACATATTTTTTACTATTTATTAAAATTTGTTAATATTATATATATATATATATATATATATATATATATATATATATATATATATATATATATATATATATATATATATATTATTTACAAATTTTAATAAACAGTTAAAAAATATGTATGTATGTATATATATGTTTATATGTGTGTGTGTATATGTATATATATATTATTTTAATAAATATATCTTGTGGAACAAGATACACCCAATACTAATCATACTAAACAATACCAAGCCTTAATTTAAAGCCTTAGTGTTTTATGTCATATGAACTACAGGAACTCACAAGCTTATAGTAAAGCCCAGTCATGTAAAAAATAAATAATAAAATACCTTCAGAATCTTGAAAATTAAATTAACCAAACAATTCCCAAAAAGATTTGATCTTGCGAGACGTTCAACTCATCGTCCGTCACAGAGACATTGAGTGAGCAGTCAGTCTCTTTACTTACAATTTTCTAAAAGTCCTTCCAGTTCAAAAATGCTATTTTTTTTTTTACAAATTATGAGCAATAAATAATATTTGCTGTGTGATTGATTGTGTTTCAGTTATGATACCTGGGTGCCCGTCAGTGACGTGGACGCAGAGATTGAAGATCCACCGAACTCCGAGAAACCATGGAGGGTGAGGCTGCTTAAATTAATCCAAATCTAATTCAGCTCTTTTCTTGTTTTTCTTTAGAGAGCTGTGGACTACAGTCCGATTCATCATCAGTAACATTTATGTAACACGAAACATTTTATTGTTGCGATTAAATAGAAATCCTGAAGGTATGGGTGTGCAACATCAGACAGAAAATTATAAAAATTCTGCCCAGTTAAGGGCCTGTTAATTACCTTTACACTTTTAATAAAGGATTTTTAATAAAGGATTTTCTCAGGGGGTTCTGGGGCAATTTTCTCTTTTTGTTGTTGCAATTATCTTCTGTTTTTCTCTGAACTCCGTGCTCCTCCGGTAATTTTAGTCCCGTCCGGACGCACATCTGAGTTTCGTCTCCTCGCCTTTAATAAAATAGATATTTGTCCACTGCTGCGCACCGTAGTTACACTTTGGGCGTGCCACAGTTTCCACAGAGATACACATTAAAAACACAACAGCGAGTGGAAATGGAGGAGCTACTGAACACTGTATTGTCATGTGACTGAGAAAAACTAAAGCCTAAAAACTCACTGGTCCTCCTGTTTTTTCAACTGCAGTCCTGATGCAGGAGTTTTATCAAACTTATCAATATTATTAATATTTTTCACAGATGCCCCCCTGAAAAAATCATCCTATTAGACTTGTTAAAGTTGTGGCTTCATTACCTAGCTCCAAATGGTGGTGCTAAAATCAAATTAATAGGTTTATTAAACCTGAAGAATATCGGTAGTTAAATTGTGTGAAACTAATATCGCAGAGAACTGTCTTGCGATACATCGAGTGTCGCCGAATCCCGGTATCGTGATATCATCGTTACCGTGGGCAACACATAGTAGTATTTTATATAGGAGTGTAACGAGACGCTAATATCATGAGACGAGACGAGACATGATACTGGGTTCACGAGAACGAGAGGAGACGAGATTTAAAAATAATATTTTAAAGAAAACGTCAAAAAATAAAAAGGGCTTGAAAACTAGAGTTTTATTTGACAAAATCATATAACACAAACTTAACAGACTGGTTTCTCTCACACATTGATTTTATAAGAAATAAGAATAAAAAATAATAAATAAAACTTTTCTAGGTCTTATATAGTGCAAACAATAAGTGCAAACCACAACCAGTCATATTAAGACTATGGTTTGTGTTTTTTTTTTCTCCTAAATCTCTTGTAATTTAACTATTCATAACAATAACCAGTCATATTAAGACTATGATTGAAGTGAAACAGAGACAGAACATGTTTTTAAATACAGTACAGAGCTAAGGGATTAGTACAGCTGCCTATGAAACAGTCAGGTGTAGGATTTACTTACAGTATTTATATATGGTTTGTGTCTTGTTGGTCACTCTGATACTGTTTATTGTTTCCACTGGAGCCAAAATGCAGCAAGACAAACAACTTAAAAGTAGCAGAAGCATCTTCTATACAAATACCTGCTCTCCACCATACTCTATCGCTATCGCTGTGTTGCCAGATCCCTCTTAAAAAGTCCACACTTAACAGTTTTTTTGCCCCGCGAGACAGGTTTAAGCCTGACGAGATATATCGTCCGTTTTAATCTCGCGAGATCTCGTCACACCCCTAATATTATATCGTGAGAAGCCCTGAGATGATCACCTGTAGTGGAGACTATTGGAATTGACCCTTGTTGAAGTTCTGGGTGACTGTTTTTGTCGGTGTGTTTTCTGATCCTGTATCAGGTGCATGCTAAGTGGGTGTTGGACACGGACGCGTTTAACGAGTGGATGAACGAGGAAGATTACGAGGTGGACGAGAACAGGAAGCTGGTGAGCTTCCGGCAGAGAATCTTCCCCCGAGAGGAGGAGGTGAGTCCGACCTTTTCTTCATTAGCTGGATTATTTAATTCAGTGTTTCTCACTGTTGTTCCTGGAGATCAGATTAAATCAGGTGTATCTGTGTAGTGCTATATAACTGGTGTTTTTACATAGCAGTGTTATATGTACATATATATGTAACGTACATAATGTATAAAATACAAAAACCCTGCTTTTATTGCACGGAAAATCTGTCTCTGATCTGGAGAAAAAAAATCTTACTACTAGAGCATCTCAAAAAATTTTAATATCATTGAAAAGTTAATTTATTTCAGTAACTCAATTCAATTTGCTGTCCAATAAAAAACACTTTTCTCCAAAAAACATTGTAAACTTTCAATGGAAGTCAATGTAAAAAAGATGTAATTTCAGGTCATTTTGAAGTGTTTCTATTGGTCCGTTCATCAAGAAATTTTGGTACAGTCTAAGGAACAGTTTGTCTGTTCAAATGAAAAATAGACAAACTAAAAATAGACAAATTGAGGTGTTTTTCATTGGACAGCGAAAATATGCAATATAAATGTATTAAACACAGAGTGATCTATTTTAAGTGTTTATTTTATTGTTGAGGATTATGAAGCTTACAGCCAATGAAAACCCAAAAATCAGTGTCTCAGAAAATTACAATGTTATATAAGACCAGTTGGTACTTTGGGCAGTGTGGGCAGTGTGCCAAGTCCTGCTGGAAAATGAAATCTGCATCTCCATAAAAGTTGTCAGCAGCAGAGGGAAGCTGTAAGATATGAAGTGCTGTAAGATTTTGTGGGAAAACAAAACTGCACTGACTTTAGACTTGATAATAAAACACAGTGGATCAACACCAGCAGATGATGGACATGACTCTCAAAACCATCACTGATTGGTGGAAACTTCACACTAGACCTCGAGCAGTTTGGACTGTGTGTCTCTCCACTCTTCCTCCAGACTCTGATCCCTTGATTTACTTTAAATGAAATGTAAAATGTACTGATGATCAGTGATGGTTTGGAGAGACATGTCATCTGCTGGTGTTGATCCACTGTGTTTTATTATCAAGTCTAAAGTCAGTGCAGTTTTGTTTTCCCACTAAATCTTACGGATTTCATTTTCCAGCAGGACTTGGCACACTGCCCGCACTGCTAAAAGTACCAATTGGTCTTATATAATATTCAAATTTTCTGAGACACAAACTTTTGGGTTTTAAATGCATGTCTTACTGTATAGCTTTATTACAGTCTTCAATATTAAAGAAAGAAAAGAAATATAAAAATATAAACGAAAGAAAACTCACTGAAAAAGAGAGAGAACAGGTGAGTCCAGGTCTGTCTGTTTGTCTGTCTCTGTTTTCTTGTGTGTTTTTGTCGCCCATGCTCTGTAGCTCTTCCTCCTCTCGCTCCACCCTTCCTCATCCTCCACCCCTCCCTCCCTCCTTCCCTCCGTCCGTCCCCTGCCCCTCCCCGCTGTGTGTGAAACCGTTCCATTCTCATATTCTGGCATTCTCTTGCTCTTTCTCTCATCCCTCACTCCGTCACCGTGAATAACCATCAGTCTTCCCGTACGCCCGACCGCAAGGAGCGAAAGTCCCTCGCCGGAGGAAAGAAGAGGCGGCGCTCCCCGTCCCCGCCCACCACCCCCGCCGAGTCCCGCAAGAAGGGTGGAAAGAAAGGGTAAATCATCCCAAACTATCACCACTAACTCGAATTAAAGCGATAGAACTTAATCAAATTTAACCAGTTGATTACAGGGTTCCTGCAGGTCCGGGGAAAGAACTAACGTTAGCAGAGAGCTAGATAACATTAGCGGCACGTTAGCTAACCTATGCTAATGTCAGCAGCAAGCTAACTAACTTTAACAGCAAGCTGGCTAAGACACTAAGTTTAGCTAGCTGAAACAAGCTAGCTAACGTTACTAGGGATAGAAGTAAGGTTAGTGGAAAGCTAGTTAACATTAGTGGCGAGTTAGCTAACATGTATACTAATGTCAGCAGCAAGCTAACTAACTTTAGCGGCAAGCTAGCTAACATTTAAATTTAGCGGCAAGCTAGCTAACATACTAATGTTAGCTAGTGAATGCGAGCAAGCTAACGTTACCAGCTATAGAACTAAGGTTAGCAGAGAGCTAGCTAACATTAGTGGCGTGTTAGCCAACACACTAATGTTAGCAGCAAACAAACTAAATTTAGCAGCAAGCTAGCTAACATTACCGGGGATAGAAGTAAGGTTAGCAGAGAGCTAGCTAACATTAGTGGCGAGTTAGCTAACATACTAATGTCAGCAGCAAGCTAACTAACATTAGTGGCAAGTTAGTGAACATTAAATTTAGCGGCAAGCTAGCTAACAAACTAACTTTAGCTAGCGAATGCGAGCAAGCTAACGTTACCAGCTATAGAACTAAGGTTAGCAGAGAGCTAGCTAACATTAGTGGCGTGTTAGCTAACACACTAATGTTAGCAGTAAGCTAACTAACTTTAGCAGTAAGCTAGCTAACATTACTTAGGACACAACTAAGGTTAGCAGAGAGCTAGCTAACATTAGTGGCGAGTTAGCTAACATACTAATATCAGCAGCAAGCTAACCAACTTTAGCGGCAAGCTAGCTAATATACTAACTTTAGCTAGCTTAAATGAGTAATATCTGTCCCTGTGTTAAAGGAATGATTCAATTCACCACAACCAATGTATACTAAATCGATAGTTTGAGCTAAAACAGCTGTAAACTTACTGTTAAGCTTCACTAACAGTGCTGATCTTACTTGTTCTGCCGCCTCAGAAACCCGGGGCCGCACTGGAAACGCCGAGGTCACCGTGACGACGACGAGCAGGACGAGGATCTCACCAAGGACATGGAGGATCCATCACCTGTTCCAGGAATGGAGGAGGTTTCGCTTCCCAAAAACGGTAAACTGACTACTGATTTATGATGCTCGTGTTACAATAATTAGGTTAAAATTAGAGGTGTGCCAAAAAATCGATTCACATAAGAATCTTGATTCTCATTTACTACGATTCAGAATCGATTTAAAATGTCCCAAAATCGATTCTGAGGGGCGGGTTTTAGACTGATTTTGGGCTGGGTATTTTTGTTGGACCTGGCAACCCTGGGGATAGGGCTTGTCCCTTCAAACGGAGATCTTCCAGACACACACAGAGCGTAGGTGTTTGAGAATCACCGGTAAGATGGCAGAACAAGCACTATATTACATTAGATTAACGTGTAGTTTCAATGTTTTATGGCAGAATGCTTCATAACAAGCATAAAAAAGATCGCTAGTAGTTAGTTTCAGTAACTGTTAGCTAGCTAACTAGCTAACTTTCCAGTTCCACCTTAAATAACGCTACAGGTGGCAGCGGGCTGCAGCATTTAAGGCGGAACGGAAAAATAACAATAAGCTAATCAGAGCTCATTTCAGCTCCTCATCACAGAGGAATTAAGGAATGGACCATATGAATTAATTTCTCCACCTCCTGCCCCCTTTCTGAAGAAATACAACCACCTTAAATTAACTAGTTAATCAGCAGCTGCTCCTGAACTTTAGCGCTCCACTGCTATCATCACATCAGCCCAGCAGCGTCACCTACACACCACCGCTAGTAGCCTGGTAATAAAGCAGTGTTATTTATTATTTATTTATTGTTCATTAACGTCATTGTGATATCCCAGTGATTTCTCTGTCACTGAGGACCCACATTCCTGCACATTTTATTGTTTTTGTAACACATTACTTGCTCCAGGACCAGTGTATATTATGGAGGGTTTTTTTTCAATAAGATTCATAAGCCAGAAGCAGAAATTTTTATAATTCAAATCGTTTTGAATCAAAAATCGATTTTGAATCGAATCGTGGCCCCCAAAATCGGAATCGAATCGAATCGTGAGATAGTAAACGATTCCCACCCCTAGTTAAAATACGATCACAATCGATGAGATCAGTACTGGATGCTAGGGCTCTTCGGGCCCTCAGGCAGCACTGCATTAATAACAGGCTGTACTGTTAATCACTGCATGAAATCAGGAGCATTTGAAGAAATATTTATTACAGTTTGTGAACACAGAAAAAATATCTTTCATGGACGAATTTCCATATTTCAGAAAGACTATGCTAAACCACACACTGCATCCGTCAGCACAGCTTTACTTTTGTGTTTCTGTCTGCAGTGAATCAGAAGAAAGACAGTGAGAATGCGCCGGTGAAGGGAGGGACCGTGGCTGATCTGGGTAAGAAGGACCTCTGCATCCCTGTACAAATGAATAAAGCTCATTTTTAAACTGAATTCAGTGTAAAAAGTCATTTTGAAGCGTTTCTATTGGTCTATTTGTCATGTAATCAATTCTAAATACAATATTATTAAAAGTTGAAAAACTTCCAGATTCACGTTTTACTTTCTCTTTTAGATGAACAGGAAAACGGCTCAGTAGCGTCTGGTGGCAAAGTAAGAGTTGCTTTACTTTCTTCTGATTCTCAAAGCTAACTGAGTTAAGTTAAGCTAAGCTAAGTAAACAAAACTAATATAAAAAAAGACTCTTTTAAAGTCAAACAAGTGCTGGATGTTAATCTACACAGATTTCTTTCCTAAAAAATATATTTTCAGTAAGCTTAGATTCCTAAATTTCTCCAGCACTAAGGCTGGAGCACTAGCATTAGCATCTTAACCGCTTGCAGTTAGTGGCTAATGTCGCCCAACAGCGCTACACTGAGGAACCCTGAGTGTTCCTGTAAGCCAGGATGATATTAGCTAGCGGTTTGTCCAACGTAGCTTGTTTTAACACTCTAAACACGCAGACTACAGTCCAATATACTCACCTCTAAACGGAGAAAGAGCGAGTGCTTAGTACTGTGGTTAGCAGCTAATGCTAATACTGCTCCAGCCTTAGTGCTGGAGAAACTAAACTGAAACTCCTGTATAACTCTGTACTTCAGCTGAGTGACTTTACTGCTCCTTAATACCTGGCTGAAAGAATTAATACATAAGTGTTAATGTGTGTAACGTGTGTTTTATTGATTGATTGATTGATGAACAGGATGATGAAGATCAGGCTAAAGCGGAGGTGAACCGTCTGATCGACTCTGGAGAAGATAACGTTACAGAACAAACCCATCACATCATCATCCCCAGCTACTCCGCCTGGTTCGACTACAACTCGTAAGAGCCTCAGTCCTCTTTACGCAGCTTTTACAGGATCCTGTTGCTGAGAATTATTATTAAAGTATTAAAACCTCGGAAATATTGAAAAGTTTTGAATTGTTTGAATTTTCCATTTTTAGGATCCATGAAATCGAAAGACGAGCTTTACCGGAGTTCTTCAACGGCAAGAACAAATCAAAGTCTCCCGAGATGTAAGTGCAGCAGTAGACGAGCTATATACCAACTTATTCCATATTACAACTTTTCCCTTTAATGACTTCATTTATGAGCTTCAGGCAGGTGGTGCTTTTATATCTTAATGTGTTGATAATTATATTTATTTAGACTAACTTTATAGGGGTGAGAGGACACTTCTGGAAAATACTAATATATGTTCTAAAAGTGTATTTGTGTATGTACTGAATTTATTTGCACCATAAGGCACATCGGATTGTAAAGCGTATTATTTTTAGAGCTGTATGTAAATCTACACAGATTTTTCTCCTGAAAACTGTTTATATGTGTGGGTAAAGTAAACTTGGACCAGATTTTTACTAATGCCACCAGACAGCGCTACACTAAGGAACTCTTGTGTTCTGGTTTGTTTTAATACAGTAAACACCCAGAATACAGTCCAGTATACTCTCCTCTGAACTCCAAGAGCTAGCTAGTGCTTAGCGTGGTTAGCGGCTAATGCTAATGTTGCTCCAGCAATGCTAGCCGTGGATAGCAGCAAACTACAGCCTGATGTACTCTCCTCTGAACGGCAAAAGAGCTAGCACTTAGTGCTGTGGTTAGCGGGTAATGCTAATGCTGCTCCAGTCTGGATACTGATACTCCTGTTTAACTCTGTACTCTGGATTTTAAGAGCAGCTTAATGTGTTAAAAATACAGTATGTGTTTGATCTTTTCTTACTGTAATTCTGTTTCTCTCTCACTCTCCTTTTCTCTCCGCTCAGATATCTGGCGTATCGTAACTTTATGATCGATACGTACCGGCTGAACCCTCAGGAATACCTCACGTCCACCTCCTGCAGACGCAATCTGACTGGAGACGTTTGCGCTGTGATGAGGTAGATATCATTAACTCAGGATCTTAATCATATTAATGATCAGTAAATGTAGAAAATCTGCCTTTATGTCCCGGTTTCTTAAATCACCGTAAAAACTGCTTAAGCAACACCATAGCAACCTCCTTAACAACACCTTAGCAACCACTTAGAAACGACATAGCAACCAACACAGATACCATAGCAACCACTTAGCAACACCATAGCAACTAGCTACAGATCAACACTGCAGTCGCACTCAGTTTCTGCAAGAACTGAAATCTAGATACAGTTGTTTCTTTAAGTGTTGTCACGATACCAAAATTGACTTTCGATACAGTATATCTGCCATAAGATCTCAATACTGATACCAATACTGAAACTATATCATGGCTAAAACATCAGAAATAATCAATCAACCTGTATTTTATCTCGAAAGTACATTAAGGGCAACCTCATTTTCAGTGTAGCCGAGCAAATTTACAAAAGCAGGGATTGACATGACAAAGAAACTAAAAAACTAAATAACTAAATTTAATTATAAAACAAACAGTAAATAAAAGTAGAATAAAAATAAACAAAAATAAATAATAAAACTTTGTTTATATGAAAAGAAATTAAGATCAACAGAAACAGGTAAAAATAAGATAAATGTAACTTCTACGTAATACAATAAAATATTCAAATAAATAAATGAACTAAACAAATAAAAATATAATATAATAAAAGAAAATCAAAAGTTAATAAGCAATAGTACAAACTATTTAAATGACTATATATTTAAAAAAAGGAAAGATAAACAGGAAATAAAGAACTAAAATAAAAGCTATTTAAATAATGGATTAAATATGGGATTAAAAGTTATTAGATGTTTTTATTAATAATAAAAAGAAAAACGTAAGTCATAATTCGATTATGAAGTTTCTTTGAGATAAATTTTTATTTGCGACCAGATCAGATTAATCGGTTTAATAACGCTTAATACATGTTTAAAACATTTTCTAGCGTTAGATATCATGATTATTATTATAGTATGGAAGTTGAAAGGGTAAACAATCTCTATACTGGAATCTCTTGTTCGCCTCCACAAAAATGATTCTTTTTTTTTTTTGTAATTTTTTTTTGCTTCTATATGTAAATAGAAAAAAAGTTAGAATTTTATTGTAATTATTTATTTATTTATTAATTTTTTTTGTAGAGCTTTTGGCACCTCGAGACTGTTCTGGGTTTCTGATGTTTCTCTTTGATGTGGTGTTTTTAGGGTCCACGCGTTTCTGGAGCAGTGGGGACTCATTAATTACCAGGTAGATGCCGAGAGCAGACCACTGCCCATGGGACCCCCGCCTACACCCCATTTCAACGTCCTGGCCGACACGCCCTCGGGCCTTGTTCCGCTTCACCATCGCCCTCCGCAGGTCAGTGTGTGGAACAGCAATCAGTCGTTCCTATATAACAGTTTTAGCTACAAGGGCATGGCTACATCAGAACTCATCTTCACTAATGTCAGGCTTTTAACATTTTACTAAACAGAACTGTGCAGGAGTAAGCTTTTTAGCTTTCCCTTCGGCTGTGGCTTCGTTTGATTGGTCCGCATCTATAAAAGGAGCTCAGTCAGAATTTAACACTCCCGACACAGCAGAAAACCTTACAGGGTCTGATTTAAAAAGTTGACTCTACATCGCAAATTCAGCAGTTTTAGTCTAAATCATTTACGTGTGTTTTAATTTGAAGTCTTGACATGCTTTTACGTTAAAAAAAATAGCTTACAGCCGTATCGCTGTTGCTGCTGTTGATGAGGTGCAAAAGAACACTTTTCTTTTATAGAACTGCGTGAAGCTTCATAACCCAAAATTCTGTCATTTTGTTCTACTGCCTCAGTCCGTAAGCTTCTCACTTTCAGTACTGATTTAGTATTTCTCAGCTTGCCCAGAAATGTGTGTTCTAACAAATATTGCTATCTCCAGAAGCAAGAAAGAATGCTGCTTAGGTTTTGCCAGATGTTACAATTATTTTAAATTTAATGTATGTATTTTTTTTGTAATCTTACGCTTTCACCACCTGTATCCTAACTGATCCCTCGTATTTCTCTCTGCCAGGTTCCTCCTGCTCAGCAGATGCTGAACTTCCCAGAAAAAGGCAAAGACAAGCCCACAGACCTGCAGAACTTTGGTCTGCGGACGGACATGTACTCAAAGAAGAGCACCAAAGTGAGTAAATGCAGATCTGTGACCTTTCTTTTACAGCAAAATTCATTACCTTTAATCTTTCACAGTTTATATCTGGTGCTACTGAAGGGAAATATAATAAATATTGTTTTTCAGGGTAAAGGAAGCGGCACCAGAGAGTGGACTGAGCAAGAGACTCTACTGCTGTTAGAGGTAAGAGCCTCGACCAATCACAGAAGCTTCTGTCTGATAAAAGCATTATGCTTACTTTGAGACTGCAGCTCCTCCCACCTCAGTGTATATCACCATACACCACATTCCAGATTGACCATATGTTTCGCACTATAAGGTGCACCGGATTATAAGGCACGTTTTATGCGACACTAGTAAGGAACAGTGGTGTCGACGTGTTTTTCTTCTAAGACAAGCTTTGATTTTTTTTGTTGAGTTTATTTAAAAAGATTTTTTGTAGATTTCCAGATTTCCACTAAAGCTGAAGCATTTCCATTAGCGGCTAACCGCTAACGGGTTATGCTAATGCTGCTCCAGTAGTGCTAGCTGGGGATTGCAGCAGGCTACAATCTGCTAATGCTCATCTTTGAATGGCCAACGAGCTAGAGCTTATCGCAGTAATACTGCTGGAGAACCAAACTGAAACTCCGGTATGAAGTGTATAAAGTATAATTGGAGTATTACTGCTCCATAATACCCGACTAGTAGAATTCATACATAAGAAGCACAGACTATTTAGGGGAAAATTTAAAGGATTTAAAGTGTGGAAAATACAGTATTATGCAAACTGATTTTAGTGTTTTTTTTTTATTTTATTTTATTAACCTCTTTAAGCTCAAGCCTAACTTTACCAGTTTCCACTTGAAATTATAAGCTTTTCACTCTTAATATTAAATAATTTAGAGGCAATTTTAAGAATTAATATTACTTGGAAGCCTTTAGTGAATTAATTGAAACACTTAAAATTATTAAAATGATCATGTAATGACAAAATATGGGGAAAACAAGAGAAAATACTGGCGCTTTTCAGATTTTCTATTTTTATTTATTTTATTTTTTCAGGTCAATAAAATGAAATGTTTATATGGATAAAGGTGTTTTTTTTTTTTTTTTTTTTTGAAGCTCTATATTTTGCTATAATTGCTTAATTTATAGAGCACTTTAAAAACAACAGCCACAACAAAGTGTTGTACGTAGCATAGTATTGGATAAAAACTAAATACTAGAAACAATAAGACAAATTAAAATAAGTTAATAAATAGTTAATAAATCTTTTACATTCACCATGTATATTTATAAAATAAAATTAAATTTATTTGTGCAGCACTTTTTACAGCTGATGTTGTCGCAAAGCAGCTTTACAGAAATGGTACCACAGGACAGAAAATCAGACAAACAATTAACATAAAATACAGAACCTTCAGTGAGCAGCAGAGAAAATCTCTCTCAGAGCTGGAGGAGGAAGAAACACAGGGAGGAGAAAAGAGAAAATGTAAAAATTGGCGTACTAACTGGAAACAGTGTTTCTACGATTAGAGTACTGTTGATGTTAATCCAGACAGTGTTTAACTGCTGCTGTGGATGTCCTGCAGGCTCTGGAGATGTATAAGGACGACTGGAACAAGGTGTCGGAGCACGTGGGCAGCAGGACGCAGGACGAGTGTATCCTGCACTTCCTGCGGCTGCCCATCGAGGACCCGTACCTGGAGAGTTCGGAGGCCACGCTCGGACCCCTGGCCTACCAGCCCGTCCCCTTCAGCCAATCAGGAAACCCCGTCATGAGCACCGTGGCCTTCCTCGCCTCCGTGGTGGATCCCAGAGTCGCTGCTGCCGCCGCCAAGGCTGCCCTGGGTGAGTTACTCATATACAGCTCTGTAACAACGAAGAGAGCACTTTCTGAATCAGTTTGTTTTATTCTATAAACTACAGACAACGTTTCTCCCAAATTCCCAAAAATATTCTCATTTAGAGCATTTATTTACAGAAAATGAGAGAAAATGCAGAGCTTTCAGAAGTTCATATTCATAAAGTTTTAAGAGTTCAGAAATAATCAATATTTGGTGGAATAACCCTGGTTGGTTTTTAATCACAGTTTTTTTTCATGCATCTTGGCATCATGTTCTCCTCCACCAGTCTTACACACTGCTTTTGGATAACTTTATGCTGCTTTACTCCTGGTGCAAAAATTCAAGCAGTTCAGTTTGGTGGTTTGATGGTTTGTGATCATCCATGTAGGCAGCAGGTCCTAGATGATTGAGTTTGGTTGACGCGTAGCAGTTACCACAGAGTCCACTTTTTGTGTTAAAAAATGTTTACTAAGAAAAAGTTTTCCAACAAGCACAAAAGTAATATGCTACGGTCTAAAAACCGTGTGCTCCATTTTCCACCTAAGTTTATTCTGCTGCTCTAATTCGCCCTCTAGTGAGCAAAAAAAAACATTCTAGAACATCCTGTTGTATTTCTTAAAGAGACAGGGTACAATTATACTACAAATAAAACCAACATAAAGGAAACATTATTTGTGTCTCTTAAAAATGGCAAAGAAATAAAGAAAGAAAGAACAATATAACAATATTTACAAAACAATATATACATTAAAGGCAGTCCTTCTTTTGGCTCCTATAATCCATCTTCCTCTTGATTATATTCCAGAGTTGTTTAATTTGATAAAATCAAAAACTCATTTTTAAGTGATGTCTTACTGTATATTACACAAGTCATGCCGTTTTCAAACACTTGAATATAGTTTTAGTGTTGCGCGGTAAAATGTATGGCGTTAATTTGGTGCCAGAAGTTCAAATCAATTAACCTTTATTTTCTCTCAGGAAAAACATTGAGGGTGACCCTCATTTACAATGTTGCCGAGCATTTATAACATCAAAGGAGTTGAACACTTATTTCTTTTTTATTTTACTATATTTTTACTATATTTTACTATTAAATTAGTAAAAAAAAAAAAACCAACATTTAATAAATATATATATATATGTAAAGCAGAAAATTCTAAAATACCATAAAAAAATAACAAAATTGACACAAGAAGTAAAAAAATGTACATTTTATAAGTAAATAAGACTTAATGTTAATTTATGGTGTTTTTGGTATGTAGAGGAGTTTTCTCGGGTACGTGAGGAGGTTCCAGCGGAGCTGGTTGAAGCTCATGTGAAGAAGGTGCAGGAGGCGGCGAGGAACACCGGGAAGGTGGATCCAGCCTTCGGCCTGGAGAGCAGCGGCATCGCCGGCACTGCGCCGGAGGAGCCGGAGAAAACGGGTAAATAAGAGGGTTTCTGAAGCTCCTCACTTCATTTATCTTTAATCTTAATTAAATGAAACAGGAGTCCTGGTGGTGCTCTCTGAGCCCCGTCTCAACAGAGCCAGCGCACCACTCTTTATGCACTCAGCAGCCCCAAGGGTCCTGTTCTCCTCCACTACTTCACTACTTTATCCGGCTCTTAATGAGCCGAATCAAGAGTATAAATATTTAACTGCGGTTTAACTGAGCCTTTACACCCCCCTGTCTTCTGCTGTAATCCTGGCTCTGTCCTCCAGAGAGCGCCAGAGCACCACTGACTCTAGAGACAGCAGGAGGATGATGCTCTTTGTTCTCAGTTTCTGATGCTGGTTTAATCATTTCCTCACAATATTAGCAAGAATTATGGCTGTTCCTCCACTGCAAGTAGAAATGTAGATTAATTATTTTATATTTTCACACAATTTATCTGAACCATTTCTCCTTACATTTTAATAAAACAGCCTCGTTCCTCCTATTTTATTTCAGCTCGTTTTTATTCCGGCTTCTCGTCGTTCATTAAAACCCCTATCCAGATAAATCTCTCCATCCAGATAGAGTGAATCTGATTGTGATTGGATGTAGAGAAGTATAACACAGTTTTGAACCGTTTAACTCCTGTTATAATAAAGCTTTTGCTCCTGAATATAAACCTGCCCTTTAATTCAGAAAAACAATCCAATATTCCTGGCTGGCCACAGATGGAGAGACAAGACAGAGAGAAACAGGGAGGCGGGACTCAGAGAGAGGAGACTACACAGAGAGAAAGAGGAGACGAGAGACAAAAAGGAGAGAGAAACAGGGAGATGAGACGAGACACAGAATAAATCAGAGAGAGGAGACTCACAGGGACAGAGAGAAACGGAGACGGGGCACACAGAGAGAAAGAGGAGACGAGAGACAAAAAGGAGAGAGAAACAGGGAGATGAGACGAGACACAGAATAAATCAGAGAGAGGAGACTCACAGGGACAGAGAGAAACGGAGACGGGGCACACAGAGAGAAAGAGATGCAGAGAGAGACGAGAGACACAGGCACACAGAGAGGAGATGAGAGAATAAGAGACACCGAGGGAGACGAGACAGACGCACAGAGACGAGACCCACAGAGAGACAAAATATGAGGCAGAGAGAGATGAGACTAAGAGACAGAGATGAGACTAAGAGACGGAGATGAGACTAAGAGACGGAGAGAGATGAGACTAAGACACAGAAAGAGAGAAATGAGGCAAGACCCACAGAGAGACAAGAGATGAGGCAGAGAGAGAAGAGACTAAGAGACAGAGAGGCGAGAGACACACAGACGAGACGAGACTGTCTGCATCTGTGTCTTAGTCTCCTCTCTCTGTCTAAGAGACACAGATGAGACAAAGAGACGAGAAGACGAACATATATAGAGAGAGAGGCATAGAGATGAGACATCACATGTATCATTATATTTTCTATTCTTCTGTAAAGTTTAATTCTGATACACAGGCAGTACTAGTCTAGCACCTCTCCCAACCTCTCTTATTACAGTCTAAGCAGTGAAACCAGTGTCTGATAATCAGCCTGCATTATTATCTTACTAAAATAAAAATGGCTTATATAATAGCCGATAATAAAGAGGTGGTGTTTGATTGTGTGCGAGGGGAAAGTGCAAAATAACAACTATTCTGTTCTGTTATCTACTTCCTTAGATTTGAACCTTTTTCGCGATTATCAGGTTTATTTTAGAAAACAACAAAAACGAGATTTTAGTGCTTTTACTTTTAAGGGTGTGGAGACTCGTTTTAGGGATTTATAAGACCTCCTAAAAAGGACTAGCGACACCCCTGGCCCCGCCCGTTTCTCGAGGACCTTACTATGTATTAAATACCCGCCGGTGATGCCCGCGTGGGCGTAGGCGGCGGCGTGGCCGGGGCAGCGAGGCTGGGGGCACGTGTGGGATGGAGAGAGATGACCATTTGGATTAGAGCGGCGCTGGCAGATGGGCGGCGGGGGGGAGGGGCTGAATCTGGGTCAGTTAATGTGAGCTCTGTGTACCAACGTTCAGAACACACACACACACACACACAAACGAACAAAAAGACACAGCTGTTTGACCACGGTTACCTCACTGCGGTTTGTTTTATATGTTATAAATGATTAGCTTTCTCTCGTTATCAGTCTTTATCTGTCTCTCTCTGTTTCCATTAAGGATGCACCAAATATACGATTTTACCCACCATATTTGACACTATTAGCTGCACTTAAATCCTTTAATTTTCCCTAAAATCATCAGAGCTCCTTATAATCCGGTGCTCCTTATGTTTGAATTCTATCAGTCAGGTATTAAAGAGCAGTAAAGCCACTCCACTGAAGTACAGAGTTATACAGGAGATTCAGTGAAGTTTCTCCAGCACTAAGGCTGGGTGCATTAGCCGCTAACCGCAGCGCTAGCTCTTTCACTATTTACAGGTGAGTATATTGGACTGTAGTCTGCACGTGTACTGTGTTATAAAACAAGCTTTGTGGAATGAACCACACGCAAATGTCGCCCTGGGTTAACAGAGCACTCAGGATTTCTCAGTCTAGCGTTATCTGGTAGCATTTACGTCCTGCTAGAGCTGTGGTTAGCGGCTAATGCTAATGCTGCTACACCTAGCCTTAGTGCTGCAGAAACTTCACTGAAAATCACTCTTAGACAAAATATTGTAAATCTAACCTTACTGTAATTAAACAAAAGCACTTTTCTCACCCAAATAAACAGTTTTCAGGAGAGAAATGTGTGTAGATTAACATCCAGCTTTCAGAAAGAAATTGTTTTATGTTTAATAATTACTTACCTACACTTTAATGTAGGCATCCTTACTAGTGTTGCTTAATGCGTCTTATGTATGAAAATGGGATACACAGTGCATTATTTAATGTCATGGCAGAATAGATCTCTGATGTAAAAAAAAAAAAGCATGTGTTTTTAAATATCATTAAATATGTCTCAGAGCAGCAAAATATATTTTTCCAAATAGTTTTTTTCTGATATCGTGCTGCTCTAACTAACAAATTTTAAAGTGTAGTTTCATTACTGCTTTTTCTTAAGAAATTAATACAAATATACATTAAATGCTATTTAATTTATTCAGTGGTAAACAAATAAATAAAAAATGCAAATATCTAATTTTAGTGCATCTTTACTCTCAACCTCTCTATATACATTTTTGCTTTTTTACTTTTTCTCCATAATCTGTATCAGAATATGCTGAGAAATGTACCAATAGAAATGCTCCAAAGGCTGCATTCACATTACCAGGCTGAAGTGACACAGATTTCTTTTATGGCTGTTGATCGGTGGACATGCAACATGAATGAGAGCGATCAAATCATGCGTCTTTTTGCATTTACACATTAGCATTTGCGCTACGTGCTTCTCTCTCGTACCCACACTGCATCTCTTGGTGCAGTTGTGCAGCTATAGCTGCAAAAAAAAAAAAAACAGCAAAAGCAAACCGCCTGTCCTTTTTTCACCTCCTGGACCTGAGCATGAACTTCAGAGCAGCTGTTTTCTCTCCACTCCAGCAAAAGATGCTCCACATATGAGCTGCTAACTCATCCATTTCCCTTTATAAAGCTACGAGTCTCTCCTCTCTCTAATATGAGGGTTTTTGTTGTTGGAAGAAGGAGGCGTTGAAGAAGGAGGCGTTTATACAGGTATCAATGTGCAGCATGTGAGACGGAGTTTCAGGAACAGATTCGTTCACATTACACACAGATACAGATCACTTATATTTACAGTGAATGTGAACCGACAAGATATAAAAAATCTGAGAAAAAAATCGGATTTGAGCAACGTGTCTCGTTTCCTGTAAAAGTTGATGTTTTAATGGTGAAGAGACAGGTAGTGATTAGTGTTCTCCTGCAAGCGTGTTGGCTTGTTAGGCTTTGTTAAAGGTATCGGGGGAAGATCAGACCACACACACACACACACACACACACACACACACTCTGAGTGTTAGACAGTTAGTCTTCAGAGACAGGCAGCTATTAGCCGTCGGCGAGCTCTTTATCCTCCTCTTTATTACCAGTATGAATAACTGTGGCGCTTCCTGCCCGGCCCCACTGAACCGCTCACAAAGCACTATTGATTACATGCTGGATTCCTGCGCAGACCCTGGATCAGCTGCTGCTTCAGAGCGTCTGCGTCTTGCCGTCTACAGGTTACAGGTTCTGGA
Source organism: Astyanax mexicanus (assembly GCF_023375975.1). Classification (NCBI taxonomy): domain Eukaryota; kingdom Metazoa; phylum Chordata; class Actinopteri; order Characiformes; family Acestrorhamphidae; genus Astyanax; species Astyanax mexicanus. The sequence goes on along the minus strand of NC_064408.1, from coordinate 129,637,011 downwards.
TCAGTAGGGGTGTATAAATCACAGTTTTCTGAAGATATTAAAGACTATATTTTAGATTTATCTGAGTAGAGATCTGCAGACTCTTGGTGAGATTTTAATCTCAGTATCTTTATAAAGGAGAGTCACCTGGAACAGTTTTCTCAGCGTCTTGAAGGAAGGAGTTCCTGGAGGTGCTGAACAATAGTTGCTGCTGCTTTTCCTTCACTTTGCTGTGAAGCTCCAGCTCATCCCAATTAAATCACCTCAAATCACCATCTCAGTTCATCAGCTTTAGATCAGGGGATTAATGTGGAGGAACAACACTTTTTTTACTCTTTTCTACAGAATTACATATACGTCTCTTAATCGTTTTCATCTCTTTAATTTTATTCTATACTATAGAAAATGCATTAAATAAATGGAATGGTTTTCAAACTTTTGAAACATCTTTTCATTTATTAGGTTAAATACCAAAAACATTGTCATTTTTATTGCATCCTTACTTAAGTCTCATGGATAAGGATATGTATGGTTGAGATAAAGGTCAATAATAATGTTGCCTAAACCAAATTAACGTAAATGTTACACATATTAACTGTTTTTGTTTTAAATTTCTTAAATTAAGTAGCTAAGTAGTGATTTTAAATGTAATATCTTTTTTTTCAGAAACAGCAGAGCCAGAAAAGATGGACACGGACTCAGAACCTCCACAGACAGACAAGGTCAGTTTTATCTCCACCTATTTTGAATTGGAGTGTAGTTTACGTTTTATCTTTGTTTAAACTTTTCTTATAATTAGCCCATTAATTTTTATCCGTTGTAAACATGACAATTTTTTGGTTTGCAGCTTTTATCTTGGAACTCTCTTTTCAGTTTATGTACTTGTATTTATACATTATTTATTCGTTTTTTGATCGTACTTTGTGAGAAGGCGGAGTCGAAGGATGAAGCCGAGAAGCCTAACGATTCTGCGGAGAAACCGGCGGAGGGAGAGAAGGTGAAGAGCGAACCGACGGATAAACCCGAGCGTGAGGAAGAGGAGGGTGAAGGAGAGACGAAGGAGGCGGCGTCTGATGCTGGTAAACAAACAGTACATTATTAGAATGTCTTGCGCTTTAAACTTTAACTGTATTATCAGAGCTGAATTATTTACTCACTACAGTTCACTAAACACACTGCAGATTGAAGCACTGTAATTCAGTGTTTCATTGTTACAAGAGTCCTCAGTATCATGCTACGTTAGCAATGGCAGCAAGAACAGTTGCCCAAAGTTGCAAGGTAGTCATATTACGTTGCTGAAGGTAGCGATGATGTCACGGTTCGCGGCCGAAAGTAGCGTCGCGATTCGTTGTCCACGGTAGTGGTGGCGTCACATTTGGTTGCAAATGGTAGCAACTGCATTACAATTAATTGGCCGCGTTAGCTATAGTGTCACGATTCATTGCAGACAGTGGCGCAGTCATGGTTCTTTGCAACAAAATGTGAAGCTGCCTCTACCGTTGGCAAACTGTAGCAACTGCATCACGATTCGTTGACCACTGTAGCGACAGCATTGCGATTGGTTGCCCTCTGTAGCGACGGCTTCACAGTTCGTTGCCTACAATAGTCACATTACGTTGATTTGATTACCGCAACCACATAAAAGTACTGCTTCATTAGTGTAAGTTCACTTATGGGCTAGTCTTAGGGAGTTTAGAGCATCTGTGTTTCAATAAGCATATTCATGTTTGACACCACATATCGATAAAGTATCACAAATGCCAGAGCCTTAGTTAATAGTGGATTAAAATCACACTACAGTTGTTTCTAGGGCTGCACGATGCATCATTGCTGCATGGTCATCACAGACACAAGGTTTCTGCAGTATGAGTCTAATTTTTTTTCCTCAAAGCATGGAATTTAATACCTTAAAGGGTTGTACTTATACACATGATTAGCATATAGGATCAGAGTCTGTCATAACAATGCTATGATAGTTTGCTCAACTTAGACCGAATGTCTGACGTGTGTTTCAATAGTGTGTTCGCTTAAAAGCTGCATCTGAAAATATGTATGTAGTGGTGTCACGAGAAATGTTACAAAACCGATACCGTTAGAAACGAATGTGATGACAGAGGAGCGAACATAGAATTAAGAATTCATTTAAATTAAAAATGAGTTGAGTGTTCCAAGAGGAAAATAACCGAATATCTCTGGAAGAAATTAAAAGGAAAGTTAATATTTTTAAAACCTCTTTATTGTTAGCAGAGTTAGCATGTGTTTGTTTGTGGTGGTCTTGTTTCAGAGAAGGAAAAGGAGGAGGCGATGGAGGTGGCAGCGGAGGAGGGTAAGGAACCCGCAGAGACTCAGGAAGAGGGCAGCAAGAAACTGGAGCTGGACGTGGGCGAGGGGAACATCGCCACCGCTGCAGCCGCTGCGCTCGCCTCCGCCGCAACTAAAGCTAAGGTAGGAAACGGGAATGTTGCCACTAGAATCCTTGTCCACTCCTCCATGGTGATGAAATTAGGGAGCTGGAGAGAATGTTGGAGAACTTGCGCTCCTCCATCTTTCTTTTCAGGATGCCCCACAGGTGCTCAATAGTGTTTCTGTCTGGAGACATGCTGAACCAGTCCAGCACCTTTACATTTAACAGTTCACTGAAAACAAGCAGACTAAGGGCATGGAATACTGGAACTGTTTCCTGTGGTCAACCTTTAGAGAAGTACAAATACAAGTTTGTGTTGCGTACAGTCAAGCATGGTGGTGGTAGCATCATGGTTTTGGGGGCTGGGGGGTTCCCTTCAGAAACCTGCCCAACAACCTCAAAAACACAATTCTAATTGCGCTTTTATACCTAAAGAACTCCGATGAGCTTTAAAAGAACCTTTGTTTCCACCAGTTTTAGTAGAACAGTGAAAACGTCACATCGTACGTCATCGACAGAGGGCGTTGCATAGCGGTGGTAAACATGGTTTGCGCTGAAGGACCTAGTATTTTTCGGTTTTCCTCACAAACGTCACACGTTTTTAGTTCTGGAACCTACTTTTGTTGGTGAAAAAGTGACGAACGGTTCAAAATTAGGTTTGCGAGCCAGAACGGTGCTGTTCCGCATCGTTGAAAAAGCTTTATAAAAATTGACACTGTCTTGCTAAAGAAACTGAAGAAACTGGGCTAGAGTGTCTCCAGACCTAAACTTATTGAGCATCTGTGGGGCATCCTCAAATGCAATGTGGTGGAGCCCAAGTTTTCTAAGGGCTCTTTTCCACCGGCATGGTGTTGGTGCTGGTGCCAGGTTCCCGATCGGTTCTTTGCGTTTCCACCGCAAAATTACAGGTTCTCGCCCAGAAAAGCCGGTTCCGTTCTGGTCCCACAATCTTGGTGGTCTGGAAGCAGCGAACCTGTGATGTGTGCGGCCAAAGGGCGGGGTGTTCGGTGCGAAGTTGTTGTTTTAGTCATCACACAAAAAATAAAAAAAATCACACTTTAAACTAGAGCTGCATGATATGGGCAAAATATCTAATTGTTTTTTTTTTTTTCACAGAATATTGCGATAGCGAGTTAAATTGACTCTATTTTTTGGGTCTTAAATTATATTTATTGTAGTCTACAATAGCTCTTATAAAGCATTAAATTTGACTTTTTAAAAGTGTGCAAGAACCCTGAATGTGAGGAATACACTCGCTTTTGCGAGATGTTGTATAATCTCTTAAAAGAAAACCAGCTCTATTTTAAAATTGATTTTTTTTTGTTTAAAGTGTTTACGATAATCACAGTCTCTCAATATTACTCATATATGTAACCTGTAACGTTTTATTTATAATTTTTTTAAACCCCTTGCTGTTTTTTTATAACTTTAGTAAATATTTATTTCCTGCTCTGAGTAAAGTGCTGATTTATTTACCGGGTTATTTCTCGCTGTGTTTTTCAGCACTTGGCCGCTGTGGAGGAGAGGAAGATCAAGTCTCTGGTGGCTCTACTGGTGGAAACTCAGATGAAGAAGCTAGAGATTAAACTCCGTCACTTCGAGGAGCTGGAGACGATAATGGACCGAGAGAAAGAGGCGGTGAGGAGGATTCTCCACATTCTGTAGACCTTTCATGATATAAAATCCAGTGAAAAATCAGTGTACAGTTTTCTGATGAACGCCAAATGTAGTCCGTATAAGTATAGAACATCATCTGTTATTATTAAATAATATATTTACTGTAGTTTGGCTGTTCAGTGCCCTGGATAACATGGAGTGGGATGCTAACACCACAGTAGCAAATATATAGCAGAAGCTAACACTGCAATAGCAATGCTAAGTAGTGATCCTGGTCACTGTAACTGCTGCAGTTGCGATGCTAATACATTATTAGTAGGGGTGTCACGATTTCGATATTTCATCGAAATCGGTCGAAATTATGTCATGGTCTCTAGCATCGAAGTCAAAAAAGATGATCGACGATCCCTCCCTCTAAGCTACGCAATGTTATTTTATGTTATGTTGCACATTGCTGTGTTAATAGTGCACACTGCTGCTACCAAAAAAAGCCACTAGATGGCATTACATATATATCTTAATTAAATTATTTAAATCTGACCATGTTGTGTATTACAGATCACTTTTTGCATCACTGATATCAAGCCCATCTTTTGAAATAAGATATTGTAAATTTGATGAATCAAACCAATGACTGACCATAGACCAATCTTAAACTGGCATAGGCCTCTCTGCTGTAAAAAAAAAAAAAAAAGAAAGAAAATCGATAATCGATTTTAGTGACCCTAAAATCGAGGATTTAGAGAATCGTTAATAAGCTATGATCAGCAGAAGAGACTTTGCAATAGCAATGCTATTATCACAGTTAGCTATGCTGGGTGATGTTGATAGTGTGATAGTTTTACCCAGCATTAAAACTGTGGCAATAGCATCACTAACACTGCGATAGCGGTACCTCAAGACACAGTAGCATAGGAAGCCTGATGCTAATGCGTAAGAATAGTGATGCTGGGTGAGGCAATAAGTGTGTAATTTATGTATCTGTGTTTAATTTTAAATATATTTTAAAATTGTAAATGTATAATGGCAGTACATAAAGGGAACATTTATGAAAGAAAGGAAAGATTTTAACCCCGTTTTTCTGCTGGTTCAGTGAGTAACAGGGCTAACAAACATTACTAACTACACCAAACAGCAAACACTGCAGTCATGGCTAAGGTTAACATGTTTAAAATGTTTTTAGTTTTAGATAAGCAGCTATTTTTTCTGTTTCTCTACTCGGAGATCCACATTTACTATTAAAAAATAACTTATATTTAAGTTAATTATAAAAAATTAAAGCTCTTTCCATTTATTTAGTCATGTTAGGGGTGGCCAAAATTAGGCAGAGCTGTACAAAGTTTGACTGGCATCTATAAGGCATTAATGTGGCATCTAGCCCCGCCCTCTATCGGTATCGCCAATTAACCAATCAAGCTCAAAGAAGATAAGCGAATAAAATCAGCCCCAAAACATGCATCAGTTCATCTCTCACAAAAACTGTGTTAATCTGTTTTTTGGCTGAAGTGGCTAATTTTAAAAGGTGGGTGCACAATCTGAGTGTGTGCTCTAAATTTGGCAACACTACCATTTATTATTCATGAATTAATTCAGTTTCATTCATAATTAATTTTATTAAGAATTAAAGTCTTAATATACCACTGGTGGGGTCCTGAAACAAGCTGTATTGGTGACTTCCTTCTCCCGTCAGACTCTGGGCTGTTTTCTGTGACAGTAAAGCTCTGAATGTGTTATTAATACGAACTCGAGGCTGTTCTCTGTGGCAGTAGAACACTGTTTAGTCAGTACAGATTCTGGGCTGTTCTCTGCGGCAGTAAAGTGCTAATCGTGTAGTCTCTACAGACTCTAGGCTGTTCTCTGTGGCAGTAAAGTGCTTGTGTAGTTTGTCCAGACTCTAGGCAGTTCTCTGTGGCAGTAAAACAGTGTTTTGTAGTCTGTATGGACTGGGCTGTTCTCTGCGGCAGTAAAATAGTGGGTTTTTTTTTACTGCCACAGAGAAGAGCCCAGAGTTCGTATTGATTAGTGTTTGTAGTCTGTACAGACTCTAGGCTGTTTTCTGTGGCAGTAAAGCACTGATCATGTAGGCTGTACAAACTCTGGGCTGTTCTCTGTGGCAGTAAAACAGTGTTTGTAGTCTGTACGGACTCCGAGCTCTTCTCTGTGGCAGTAAAACAGTGTTTGTAGTCTGTACGGACTCCGAGCTCTTCTCTGTGGCAGTAAAACAGTGTTTGTAGTCTGTACGAACTCTGGGCTGTTCTCTGTGGCAGTAAAACAGTGTTTGTAGTCTGTACGATCTCTGGGCTGTTCTCTGTGGCAGTAAAACAGTGTTTGTAGTCTGTACAGACTCTGGGCTGTTTTCTGTGGCAGTAAAGCACTGATCATGTAGGCTGTACAAACTCTGGGCTGTTCTCTGTGGCAGTAAAACAGTGTTTGTAGTCTGTACGGACTCCGAGCTCTTCTCTGTGGCAGTAAAACAGTGTTTGTAGTCTGTACGAACTCTGGGCTGTTCTCTGTGGCAGTAAAACAGTGTTTGTAGTCTGTACAGACTCTGGGCTGTTCTCTGTGGCAGTAAAAGTTTATAGTCTGTACGAACTCTGGGCTGTTCTCTGTGGCAGTAAAACAGTGTTTGTAGTCTGTACGAACTCTGGGCTGTTCTCTGTGGCAGTAAAACAGTGTTTGTAGTCTGTACGAACTCTGGGCTGTTCTCTGTGGCAGTAAAAGTTTATAGTCTGTTAGAACTCTGGGCTGTTCTCTGTGGCAGTAAAACAGTGTTTGTAGTCTGTACAGACTCTGGGCTGTTCACTGTGGCAGTAAAAGTTTATAGTCTGTTAGAACTCTGGGCTGTTCTCTGTGGCAGTAAAACAGTGTTTGTAGTCTGTACGAACTCTGGGCTGTTCTCTGCGGCAGTAAAGTGCTGATCGTGTAGTCGGTACGAACTCTGGGGAGCTGCTGTCTTCACTCTTTACCGTGATGAAGCAGCGCGGGATGCTGAGGTCACGGCTGCGGAGAGTAACCCAGTTTAGCAGCTGGAAATAGTGCGTAAAGAATAGGTCTTTAAATAGCTCAGAGCTCTTTCACCGACTGTGTGCTGCGAGGCATTGTGAGGGACTGCGTTTCAGAGAATCAGCATAAAAGGGCTTTTATTTTGTCGCTTTGTAAAGGAAACACTGTGGCATTAGCATCATTTATTTCAACATTCGTAGCATTGCAATCTTAACGTTAGCCATAATCACTTTCATCACAGTAAAAGCCTTGCTTAGTATCAATAACATGGTATTAGCATTGCTATTACAGCATTAGCCTCTCCCAGCAATGCTATTGTGGTGTTAGCATCATTATTTCAGCGTTATCCTTTTTCAGCATCACTGTTACTAGCATCACAATCACAGCATAAGCCTTGCTCCGCATCACATCATCGCAGAGTTTACCTCGCTTGGCAACGATATTGTGGCTTTAGCCATGCCTTTACCAGAGTTGTGATACAGTTATAGCATTATCCTCGTTTAGCATTGCTACTGTGGCATTAACGTCATTACCTCAACATTATCCTTTCTCAGTATCATCTCCATCTTAGCATTAGCCTTGCTCACCATCACTAATGTAACATTAGCATTGCTCAGCTTCATAGCTGTTGAATTAGCTTTGCTATCTTGGCGTTAGTCTCGCCCATCAATGCTAATGTTGCATTAGCGTCATTGTCTCTGCATCATCCTTGCTCAGTATCACTAATATAGTATTACCATCACTACAACTATAGTATTTGCCTTTCCCAGCTATTATGATGTGACATTAGCATCGCTGTAGCAGTGCTTACTTTGCTTAGCATAAATTCTGTGGAATTAGCATCGCTGTATCAGCATTATCCTTGCTCAGCATCACTAACATGGAATTAGCATCACCATCACTGTTTGCCTCACTGATCAATGCAGCGTTAGCCTCACTTAGCATTGCTACAGTGGCATTAGCATAATTTTCCCAGCATTAACCTTGCTCAGATCATCGCATTAGTATTAGCATCACTATCATAGCCTTAGCTTTGCTCAGCAATGCTCCTGTAGAAACTAGCATCATTTTCTAACCATTTTCCTTGCTCAGCATCATCGTTGTGGTATTAGCATCACTATCATAGCATTAGCATTACTATTTGCTCTGCTATTAGCATTGCTACTGTGGCATTAGCATCATTATCTCTGCATTATCCTTGCTCAGCTTAACCTTAGCCTTGCTCCTCAATGCTCCTGTGATTTCAGCATCATAGCATCATAGCTGTGCTGTTAGCATTGCTAATATTCTTGTTAACTGCGTGTTTGTTATACAGGATGCTTCTTAATCCTATATATTGTTGACCTTGATTTAAAACAATTGCGTTATATTGAATTGTAACCCCTGTCTCGTAATTTTGTATCATATTGGCAAGTTTTTGGCAATAATTTTAATTTTGGTATAATATTTTGATTCCATTAGTTTCTGATGTTTTAGGTTTTTGCTGTGGTATATTTTAGCAGATCTTATCGAAAGTCATAATTTTGGTATACCTACTACTAGCTATCTCTTCAGCAAAGACTGTAGGGCTTTTATGTGCTTATAAATAATCAAATTCATGATTTGCGCTGAAAACTGTGCATAAAAATGTAACTTAGCGTGAAATTTGTGTTTAATTGGACCTTGTTCTGTGTTCTCTCTGGTTTTCCAGCTGGAGCTCCAGAGGCAGCAGCTGCTGACGGAGAGGCAGGCGTTCCACATGGAGCAGCTGAAGTATGCGGAGATGAAAGCTCGCCAGCAGATGGAGCAGCAGGCGGCGGCAGCGGCGGCGGCAGGTCAGCAGGGTGCCGGGGGTCACGCCCAACCACACGGACCCCCGGGCCACGGACCCCCACCACACGGACCACTGACCCACGGCCCACCTCCCGGCATGCACCCCGGACACCCCGGGTACCCGCCGATGCACCATCCGCTGGGACCCCACCATCCGTCACAGTCAGGTCGGTGCACAGGGTCTGGAATTTTGAACTCCTCAGAATCGAACGTTTTATCGTAACTTTGTACTTACGCTGTTTTTGCGTTTCGTTCAGGACCAATGGTTGGACCAGGTCAGCCCATGCCAGGCCGGATGATGCCGGGGCCGAACGCTGGAGGACCCCCGCCGGGTGGGATGCCTCCTTTGATGGGGCCCAGGCACCCTGGAGCCCCCAATGGCTTGTGTAAGTGTTTACAGAGCAATGCCGTTGTGTGTACTGATGAGCGCCGATTCACTGAATATACGGCCATAGGGGTAGGGCAATAGGGCAATTTCATATTGCAATATTTTGTCGAAAAGGGGTATGTCATATTGTATCATACACAATAAAACCACCATTGTTTTCACCTTGTTCTCCTTTTCCGTTAATTATCTACTGGAGTCACTGAATAATAATCTCTCCTTCAGAGTTTGGTTCACAGTACGTTTCTGTGGCTGGTTTCCTGCGTTATTTCTCCTTAGTTTGTTATTTCTGAAGTTTAACACAGTGTCTGAGGAGAGCTCTGTGTCGCCTCTGAGTTTCCCCACAGCTGTTTTTATTTACACCAGCTCAGAGCCTCACGTCAACATATGGGCGTGTAAACCATGTTTAGAATCATTGATTCCAACCTGCACTCGATTCCTGATCCGAATCATTCAGTGAGTTGGCTCTATACTGCCAAATTCTTTAAAATGTTCAAACTAGGCATAGATCAAATTATTAAAATCCACTTCTTTCCTGAATTATCAAGTTTAAATACCTTATTTTGCACTTTCCTCTGCTTATCAGCGGTAGTGAATCGTTCTCCTCCACCAGTCTTACACGCTGATTTTGGATAACTTTATGCTGCTTTACTCCTGGTGCAAAAAATCAAGCAGTTCAGTTTGGTGGTTTGATGGTTTGTGATCATCCATCTTCCTCTTGATTATATTCCAGAGCTTTTCAATTTGGTAATTAAGTGGTCTCTTATTGGTTAGGGGGATCTCTCCTCTCAGACAGCTTGCAGACATAGAGATACCCTTCAGATAAATCCCATAAGCTTATTAGGTTATTTTTTAGGAATAATCCTTGTTTTTAATTATTAGGAAAAAAAGTTATATTGTTCCATGTTTGATCTTCTACTATTCCAATATTTTCTGATGTTTTAGGTTTTTGCTGTGGTATTGTTTTAGTATCTTTATTGAGGTTTAGGTATATTTAAGTATTTTGATTTTGTAAAAACACCTAATAATAATAACCTGTATCTCCTTACTATTGCAGTTCCTGGTCCTCCACCACCTACTGCTGCTGCACAGCCTGATGCCCTGCCACCGGCTCCAGCACCCTCACTCCCTGCCCCGCACCCGGCCGAGAACTAACACACACACACACACACACACACACACACACAGTTCTTTCAGATGCCTCCTGTATATTCTGATATTTCTGATATTGACCTGCTCTTGTAACTTTCTACTGATTTGGCTTTGAGCCCCGAATCTTTCACACTGAAAACCAATACACCTCACACACACGTGTACACACACACACACACACGTACACCATATACACAGCAGATAAAACACACACACACACAAACACACACAGGTTGTCTGGACGTACAGGCAGACGTGCTGCTCTCCTGCACTTGCTGCCTTCACTCTGGCCGTGGGTTTTCCTGCTGGGCCTGGTTTAGAAATGTTTCTCTCTGAATCCTGACTGTGTTCCTGTGTCTCCCTGCTCTCTAAAAGCTCTGTCGGTGCTCGAGCAGGGAGAATATCGTAAAGTTAGTAGGGCTGCACGATATCAACCGAATTAGGAGTGTCATTTTTGCATTTGCGAGCTCGATACAGAAAAAAAGATCAAAAAAGCACTGTGGATGTGATTGGTTGTCTTGGCCAAAATAAATAATGTACCGAATCTCTTATTACATCGTAATAAAACAATTGTGAGCATTTATACTTGTGCATCAGTGTGCAGTCTGCAATTACACCTCCAGAACAGTAGTTGGCGACAGACGCAAAGCCAACGGCGTTTAATACTTTTTATTGACCAACTGCAGTAGGATAAAACACGTGTAGAAATGTTTAGAAATGAGTTTTTGCTTATGTAAAGTCTGTCACTCTGCAATTACACCACCATAACAGAGCAAGCGCAAAGGTTGGAATCTAAGGCTGAATACTACAATTTGCCGTCTAGCATTATTTTGTCCAAAATGATGAAAATTTGACTTAATTTTATTGTAAACTATGCAGATTTTCTCTTAGAACACCTTAAGATCTCGAGTGAACGATGTTTGCATTGCTTTATAGTTACACCTCCACTACAGTAGTTGGCGACAAAAGCACAAATGCGAAGGCGTAAATACGTTTTGGCAAAAATAATGACAAATAATTTAATTTCTCAACACTTCATTGTGTAAATAAATGCATACACTTTTTTTTTTTTTTTCAGATTTTTTTTAAAGATCGTTAGCGAGCGTTTATACTTGCGCAATTACACCTCCAGACCAGTAGTTGGCAACAAAGGCGCAAAGTTGAAGTCGTTTTACACAAATTAATGAAAAAAAATGACTTTTTGAACACCTGATTGCGTAAATAAATGCAAAAACTGATTCTCTCGGCACATTGTAAGATTGTTAATGAGCGTTGATGCTCCAAAATTATGAAAAATTGACTTAATTCAATTGCAAACTATGCAGATTTTCTCTTAAAATGCTGTAAGATCGCTAGTGAACGGTGTTTGCATCGCTTTGCAGTTATATCTCCACTACAGTAGTTGGCGACAAAGGAACTAACCTGAAGGCTGGAAATACATTTTGGCCGAAATAATGACAAATTAACTTTCTGAAGACCAGATTGCTTAAATAAATGCCTTACTGATTCTTTCAGCTCACTGTAAGATCGTTAGTGAGCGTTTTTATATGCGCGACCACACCTCCAGAACAATAGTTGGCGATAAAGGTGCTAATCTGAAGAAATGAGTACGTTTTGTCCAAAATAATGATGCATTGACTTTCCAAACACTCTGTTGAGTAAATAAATGCACACACTGATTCTTTTGGCTCACTGCAAGATCATTAGTAAGCGTTTATGCTTACGCAATTATACCTCCACACCAGTAGTTGGCGACAAAGGCGCAAGCGTGGATACATTTTGGCCAAAATGACAAATTGACTCTCCGAACACCTGATTTACGTAAATAAATGCATACACTGATTTTGTGGACAATAAGATCATTAGTGAGCATTTATAGTAACGCAACAGCATCTCCAAAACAGTAGTTGGCGAAAAAAGCGTAAACGAAGTTAGAAATGCAATTCTTAGTGGATTTATCTCACTTTCTGTGGTTTACTTTGGCGCAAGATCACGTTTTCTCAAGTATATCCATTATTTTGGTCAAAATAACGAAAAATCTAAACAAATTACATCACAATACACAACGTAAACTGAATGGAATGGGATGCTAACGGTATGTCGTGCAGCCCTACCAGCACCATGCCAGGATTTAGAAGCAGTAATGCTAGTAATGCTAATAATACACCTCTCTCTGTATGTGTGGTTTTGGTGGTCAGTTGATTGGTGGGTGGGTGATTTGGTGGGCGGAGTCAGAGCTGCTTGCTGTTGGCTTTTCCCTGTAATAATGTGAGTGGACTCTGGTATATTTGTATATTGTGCTAAATCTGTGTTAAGCTAATCGCATAGAGGTAGCGGCAATTTTATTAGCAGCCCTCTAAGCTTTCTGTTCGGATTCACACTGTAGTAAAACAGCCAGTAAGCAGCTTTGGCTTCCTGCTAATAACCCATAATCCGGAGTGTGTTTAGTGTGTAGTGTGTGTTTAGTGTGTGTATGATGTGTGTGTATGATGCATATAGAGCCAGTCTTCGCTGGCAGTCAGTTGGAGCTTCCTTTCTTTACCTGAACGTCTAAAGGCCGATTTTATGCTTTAGCTTCGAGTCAACGCAGAAGTTTATGTTCGGTCAGTTTTGAGAAAAATTGAGATGAAAAATTCACATTTCACACATTTTGACTTGGTTTTAAGCAATATATAGCGCTTTTTTTTTGCTTCAGGTTGATTAGCTTTAGCTACAGTAGCTAACATAACACTAGAAACATCTTGTTTACTCAAGCTAACGCACATTCTATTAAATCTGCAAAGGTTTAGAGACCAACTTTGTTTAGAGTACACCTTTTGAGTCTTCTAGAAATTATGAAAAATTAAGATAAATCGCAGTTCGTTTCTCTCAAGTTGATTAGCTTTAGCTACAGTAGCTAACATAACACTAGAAACATCTTGTGTACTGCAGCTACCACACATTCTATCAGCTCTGCAATGGTTTAGAGACTAACTTGAGAACTTTTGAAGCTTCCAGACACATGGTTCTTAAATAAACCACTGTTTATTTGGTTAGCTTTAGCGAATATAGCTAGCCAATGCACTGTAAAACTGTGTTTATGGCCTTCACACCAGATGCAAACATATATTTTAACACAATTCTTAAGTAGTATTTGCAGATTTGAAGCTTGAGTACAGTAAAATAGTGCAATGAAATTAACACCACTGCATTTGATGCACTGTAACTCAGTTATCGTTAGCTTTAGCTACTACAGCTAAAACATACATTTAGGCTGATTTTAAAGTTAAAAACAAGCCGAAAATGAGTGAACGCAATGGAAACACAGCTATATGTAGCTGTATTCTGCACTGCAACCACCAGTAATTACATTTTTTTGGAATGCTAGTCAAGAAATTTCGTAGGCTAAAGCGTAGGTTTGACGCGAAAGCATAAAAAAAAGCCTTAAGAATCTACCTCTGCTGAATATAGTCTTCTGGACCTGGTGTGTGTGTGAGAGTGTTTTGAGCGTATGTGTGTGTGTTTTCATAGCTTTATAGCCCAGCAGCCTGTCTAGGAGTGTGTTTTATGGAGCTCCGCATGGTCACCTGCTCTTTAGCCTTTAGCGCTCAAGCTAAAGTAGAAATCGATGAGGTCTCGAGAACAGATATAACTCTTACACACACGAGAGAGCATACATTTCAGCACCCTGTACTCGTCTGAGGAACAATACAGTACATAAAAACAGATTTTAGGACTTGAAGCTAACAGCACAGTGCTAAAATTAGCCTGCGCATCTTGTTTTAGCAATTATTCCTGCATTAAGTACTCTTGGTTAGCTTTAGCTTAACCTATTTAACACCTGAATCGATGTTCTAGAAGCTCGTAGTACAGTAAACATCTCTAAAACCCAAGTTTAATTCAGAAATGCATTCAGAAGTACTTGTGTTTTTAGCATTGTGCAGTAATGGTAGTGATCGTGCACGTAGCTAGCGAGCGCTAGCTTGCGCTAACTTGCGATAACTGCTATAGCTAGCAGATCTAGCTTCTAGTTTTGTATCTGCTGCCGTGGCGTAAACGTGATCGAAAAGTTGAACTGTTAGCGCGCTAATTTATATGTTTAGCCACATTAGCTAGCACATGCGCTAATTTTAGTATGTGTTTCAAGAAGTGCCCATTCACTTGGTTAGCTTTAGATCCTGTAAACATCTGCAGATCTGACATATATAGAGCGTTGCGATGGACTTTGCGTCTAAGGATGTGCCCACACCCACGTTTATGCAGTTAGCGTTAGCTGCTCTAGCTAGCTCATTCACTAAGTGCAGTTTTAGAGAAGTGCCCGTTCACTTTGTTAGCTTAGCCGATGTAGACTGTTTTCATATTTACACCACAGCTAAAATACAGTTACACATATTTTAACTGTTAAATACAACCATCTTCAATGCTAATTTACTCAGTTGACGTTAGCTTTACTTTTAGCCGTTTAAGCTAGCAGTTGTGAAGAAACATCTGAGGTAAATCCACACATTTAGACTGATTTAAAAGTTCAAATCAAAGCCAAAATGTGAACGTACTTTGCGCTGTCTGCAATTGCAGTTGGTTAGCATTAGCTACTTTTGCTAATATAAGAACTAGAAACACCTCATATTAACGAGTCTGCTGTGATTTAAACATGCTCTGTACATTTTGAGGCCATCTAATATGTAGACACACAAATACACACTGAACTAGACTGTTAAAACTACTGCTAAATCTCTGTTAGCTTTAGCTGCTAAGGCTAACGCTGAGGTAAAAATGTGTTTAGGTTGATTTGAAGTTGAGAATGTGGCTGAAGTGATTTTGGTTGATGTTGGTTAGCTTTAGCTACTGGATCTAATTTAAGAACTAGCACCACAGGGCTAATTTACTCGGTTAGCTTTAGCTGCTGCGGCACTAGCAATGTTTTTGAAACGTCTGAGGGAAAAACCTGTATTTCGACTGATTTGAAGTTGAGAACAGGGCTGAAATGTGAACATACTTCCAGTATAGCTAGATTTTCGGTTAGCTGCTGTAGCTAACGTAAGAACTAGCACCCCCACACTGCTAAATTACTGTTAGCTTTAGCTGCAGCAGCTCTAGCAACATTTCTTAAAAAACTTCTGAGGTAAAAACGTGTATTTCGACTGAATTTGAAGTTGAGAACGGTGCTGAAATGTGAACATACATACTTTACGTAGCTTTACTGCTAGCTTTGTTTTTGGTTGAAGTTGGTTAGCTTAAGCTGCTGTAGCCAAAATACAAAATACTAACATGGAAACTTCTGAGGTAAAAACGCACATTTCGACTGATTTGAAGTTTAGAACGAAGCTGAAATGTGAACATACTGCACACGTATAGCTATTTTTTCGGTTTGCTGCTTTAGCTAACATAAGAACTAGCGCACCCACACTGCAAATTTACTTGATTAGCATTAGCTGCTGTGGCTTTAGCAACATTTCTTGAAACTTCTGAGGTAAAAACCTGTATTTTGACTGATGTGAGGTTTAGAACAAAGCTGAAATATGAACATGAAATATGAAATATGAACTGCACACGTATATATCTAGCTTTTTGGTTTGCCGCTGTAGCTAACACAGGAACTAGCACTTACATTGCTAATTAACTCTGTTAGCTTTAGCTGCAGCAGTTCTAGCAACATTTCTTGAAACTTCTGAGGTAAAAACATGTATTTTCAGTGTCGTGACATTGAGAACGGGGCTGACGTGAACATACTGCACACATGTATCTAGCTTTTTTGTTGCTGCTGTAGCTAACGTAAGAACTAGCACCTACACTTCTAATTTACTTGATTAGCCTTAGCTGTTGCGGCTAAGGTAAAACTTCTGAGGTAAAACGTGTTTTTCGACTGATTTTGAAGTTGAGAACGGAGGTGAAATGTTGAACATACTTCATGTAGCTTTACTGCTAGCGTTGTTTAGTTTTTGGTTGAAGTTGGTTGGTTAGCTTTAGCTTGTGCAGCTAGCACACACATTAGCGAGCCTGCTGTGGTTTCAGAACACACACTCTACACTTAATAAGCCATGTACCATGCAGAATACACACAAACACACACACTGTACACAGAAAAACACACACTGCACACATGACTGTGTTAGTAAAGTGCCCGTTCACCTGGTTAGCATTAGCGTTAGCTGCTGTAGCTAGCAGATGCACTGGAGATTCTACTGTTATGACGCTACGCCCGTCGCTCTGTGTGAAGCGGAGGAACCGGGGGGCTAATCGTCGCTTTATTAGCGGTAGCTGCTGCTGCTGCTTAGTTTTCCTCTTAGGTGCTTTAATATACTGTAGCTGCCCTGCCTCACTCTACCTCTCTTTCTCTCTCTCTCTTTACTACCTCTCTCGCTCTTTTTATCCCTCTTTCTTTTTCTCTTTGCCCATAAGACTGCTGCATTACTGCTGTGTGGAGGAGTTTCATCCTCCTCCTGTTTTTTCCTCAGGTGATCCGCGCCCTCAGAACCAACACGACCCTCTCTACACTACATACACAA
The DNA here is from genome assembly GCF_023375975.1 of Astyanax mexicanus. NCBI lineage: Eukaryota > Metazoa > Chordata > Actinopteri > Characiformes > Acestrorhamphidae > Astyanax > Astyanax mexicanus. Next base: position 129,620,174 of record NC_064408.1, on the reverse strand, counting down.
CACACACACACACGATTATACACACATTAAAAAACACACACATTAACACACACTCGTGTACATCTTCCAAAAAAACGTACGATAAAAAAAAAACAAATTCTGGGCGATATCTTTCATTAAACAGGAGCTTAACCCCTTAAATCCCTTTTCCTCTTCCACATATATCCTCCCCTTATTGCTTCGTTATTTTAAGGTTATGATGATGTATTTTTAAGAAAAATAAAGTTTTTGTGTAGAATCGGATATCACTGTTCTTTGGACGTTTGTAGCTTTTTCTTTCTTTTTCTTTTTTTTATTAAATAAAGTTTTAACTGGCACGTTACCGGTACTGAGAAACACTCTCGCACTTGTGTGGTCTGTTCTTCTGTTTATTAATTGTTATATATTAATTTTATATGAACATTCATGTGTCTGAAGAATGGTTGGGTATCACCACTGATTTACAGGATCCTGATTAGATTACATTTCTAAATTAATTAGTTTTTTATTCATTTATTAAGAAAGTAAAGTTAAAGTTTTGATTTCAGATTTTCAGAAAACTAATGTTTGAATGGTACAATAAACATTTTTGCTTCTTAATCATTTAAATAAAACAGCCATTAAGTTGCTTAAATTACAAAGAAATAGTTTTTTTTTCCAGTTAGTGATCCTGAAACATGCATTTTAAAGCTGAAGGTCCCCAGGAATGTAGTTGATTTTTGTAGTTAGATTTTTATGGCTTTTATAAATCCGGACTGGATTAGTTTCTCAGGGGGTTCTGGGGTAATTTTCTCTGTTTCTCTTTCTTTCTGTTTTTATCCTCTGTGATTTTATTCCTCTCCAGAACGATCATGTAGGTGTTTTTCTCAGACGTCCTATGAGAAAATTACAGGCTGAATTATCTACTGTTTTTCTCTGAACTCCGTGCTCCTCTGGTAATTTTAGTCCCGTCCGGACGCACATCTCTTGAGTTTTGTCTCCTCGCGTTTAATAAAATAGATATTTGTCCACTGCCGCGCACTGTACAGTAATTACACTTTGGGCGCGCTACTGTTTCCATGGAGATCCTTGTTAAAAATAACGGCGAGTGGAAATGGAGGAGCTACTGAATGCAATTATGTCGTGACTGAGAAAAAAGCCTTAAAACTCACTGGTCCTCCTGTTTTTTCAATTGCAGTCCGGATGCAGGAGTTTTATCACTGAAGAGTAGAAGTGTGAAATATTTAGTATTTTAATCCAGTCCGAAATAGGGTTTTAGATGTAGCTTAAATAAAATAAGATAATGATCTGAAATTGTTGAGGTTTGAGAAAGAATATTAAGGTTATCTATGCTAACAACCCTGATTCCTGTTATATTTAATTTAGAATAAAATAAAGCTGTTTTAAAGCATAAAATACTGAATTTTGTCAAATCCAACCAGAAAACGTGCATCCGCTCTTTCTCTGATATTGTTTCTGCTCTGATTTACTTGATTCCGCAAAATTCAAAACAGCATTAAAAAATGTTGACATCACGAAAATAACAAGCGTGTAATTTAATCCCTAATCCTGAAGCTGTAATCCCACTCTGAGAGGAGTTTAGAGCTCATTTCAGACCAGCTCGCTGTTTATTTCCCTGTAGAGTCGCTTCAGTTCCAGAGGAAGGCTTTTCTTTATTTCTGAGGTTTATTACTCTTTACCGAGGTTCTCAGAGTAACAGCGCTAAGCTAAGATTAGCCCATGCTACTGTTTTAGTCGAGACCAAGACCAGGGCATCACTGGGGTGACCTAATCTGGGATTAAATAGCTTTTTAAATAGACATTTCCATTTGAAAAGAACACATAGGAGCAGTTTCTTTAAAAACTTTTCCGTTTTAAAAATGCTCAATTCACTCTTCAAGACTAGGTTCCCAATTAACGCTTTAATTCTGAGTCAAGATAGAAACTAGATTAGAATTTTTATTTACTTTCCATATAAAAACAATTAATTAAACTTTATACATTGTACATTCATTCATTATAAGACATTTCAAGTAGGAAAACTACATTTTGTATATTTAGTAAATGTTTCTCAGTCATTTAGGCTAATTTTAAACAGTCAGATATTTGTTACACTTTGGATGTATTAGCCATTATTGTAAATATTATTAAAATCATGTTATTTTAATAACAGGGTTATCTGACATTTTGCACAACAATTAAAACAAACCTTATCACCAATTATTCTTAACAGTTCAGAACTGGAGTAATCCCCAGAGTGATTAACTCTCATAAAGTTCTGTTTCCAGAACAATAGTTCTACAATAATATCTACCTTTAGAGTCCACTTTACACCAAGACTGGTCAGCTATGATCTTAAAACCTGACAGTGCAGTTCTATACAGCTGCGTCGTGCAACAGAAGTTTTAAACTCTTTAGTGTCGTCACCAAGAAAAAAATTAAAATAAAATCTTTTTGTATGTAGCTTGGGGGAGGATAACCGTGTTTGTTCCTTTCGGTTTGTGTGTGCATGAAAAAAAATATCAATACGTATTAAATCTTAAACAGATTATTCTGGGATTCATCGTTCTCCTCCACCAGTCTTACACACTGCTTTTGGATAACTTTATGCTGCTTTACTCCTGGTGCAAAAATTCAAGCAGTTCAGTTTGGTGGTTTGATGGCTTGTGATCATCCATCTTCCTCTTGATTATATTCCAGAGGTTTTCAAATTGGTAAAATCAAAGAAACTCATCATTTTTAAGTGCTCTTATTTTTTTCCCCAAATCTGTACATGCACTCCATGCCAAGATGCATTATAACTGTGATTAAAAACCAGGGTTATTCCACCAAATATTGATTGATTGAATAAATATGAACTTGTTTTCTTTTCATTATTTCAGCCATTTCGGCTATTTCTCATTTTCTGCAAATAAATGCTCTTAATGAGAATATTTTTATTTGGAATTTGGGAGAAATGTTGTCTGTAGTTTATAGAATAAAACAACAATGTTCATTTTACTCAAACATAAACCTATAAATAGTAAAATCAGAGAAACTGATTCAGAAACTGAAGTGATTTCTTTATTATTTCCGGAGCTGTATGTTCTTAGGATAAGTATTCTAGGATTTATGGTGTAAACTTCGAGCTTCCTTATTATCTGATCACCCAAGTTCCTGTAAATTGAATCCTGTAATGGATTAGATTACTGATGAACTGTGATGTTCTGATTATGAAGTGTATCTAAATGCGCTCGGCGTCTCAATTTGCTGCCTCCTCCCTCTGTAGTGCACTACACAGGTCTGGGTATAAAGGCCTCAGTGTTAGAATAGTGCTCTCTTTGTTCACCAGGGAGCTGTTTGGGATTCATCCAGGGTTCCTCGCTCTCTGGGGGGGGGGGCGGGGGGATGCTGCTGGAAGACCAGTGGACGGTAAAAGTGTGTGTGTATATGTATACAGTTTCTGAATGGAGCTTAATGGAGTTTAATTCTAATTTCAGCACTAATCACACACTCGCTGTTTACTGACGGCACCCCGACAAACACCGCCGGACTGGTTCAGCAGGCGTCGGTGGCCCGCGGGTCCTTGTTGGTTCTGGCTGAGAGAATTGATGAGTATAATAAAGCTGGTTGTGCTGCTGCTGGTGTTCTCCACACAGTTTTTTTTTCAGAATCGTGAACACCAGTAACCCACGGGAGGTCACTTTGGGCCACAAAGGAGCAGATGCCAGTCCTGCTACTGCTTCAGGTGGATGTACTGCAGCGAGACCTCTGGCTGGTGCAATTGTAGTTAGTCAAGACTGCTGGACTAGTGGCAGGTCTATAGCTTGTGGTTGTAGGTATATACTTTGTATCTGGTATGGTTGTACCACAGTGAGACAGCTGTATATGTGAAAGGTCTGTAACTTTTGGTTGGTGCTATTGTAGTTGGTGGGAGTGTATAGTCATGTATTGAGATATATTGAAGTGTATAGTGGAGTATAGAGGTATATAGTGTTGTATAGAAATGAATAGAGGTGTATCGAGCTGAATAGAGGCGTATTGAGGTCTATAGAAATGTATCCAGGCGTATGTATAGTGGAGTATAGAGGCGTGTAGTGATGTATAGAGATATATAGTGGTGTATCGAGGCATATAATGGTGTATAGAAATGTATAGAGGCGTATAAAGGTTTATCTATGAGTATAGAGGCGTATAGAAATGTTAAGAGGCACAGTGAGGCTTATAGAGGTGTATAGAGCTGTATAGAAATGGAAAGAGGCGTATCAAGGCGTATAGAAATGTGAAAAGGCGTATCGAGGCATATATAGGTGTATAGAGATTAATTAAGGCTTATAGAGGTGTATAGGGGCGTATAGACAGGTATCGAGGCATAAAGAGATGTATATGTAAAGAGGCGTAGCGAGGTGTATAGAGGCGTAGCGGGGTGTATTATGGACTATAGAGTTGTATAGGGGTGTATAGAGGCGTATCAAGGCATATGGAGGTGTTTATAGGCTTATCGAAGAGTATTGAGGCAGATACAGGTGTGTATTGAGCTCTATAGAGACTTTCAGAGCTATATAGCGGCGTATAGAACTGTATAGTGGTGTATCAAGGTGTATACAGGCGAATATAGGTGTATAGAAATGTATAGTGGTGTAAAGAGGTGTATATAGAGGCCTGTAAGGGTGTAAAGAGGTGTATATAGAGGTGTATAGGGGTATATAGTGATGTATCGAGGCGTGTTACGGTGTATAGAAATGAATAGAGGCGTATAAAGGTGTATCAATGAGTATAGAGGCATACCGATTCGTATAGAGGTGTATAGAGGCCCGAGAGAGCCGGTGTGTATTGTTGGTTGTGTGTGGATGGGTGGGGTTGTGGGTGGATGGGTGGGATATGGGGGGTCTTTTTTACCCATCTTCCCCTGGGCAGCCGATGGCCTACTTCTTCACAGCTCCATTTTTAATAAGCCCCTATAAATGCAGCCACACGGCAACAACCCGTCACATCGATACCAGAAACACCACTGACACTAGAGGCCCAGAGATTCACTCCTTTACACAAAAATAATTCACCCCGGATTCCTGATAAACTCACCACGCAGTTCAGTCTGAGGCAGGTATGTAAACAGTTACAGGTGTAAACTGATCAGATACTGGATCTTACTGAGCTGCCCTTTAACAAAAAGGCCCACATGCATGAGAACTAGTTATAAATAGAAGAACCAAGAGACGCAGAGAAGCTGACGTCGCCTTGGTTTGCTGTCCTGCAGTGTTTAGAGGAACATTATCTCTGGATCTCAGTCTGACGGATCAGACTCAGAGGATGTTCTGCTGGAGCTCAGATGTGCCAGGAGCTAAACTGGGTCTGTGAGGGAGTCGGGCAGCTCGGCAGGGTGGCACTGGGGCAGTGGGTTACGAGCACTCGGCCCTCAGAGACAGAACCAGAGCCATCCATCTAATACCAACCAGAGCCAACCGTCTAATACCAATCATCTAAAACCATCCGTCTAATACCAACCGTCTAATACCAACCGTACGCTGCAACACTTTAAAAATACTGTGAAATATATAAATGTGTGCACCGCAGTTCTTATTAGAACTTTTCTCAGCTAGACAAATACTGATTTTTTGAAAATTTTAACAGTAACATTCCCAAAACATTCTAAGAACATCCAAAAATGTGACCGCTTGAACATTTTTGAACATTCCGAAAACTTTTTACTAACCCCCTTGAAGGATGGTGCATCATAATAAAGGACACGAATGTCGAGGACTTGATCTTAGTACCGGACTGTAGTTGGTCTTGAACCCAGACAGCATGAAGAATTGCCTGAGATTGACTGAGGCATGGCAGTATTGGCAAATCACAGCTGTTAACTGTCTGATTCCCATATGGTGTTGGCACATGTGACTTGGAGTTATTCCCATACTCAGTATCTGGGGTGTTCGCTCATGCAACTTGGTTTGATTCCTATAATATGCTCAGCAATTATGGTGTTGGCAAATGAGACTTGAGCCGATTCCCATATTATACTCGGTATCCAGGGTGTTGGCACATGTGACTTGGTCCGATTTCTATATAATACTTAGCAATTGGGGTGTTAGCACATGTGGCTTTGGCTGATTCTCAAAATATACTCAGCAATTATGGTGTTGGCACAGGTAACTTGGGGTGATTCCAGTATTATACTCAGCAATTGGGGTGTTGGCACATGAAGAATCGGCTGAGATTGACTGATGCATGGCAATATTGGCAAATCACAACTGGAGTTGGAAAAATGCAACTTCTATATTATACTCGAGCAATCGAGGTGTTGGCATACGTGACTTTGGCTTATTCCCATATTTTACTCAGTATCCTGGGTGTTGGCACATGCAGGTTAGGCTGATTTCCATATTATACTCAGCAACCGGGGTATTAGCACATGTGAATCGGTCTGATTCCTATAATATACCCAGCAATTATGGTATTGGCATATGCAACTTGGGGTGAATCCCATATTATACTTGCCATTCGGGGTTTTGGCACAATGTGACTTTGGCTAATTCCCATAATATACTCAGCCATTATGGTGTTGGCACATGCGACTTGGGGTGATTTCCATATTATACTTGGTATCCGGGGTTTTGGCACATGCGACTCTGGCTGATTCCCATATGGTGTTGGCTGGTGACTTTGGTTGATTCCCATATTATACTCAGCAGTCGGGGTGTTGGCACGTGCAACTTGATAAACTTAGTATATAGCCATATTAAACTTAGTATATGCGGCACTCGGTCCAGATGTGAACCAAGCATTTAGATTAGAGCAACCAGATTTAAATCAGAACCTTGCCATGACAACTCAGTTTTGGCATGTGGTATTCTGTATGGAAATAAACTATTTTCAAAGCTATTTTAGCCCTAAAGATTTTATTTAATTCTTTCTCAAATTTAGTCTTTATACTAATTTTTACTTTTTTCTTCTCAGTACACACTGCATTAACCGATTTTCAGTTCCAGTCCTGCAGAAGATGGCGAGGCGATGGAAGTGGGGTGCAGACACCTCGAGGTTGGGGGTGGGGGTATCGGGGAGTCAGTTGCAGACGAATGCCCCCGGCTTCGTCCCAAATTTGACCCCTTTTGGTTGGCTGAGCTGATGAGGGCGTGTGAGGGAATGTATGTAATAAGACTGCGGACGAACGCTCCAAGGATTTCAGGGTTTCCAGAGTTTGGTAATGGTTCCACCAACAAATAGAACCACCAGTATTTGGAGAATCGTCTCCTTCAATTAAAGAATGGTTTGCATCGCAACATTATTTTAACGTTTCTCCTAAACATTCCAAATTAGAAGAATACTAACATTATGGAAACGTTAAAAGCATAAAAACATTTATGCTAGTCATGTTACAGCAATGTTACCAGCACATCTTAAAATGTTGCACATCCAGAAATCTTGACTGAATGAACGTTCTAAAAACCTTAAGAAAACATTCTATTAACCAAAAATTGCAAGATTGCAAAATAAGATTACGTAGCCAGATGAAATGCTGGGTTAGCATAGCTAGCTACTTTATGTATGATCAGTGTCTGAAGCAGTAGCTTCTTCAGACTGCATTCCCTTTAAATACGTTACGACCAGAAACTGTCTGAAATGAATAAACCGGAAATTCAAACATCAAAGACGGAAGAAACAAAATCTTTAAAAAGTGGGCGTGGCCAGATATGGCCCAGATAAGCTGTTTTATGTGTTTTATATGTTTCTGGAACCTGGTTCCCACACTAAACACACTGCTTTAGACTGGACTTCACGGCTGCACTGAATGACACCACACACACACACACACACACTCTCACAGCCGTGAGAGCTGTTTCCATGGAAACATGAGCAGAGAAGCATGCCAAGATGCTTTAGTCTGGGAGACCAACCGGGAACGATGATGCAGACACACACACTAATACACACACAAACACACACTGACACACACATGCACACCAATACTTACACACCAATACACACACACACAGTCTGAGGCGGTTATAGAAGCTGGAGCCATCTGTACAGCACACACAAGCTGTCACTGTTTGTTAAGTTAATTGAAAAGTTTAATATTTAGAGGTCATGGTAGCAGTTTATAAATACCATACCAACCACCTCACACACCCTCAAGCCAGCTCACACACTCTTAACACACATACAGGGTTCTCCAAGGGTTCTTTAGTAGGACATCATGAAGCGTCCCTCTATTGGGTTTGGGCTGAAGGAAGCCTGTAAATGTCCCTGCCATGGATTTATCAGTTCAATCCAGTCCCATGGTGTCAGGAATGGACGTCAAGAGTGAGACAGGGTGTTGTCCCGCCCTTCGGTATCTGTCCGTTGTATCCCATAACCCTCAGAGAGGGATCCACTTGTTCTAATTGGACACAGATGTAACAAGTGGTATGACGCAAATATTTTGGGCCACTCTCCACTGGGATGTGGGTACCAAGACCCTACAAGACCCCCTACTCCGGTCACACTCTGGCACCGTAGGGTGCTTGGTCACTTGGGGTAGTGACCAAACAAGATGCAGCACAGATTGGAACAAGGCCCATGCCATTCCTCGCCACTAGTTTGTGATAATCGATTGTTGAATTGCATGGGACTATATTTGCCACTGGTTTGCCAATGGAAAGATTCCACCTCCGGAGAGCCCAAGGAGGACGTCAACCTCTTCATTGGGGAGCACATAGCAGCAGCAGACGCCCAAGCCAGTCCAATTTACATTGACTTGTTTAAGGGCACCTTACACCTTCCAAGCTCCAGTAGGGACACCCAGATTCGCTGCTGGTGCTCCTAGTTGGACTCTTGTTGAAACTGATCTATTCATTCCTGAGTCTAAGTAGAGAGCCCGCATTCTCCACCAATGTCACGCAACCCCTTTAGAAAGGGACACGACCACCGTCTCCTGGACATGGCATGGAGGTGAACACGTGATTTCCAGATTTGCTTTACCTGCACTGTGGACTGATATGTGTGGACTGGGGCTTGGAAAAGCTATTTCTGATAAAAAAGGCTAATTATCTTATTTTGCTTTTTCCTTTTCCTGATATATTTTAGTTTTTTTTAGGATGGTGGGTGTATATAATAGATGTTTGAGGCAGTATGTTTTGAAATGTTTTGGTATTAAGGGATAGTAGGGTGGTAGAGGGGTGTTTTTCTGTAAGTTTTTGATATGTTTTGGGTTTGGTTTGGGTTTAATATGGTGTTTTAATATTAGGGGGTGGTGGGGGTAAGTTTGTATATACTTTGGTATTATGAGGTGGCTGTAGAGGGGTGTGGTTTGGTTTGGGTATAATATGATGTTTGAATATTATGGGGTGGTGGGGGTATGTTTTTATATATTTTGGATATTATGGGGTGGCTGTAGAGGGGTGTGGTTTGGATTGGGAATAATACAGTGTTTTAATATTATGGGGTGGTGGTGGGTAAGTTTTTATATTTTTTGGTATTATGGGGTGGCTGTAGAGGGGTGTGGTTTGGATTGGGAATAATATGGTGTTTTAATATTATGGGGTGGTGGTGGGTAAGTTTTTATATTTTTTGGTATTATGGGGTGGCTGTAGAGGGGTGTGGTTTGGTTTGGGTATAATATGGTGTTTTGATATTATGAGATTGGAGGGGTTGATATATTTTGTTATTATGGGATGGCGAGGGGGCTGTGAATGGGTGTGGTTTGGATTGGGTGTAATATGCTGTTTTGGTGGGCGCTGTGTTTGGGATTATGCTGTAATCCATGTGTTTGTTTAGGGATTATGATTCACTATAGACATTATCGGCACGGCAACAACACTCGAACACATTACAGCAGAGTTCAAGAGACAATAGTATCCAGAAACTAGCAGTTATGTAGATATGTAAGATGATGGTTTAGCTGGACTACAAGCATGACCACCAGTATGACCAAAAATAAACACTGTAGTCTATCTGCATGATCAAGTTTGTCACCAGCATGACCAGCAAAACCAGTGCCAGGTTTTTAGGTCTGGTAGAAAAATACATGATATTAACAACACCTTGTAACCCCAGAGTAACGTCCTAGGCACCAACTAACCACCTGGGACAGCTAGCAACCCTATAGTAGTCACTTGCAGTACTCTGTAGTCTCCCTATAGAAATCATCAGAGATAACATTGAAGCCAGTTGGCAAAAGCATAGCAACCGCCTTGCATACCTAAGCAACTACACTGTAAAGCTCTGGAAAAAAACTAAGAGACCATTTCAGTTTTTAAATCAGTTTCTCTGATTTTGCTATTTATAGGTTTAAGTTTGAGTAAAATGAACATTGTTGTTTTATTCTATAAACTACAGACAACATTTCTCCCAAATTACAAATAAAAAAAGATGCAGAGCTTTCAGACCTCAAATAATGCAAAGAAAACAAGTTCATATTCATAAAGTTTTAAGAGTTCAGAAATCAGTATTTGGTGGAATAATTCTGGTTTTAAATCACAGTTTTTTTTTCATTAATCTTGGCATCATGTTCTCCTCCACCAGTCTTACACACTGCTTTTGGATAACTTTATGCTGCTTTACTCCTGGTGCAAAAATTCAAGCAGTTCAGTTTGGTGGTTTGATGGCTTGTGATCATCCATCTTCCTCTTGATTATATTCCAATGGTTATCTAAATTTAACATATCCGCCCAAACGTCACTACGTCTTTTTTTTGTTTACCATTCTATGAAGGGTAGCCAACACCAGAACTTCCTGACCCAGAGAAATGGCTCTTAGCTCTTAGAGCTTTAGAAGTGAGTTTCCATCCACAGAATGGTGAGAGCATTATAAGAAAGTGTTAAGAATGGTGTTGTGTTGGGTTAGCATAGCTATCTAAATTTTTTATCAGTATCCACAGCCAAAGCTACTTCATACTTTATTCCCTTTAAATTTGATATGAATATAAAACCATATGATACAAAATACTAACTCAGTGGTGGAGGAACATCCTAAAGGAATATCTTTAAAGTGGGCGTGGCAGAATAAGGTGGATGCACTGTATTTGCTACCACCTTCTCTCTATGACCATATCTACTGTAGATCTGATCTGAGAGGGTGTTGAAAGTGTAATCAGCTCTGTTTCCCAAAGCGTTCGGCCTCATCATCGCCCAATCCTAACCTTTCACTCTGGCGGATAACCCGCCCCCATTCATTTTTAATAGGCTCTCCTGCTGGGCTCCATTTATAGCTCTAGTTAAACAGCTCTCTAGAGAATTCTCCTAATTAACCCTTTCAATCTCACTCTGATCTCAATCTGCGGTATCTGTAGAGCACAATCAATCACCACTGACCATCACTTCAACCCCTTTACCTAAGCTCCGCCCAGGGGGTGGAGATTATCAGTATTAAACAGCAACTACAGATGTGCCTGTGCTTATGGGGGGTTGTTAAGGTGTTGCTGTGTGGATGCTAAGGTAATGACAGAAAATCATAGCATTCACACAGCAACACCTTAACAACCACCTAATAACAGAAGACCCCAGCACCCAGACAGCAACACCTTAACAATGGCCTAATAACAGAACACCATAGCATCAACACAGCAACACCCCTACAACCACCAAATAACAGAACACCATAGCATCTATACAGCAACACCTCAACAACCACCTAATAACAGAACACCACAGCATCAACACAGCAACACCTTAACAATGGCCTAATAACAGAACACCATAGCATCAACACAGCAACACCCCTACAACCACCAAATAACAGAACACCATAGCATCTATACAGCAACACCTCAACAACCACCTAATAACAGAACACCACAGCATCAACACAGCAACACCTTAACAATGGCCTAATAACAGAACACCATAGCATCAACACAGCAACACCCCTACAACCACCAAATAACAGAACACCATAGCATCTATACAGCAACACCTCAACAATGGCCTAATAACAGAACACCATAGCATCCACACAGCAACACCTTTATAACCACCAAATAACAGAACTTCATAGCACCCACACAGCAACACCTTAACAACCGCCTAATAACTGAAGACCCCAGCATCCATACAGCAACACCTTAACAACCACCTAATAACAGAACACCATAGCATCCACACAGCAACACCTTTATAACCACCAAATAACAGAACTTCATAGCACCCACACAGCAACACCTTAACAACCGCCTAATAACTGAAGACCCCAGCATCCATACAGCAACACCTTAACAACCACCTAATAACAGAACACCATAGCATCCACACAGCAACACCTTTATAACCACCAAATAACAGAACACCATAGCATCCACACAGCAACACCTTTATAACCACCAAATAACAGAACACCATAGCATCCACACAGCAACACCTTAACAACCACCTAATAACAGAACACCATAGCATCCACACAGCAACACCTTTATAACCACCAAATAACAGAACATCATAGCATCCACACAGCAACACCTTAACAACCACCTAATAACAGAACACCATAGCATCCACACAGCAACACCTTAACAACCACCTAATAACAGAACACCATAGCATCCACACAGCAATACCTTAACAACCACCTAATAACAGAACACCATAGTCTTGCCGTGTGGATGCTATTAGAGCGGGTCGCTATGGGTACTAATCCCGGGCAGACAAGGCGGGTCGCTATGGGTACTAATCCCGGGCAGACAGGGCGGGTCGCTATGGGTACTAATCCCGGGCATTTTTTCCGTCTAACAGATTTATTATTTATATTTAAATATTAGAAGAATAACAAGTGTGATTAATCGTGATTTATCACATAATTTTGTTGAGATAAATTTTTTATTGATTGACACCACTAATTTATATACTCTTGCATTTTAAAATCAAGAGCTTCGGTTCTGCTGCAGCAACCGGCAGCTATTAAGTCCCCAAAACCTGCTATTAAATAACCACCATCATTATGTGGTCAACCAAGATTCACTTTAATCTCTCTCTCTCTCTCCCTCCATCTCTCTCTTTACCTCTGCATCTCTCTCTCTCAGTTCTCTCTTTCTCTCTCTTTCTCTCTGAAAAGCAGCCAGCGCTCTGTAGTCTCTTCACACATCCAGCGAACGACAGAACTCCACTTCCACAGCTTTTCCTCCGCCGTCGCTCCTCCATCCCTCAGTTCATCGAGTTCAGAGTCTTAAAGAGAAACTCCAGCATCTCTAATCTCTCTCTGCTGCGTCTGAACTGATTTTATATTATATATTTTATATTTAATCTGCTCAGAATCACTGCATTTAAACATATATATAAAAAAACTTAACATTACGACCACCTCCCTGTATCTACATTCATTATCCAGATATATATATAGTAATAAATAATAAATATTCTATTATAAAAAATGAATATTTTACATTTGTCATATAGAATCACTCTGTAGTCCTGTATATTTTACTCTACATACATTCAGCCTATTCTTAAATACTCAGGACTCCACAGGATAGACCACACAACACCCACAGAGTGCTGACTACAGGACACGGCCCATGGGATACTGACTACAGGGCGCTGACTACAGGACACTGCCCACAGGATTCTGAGTACAAGACACTGCCCACAGGACGCTGCCCACCTAACACTGCCAACAGGATGCTGACTACAGGACATGGAACACTGACTATAGAATGCGGTCCACAGGACAGTGACTAGAAGACACTGACAATAGGATGAGGCTCACATGACGCTGCCCACAGGCAACTGAATACAGGCTGCAGCCGACAGGACACTGCCAGCAGTACGCTGCCCACAGGATAAACCACTGGACGCTGCCCACATGATGCTGACTACAGGACACTGAGGAATGTGTCCCACAGGACACGGACTATAGGATGCGGTCCACAGGACAGTGACTAGAAGACACTGACAATAGGATGAGGCCTGCATGACTCTGCAAACAGGAAACTGACTACAGGACGCAGCCAACAGGACACCGAATACAGCACACTTACTTCAGACTTCACACTTACTATAAGATGCAGTCCACAGGACACTGACTACAGGATGCTGCCCACAGGACACTGTATTTATAGCAAGTACTAGAGACACCCTTGGCACAAAGTGAGGGGCAGGCTAGATGCTAGCAGCTCTAAAATCATGACTTGACTGTTTCTCTTCATACTTTTAATCTGTTATTAATACTCAGGACCTCACAATGCTGCCCACATGACGCTGACTACAGGACACTGCCACAGGATGATACCCACAGGACACTGTTTAAATAAAGTTTAAATAAAGGTTGAATAATTAATTGATTGATAATAAATTTAATAAAGTAAACAGATAAAACACAAAATATCTACTACTTGCACTCAAATCTTGCTCTGAGTGTGGAAGTGTTTGGGTACAGTCTAGCCGGCTGGTGGTGAGGTTTAATGCCCTGCTGTTTTGTTTCTGAGTTCAGGGCAGTTTTAAAGAGGAATGAATGCCCCCCCTGCCCCCCCCCGTCTGCAGCCAAAGAGCCTCCAATAAAGAGGATTATATCAGTCTGTTCCCACCTCCATCCTCCATCCTCCGCCTCTAATACCAGCACTGACTCTCAACACACTCTGATAAAAAAACTAGAAAATTTACAGCAATGAACCAGTTTTAATTCCATAAAAAAAGAAAATAAACCATTTTAAACCATTTTACAGCCATTTCTACACTTCCTGTAGTGTATTTCAGTCTGTCAGAATGAGCGTGTTGTGGATCATATGAACATTATAGAGCATTATAGAGCGCCCCCTACACTTCCTGTAGTGTATTACAGTCTGTCAGAATGAGCACGTTGTGGGTCATATGAACATTATAGAGCATTATAGAGCACCCCCCCTACGCTTCCTGTAGTGTATTACAGTCTGTCAGAATGAGCGTGTTGTGGATCATATGAACATTATAGAGCATTATAGAGCGCCCCCTACGCTTCCTGTAGTGTTTTAGAGTCTGTCAGAATGAGCGTGTTGTGGATCATATGAACGTTATAGAGCATTATAGAGCACCCCCTACGCTTCCTGTAGTGTATTACACTCTGTCAGAATGAGCGTGTTGTGGATCATATGAACATTATAGAGCATTATAGAGCGCCCCCTATGCTTCCTGTAGTGTATTACACTCTGTCAGAATGAGCGTGTTGTGGATCATATGGACATTATAGAGCATTATAGAGCGCCCCCTACGCTTCCTGTAGTGTATTACAATCTGTCAGAATGAGCACGTTGTGGGTCATATGAACATTATAGAGCATTATAGAGCACCCCCCCCTACGCTTCCTGTAATGTATTACAGTCTGTCAGAATGAGCATGTTGTGGATCATATGAACATTATAGAGCATTATAGAGCGTCCCCTACACTTCCTGTAGTGTATTACAGTCTGTCAGAATGAGAGTGTTGTGGATCATATGAACGTTATAGAGCATTATAGAGCACCCCCTAAACTGTGTATTACACCTTTTAAAGACTCTTGGAAACTGGAGGAAACTGCTACAGGAAGACGTCTGGCTGACCCACATGGAAACAGCAGCTTTAGCCTTTAGCTCATATTTGAGTTTATATACTGTAGTGGATTCTCTGTATAGTAAAGTATTCATGGTGTGCAGTTCACCGTATGTTTCTCACACTTTAACACCGCTAACATTCAGTTTTGTTGCTTTTTGTCTTCATGCTTCACACACACACAAAAGGAGCTGGAAAGGCGCCTGTTGTGGCTCTTTTTCTGTCCACAATGGTGCTCAGTGGAAGAATGCTGCCGACCCCCACGACCCCCCACCCTGGAGCATTCATCTCCCCATCACTCCATACCTCCATCCAGAGGAGTGTATCTCACCCCCCCTCACTCCTCTCCTCACACTCCACCCACCCACACTCCTTTATTCTCTCCTTTTACACCAACACTCCATTAATAAAGGATCGGCAGTTTAGAAGGGTAATGCTAACATTGCTAACAGTGAACCAAAATGAATGGGCAGAAGTTAGCATTATATAGACTGGTTGTGTCCCTATTAGTGTGCACACACATACTAATACTGTAAAATAAAGACTGTTACCAGGGGGCCAGATATTTTCCAAGTCATTACTTGGCGTTAACCTGGGGGAGTGTGAGTGGGGATTTTAGTTGAAGGAAAAAAATATATAGATAAACACACCGCTCCTCATGCGGGATCGAACCGGGGTCGCGGTAACGGTCCAATACATTGTTTTAAGGAGAAAACAGGCACAATAACTAAAACGGCTGAAAAATAAAGTCACACCAAGCGCGACAGAGAGACAGGGGAGGAACATACACAAAGTCCGGCCCGAAAGGCTTTTTTTTTTATTATTTCCTTTTTTTCATTATAGTTCAAACAACCTCACGGGCCAGATGTTTCATGCTTGCAGTCCACATCTGGCCAACTTGCCACCTACAGCCAACCCCTGCTGTATACTATTCTTAATAGTGCAGGTTTGATAGGTTAGTAAACTATGTACAGTAACCTACTAATTATATTAGACACTAGGTCTTGCCACAAGAGGTTGTCAAAAAATGCTTCCCCCTAAAAAGGCTCTTGACGGAAACGTTTGGGTACTGAACCTCCTGGTGAGAGATCATTGACTAGACAATTAATATAAGCCTCTACAACACTCACACTCAAATAATTTTTGCCCAGTTAAAAGACTTTGAGAGGTGGAGCATCATTGGACTGAAGGAAGCAGGATGATCGTTTCAACAAATTGCACCATTACCATCCATCAAGGCCGTCCGTTCATCCAGCAACCGTTGCATTCATTTGCATTGGTTTGGTGAATGATACTTCTATTTGAGGTCTGGCGATGGCCAGGTTAGAATATGGACATCTCGTTATAAACACTCAAATCCTGACTTTGCTTTGAAGTGACACACTGCACCAACAAACTGCGGGAGTGAGTGATGATCTGGAGAACATCTCATATGATATTCAGTCACCGCTAGTAGTGATAGAAGGAACACTAACAGTGATCTCAGTGATCTGATCCTGCAGATACATGTGTTGCTGCTTTCTCTCCTGCAGAATTTCCAACTGATAGCAGCAGCATTTTTCAGCAGGATAATGTTCACCCACACACAGCAAGGGTTTGCCAGCAATACAGAAACATCTACACCAGATTACAGCATTTCCTCTTCCTACAGATCTCCAAATTTATCACCAATCCAGCATTTATGGAGCAGCTGGGACTCAGCTTCAGCTTTAACCTACGAGTGTAGAGCTGCAGGATCTACAGGCCCATCTGTAGCAACATCTGTGGGTAAATGTGCTGCAGGATCCATACGGAACCTGAAGAACCTCCACTATACCCAACCATCTCAATCTCATCTTATATCCAGAACAAAGGAACCAACAGGGTCTTAACCCAAACCCAAAACTTTAGTTCAAAGAATTTGGTGTCAGGAATCATTTGCTTCAATGAGCTGTTTGGATGCTCTTCCCTTATAGTGATGACAAGAGGGAAAACTGCATAGAACCACCCTGGCACCACCCTCACCTGTCAACTCCCACCAGAGCCCCGCCTACTATATCAGCTAAAGCATTGCCGTTTCGGTCTGCTGGTTAAAAAGATCCCTCCCTTCGTCTGAGGGAGGGATCTGTACCTACTCTCAGTGGCAAGTTAGCAGTTGAGGAAGGTGTAAGAACTTTCAAAGAATTAGTTTTGTGCTTTTATTGCAGTTAAGCAAGAAGTAGCTTGTTTGTTCAGCATATTCATGACAACAACAGCTTATTTGCGTAAAAGTGAAAGAGCCCTTAAACGG